>NW_024496526.1:1020265-1541669 GCF_017590055.1 Onychostruthus taczanowskii | reverse complement strand
GGGGCGGCCATGTGGGCGCTGCGGGCGCTGTGCCTGGCCGGGCTGGGGGCGGCCATCGGCGGCGGAGCGGCGGACCAGTGCAGCTGGAGGGGCAGGTAGGCACCGGGAACACCGCACCGGGAGCACCGCACCGGGAACAGCGGCCCCGGGGGCGGCGCGCCGGGCGGGCGGGGGTGGCACACGCTGGTCCCCGGATCAGGCAGGTCCATGGGGGAGGGGGAGTCTGCTTTCCCGCCCCCCCACTTCCATCCTCAGGGCTGAACCCCTCCCGTATCCGTAGGGAGGGTACGGATGGGACGCTGGGAACCTGCGCCTGCCTCAGTTTCCTCACCCCTGGGTGCGGCTCTCCCCCGCTTTCAGGGATGCTGGTCCCCCTGCGGGAATCCGCGCCTCTCCGGGACCCCGAGCCCCCCACCCGTGAAAGCCATCCCCGTGGCCGGCGGGACCTCCGGCCCCCGGCCGGGCCCTAAGCATCGCCCGAAGGCGCCGGACTCCGAACAAAGAGCCGGGGCCCGCCACAGGGACTGCCCCACGCGGGGGGCCTGGGGGGACACGGGGGCCACGCAGCCACCAGAGTCCTGTGAGGGACAAAGCAGCCCCCCGACTGCCCCCACTCCTCCCAGGCTGGCGTCCAGGCGTGTCCCCCCCACCCCATCAGTGCCGCGGGAAAGAAGCGGCTCCAGGCATCGTGTGAGAGAGAGGGATCCCAGCATCCCCTGGGGATCCCCAAAGTGGGAACAGGTGACCTCGAGGTCGTGGCCGTTCTGGGGTTGCTTTGGGAGCCCAGACTGGGTGTGAAGGGGGCTGTGCTGCTGCACCCCTTCCCCTTTGCTGGGGAAACACGAGCACCCCAAAACGTTGTGCTTGAACCCCAAGTCCAAGTCATCGAGGGTTTGGTGCTGTTCCTGCCTGTGGCCATCTCGCACACCTCTGTGGAGGGGCTGCCTGGGAGCGCAGGGTGCTGCTGTGCCGGGGGACAGGAGTTGGGGGGTCCCTGTCACCTGGGGGTCCCGCCTGACGAGGTGCTGTGCCCCACAGCGGGCTGTCACAGGAGGCTAGCAGCGTGGAGCAGCTGTCCCTGCACTGTGCCGAGGGCTCGCTGGAGTGGCTGTACCCCACGGGGGCTCTCCGCCTCCGCCTGGCCCCCCGCCTTCCCCCCACCAGCGCCGCCGTCAAGGGCAGGAGCCCCCCGCACGTCACCGCCTGCATCAAACCCACCGGGACCTTCCGGGGGGCTCAGCTCTACCTGGAGAGGGAGGGGGTGCTGGAGCTGCTGCTGCCAGAGGCCCCCCGGCCCCACGCCCGCTGCTTCAGCTGGCTGCCCCAGGAGAAGGTGGCTCTGTTCCTGCAGGCCACCCCGCAGCCCGACATCAGCCGCCGCATCGCCGCCTTCCGCTACGAGCTGCGGGGGGACTGGCTGGCCCGGCCAGCGCTGCCCACCGCCAGCCTCGGCGCCGAAGGTGAGCGACTCACCCTGCCTCAGTTTCCCTGCCCCTGCCGGGTGCCCGCAGGAGTGAGGAGGGGCTGGATTGAGTGTTGTCCCCCGGGTGGTGACAGGCTGTGCTTGGCCTCGCAGGTGCGTGCAGGCCGTGCAATGACACCGAGATCCTGATGGCCATTTGCACTAGTGACTTTGGTGAGTGCAGCCCCCGGGGCTCGGGGGCCGGGGGTGGCCCCGAAAGTGGCACTGGGACAGCTGGCTGGGCTGGGCTGGTCGGGCTGGGCTGGGCTGGCATGGGCTGGGCTGTGCAGAGCACTGCTAGGGATGGGGATGGGGATGGAAATGGAGCTGGGAACAGGGACTGGAATGAGAATGGGAATGGGAGTGGGGATGGGGTTGGGGGTGGGAAATGGGAATGGGATGGAGATGGAAATTGGGATGGAGATGGAAAGGGGGATGGGGATGGGGATGGAGATGGGAACAGGAGTGGGAGAGGGAATGAGCCAAGAATGGAGATGGGGATAAGAATGGGAATGAGAATGCAGGTGGGGACAGGGACTGGGATGGGGATGAGGATAGGAATGCACACGGGGACAATGATGGAGATTGGGGATGGAGACAGGGATAGAGACAAGACTGGGGATGTGGACGGCAGCGGGGATAGGCACAGGGCCATGCTGACACCCCTCCCTGCCTTTCCCCCACAGTCATCCGCGGCAGCATCCGGAGCGTCTCCAACGACGCAGAGCTGCAGGAATCCATCATCGGGGTGAGCGCCACCCGCATCCACCGCCAGAAATTCCCGCTCTTCCAGGCGGGCGGGCGGGCGGGGCGGCCGGTGGGCAGCATCCGCACCCCGCTGCGCTGCGGGGTCAAGCCGGGCCCCGGCACCTTCCTGTTCACGGGGTGGCTGCACTTCGGGGAGGCCTGGCTGAGCTGCGCTCCCCGCTACCGGGACTTCCAGCGCATCTACGAGGGGGCCCAGCGCACGCGCCAGAACCCCTGCGAGTTCCCCGTGGACTGAGCGGCTCCGGGAGCGCAGCCCGGCCCCGCCGGGGGACCGCGGTCCTGCCGCCACCGAGAGCATCCCCGGGGGACACGGGAACGGTGCCCGGAGGGAGCGTGGCACACGGGCCTCGCCACGTAGCCGGGCTGTGGCAGCACCCGCCGGCGGGCTGGGGGTTCTGGGAAAATCCCGCTGGAAGGGAAGGGATTTTCCCAGGGCGTGCTTGTCCAGGGTGCCCAGGGAGCTGCCTGGGTGAGGGGTGCAGCGGCGTGGGGTCGGGGCTCCCAGGGGACCGGGGTGCTGCATGCTCAGGGGATGCTGTGGGCACAGTGGGTCTGGCACCAGGGGGGCAGCTGGACCCCCAGACCCCAGCAGGGCTCGGGGGTGGGTGGCCGTGGTGGCCGGTCCAGGGACACAGTAGGCACAGAAGGGAGTGGAAGGGCCAGGAGATGGATCTGTAAGGTTGGGGGTGGAAGGGAGAGCAGGCAGCGGTGAGCCTGGCCCTGGCACGGGCAGGAGCTGCGGGGCGGATGCCGAGGAAGAGGAGAGAAGCTGAAGGGAGCGAGGGGAGCGGTGAGGTGGGAGGAAGGCTGGTGCGGGGAGAGGAGGTGTCCTTGGCACGGTCAGGGCAGGACCAAAGCGCCGAGCAGGGAGGTGCCACGGGAGCAGGGAGGGGTGACCGTGCCACCCGTCCCCGCCAGCCCTCGGGTGAGCGGGGCAGGCCGTGCCAGCCGCGGGGAATTTTTGACCGTGGGGGTGGGGGGCATCGCATGTGCACTAAAGTTATAACGATACCAAATTTGTGACTTCTTTTTTATAAACTAAGCTGTATTTGTAGCGTGTGCCTCCTGTTTTTAGTAAGCCGAGCAGGACGGTCACCGACAGGCACTGCGGTGTGTGCCACCTGCTCCCCTCTGTGCCAGCTCCAGCTGTGACCCTGCCTCCCACGGGGCTGGAAACAGCCCTGATACTTGGACATCTCTCTCTGTGGAGAGATTTATTGCTGTTTGCACATTCTGCACCCCAGTGATCCCCAGCATGGGTCACTTTGGGGTCCCTTTCCCTGGGTATCCCTGGGTGTGGGGACCAGGGGCGGGTGGCCCCGTGCTGGGTGGGTGACCCTGCTGGTGGAGCCGCTGTCAGGACTGATTCTCGTCAGAGCCACCGGCCACAAGGCCTCATTGTGCCCGATTGTGCCGCGCCAGCATCCCAGCCCTGCCCGCTCCCGCCCCGCCGCTGCCCCCTCCGGCCCCAGCACCGGCTCTGCTCCCCTGGGAATGCTGAGGGGGACGGGACAGGGACAGGGATGGGACGTGGGAATCCTGCATGGGGACGGGGAACAGAACCCTTGGTCAGGGAAGGGACACGGAGTCCCCAGGCAGGGATGGGACATGGGGCACCCAGTTGGAAATGGGGGACTGGACCCCCTCCAGGCATGGGACATGGGAATGGGGCTCAGCACCCCCAGCCAGGGACCTCTCCTCCCCACCAGTGATGCCACAGGGCTCAGCACAGGAAATCTCAGTGCCTGAGCCCCCCCAAACCCCTCGAGCCCCCCAAACTACTCAAGCAAAGCTCCTGCCACATGTCTGCTTGTACTTAACACCTTTCCAATTTTGTTTCAATGACACTTTTTAAAATATCGCCAGCCAGGATGAACTGCTGCTGAGTATTTGGTGCCTCTGCTGACCACAATGTGCTTTTCCTTGCCAAAAAAATTTTCCAAAGAATGCTGTGGGCTTTGGAGCATAATTAAATATAAATATCTATATGTGTGTGTGTGTATAGAATGATCTGGCTGTGATAAGATCCTGGTGGGTTTGATACACAACACATGTTTTCCCTTGAGGAGAGTTTGCTGCTTACTTTATGCTTTACTGCCAATTTTATACTTGGATATTTTGATTTTATCCTTTTTACTGCCCCATTTTGGGGCCGGCCTGGGCTGTGAGGGCTGGCTCTGGCCCTGGGGAGGCTGAAGCTCCACGCTGGGCACTGGAGGATGCCAGCATCCCCCTGGATTTTGGCAGCAAGCAAGAGCCAAGCGAGGCAGGGGGAAGGGGGAAGGAGTGGGAAACCCAGCGGAGGAGGAAAAATGAAGCTGGAAAAGCAATAAATGAGGTGCAGAGGGAATTGTGCTGCCCACGGCATCCTCTGTATGCGCGGGGGTAAATCACGGCTGCTCCGACCCCGCCGCAATCCAGCACATTCCTCCCGGCTAAATGTCGGCGTTTAACGCGCGGGGCATCCGGCACTTTTCTGCCCAGCAGCAAAACCTCTTGTTTTTCTTCCCATCTGTTTATTTGGCCAAAGCAGCTCGGTGTGCTGCTGCGGAAAGGGCTGTTACTCCGCTCGTTTTCTGGCACAGAGGTTTTTGGGCTGTTTTTGGTGCCCTCTGCCCCCTGTCAGGTTGGGTCGCCCGCCCTCGTTTCCCCCGGCTGTCGCTGCCGCAGCGCTGGGACCCGGCCAGGGCACTAACAATTCCCGTGGGATCATCCCACGGGATAACCACGCAGCCCGTGCCTCAGTTTCCCCTCCGTGAGATGGGGCTAACAGCCCTTCCCTGCGGCCCAAAGGAACCAGATGGAATCCCACAGCTCTGGGATCTCTGTCGTTCCAGGACTGGCCATCCCAGCATTTCCCTGAAAGCAGAGTCCTGCCCCGGCCGAGCCAAATTCCTGCCCGGCCTCTTGGCACACAGCAAGGCCACGGAGGGTGAAAACACAATGAGACAAACTCCATCCCGGGGAATATTTCCTCCACAGGATGGAAAATGTGGTGGGAGGCAGCAGGGTGAGGGGAGCGGGGTGGGGACACCGAGTGGAGCTGGGGGGGTCAGGAGGGGCTCGGAGAGGGGTGACCACGGTGAGGGGCTGTGGCAGCACCCGGGGAGGACAGGGCAGGGTGGCCCTGCCTGTGGGTGCCATGGTGCCCACCACGGGGATCATCCAGCCAGACCTGCTCCAAAAGCCCCCCCAGTCATCAGCCTGCCCCACACGGGGTGGGCTTTGGGGAAGCCCTGGAGAGCAGTGCCCCAAAGCAGTCCCCTCGGTGCAGACGTGCCCAGGGACGTGCCTGGGGCTCCTCATTCCGTGGGATCAGCCCCACTCTGGAGCCAGGCATCCACGCAGCCCAGATCGGGAACCTTCTGGGGACTGTGGAGCCCTTCAGTCACGCTGCGGGTGGGCGTCCGCATCGGGACGGCAGAACACGGAGCGGTGGCACTGCCGGGTGTCCCCGGTCCCTGTCCCCATCCCTGTCACACAAAGGGAGTCGCCGTTTCCCGCCATTTCCCCCCTCCAGCCCTTCTCCCCCCTCTCCTGCTCCCTTCGCCCTCCTCCTTCCCGGCTGTCGGATAAAAGCCCGAACGTGTGAATCGCGGGGCACAAAGGGGAGGCACAAAGGCGGCCGGGCCCGCTCAGCCCTCCCTGTGGCCCCCAGCACCGAGTGGGGACCCCCAGGGACCCCCGGGCAGCCTGCCCACCCTGCCGGCAGCACCCCAGAGCTCAGGGGCTGCCGTGGGGCACAGGGGTGGCCCTGAGATCAGGGGATCCCCAGTGGAGTCAGGGTGATGTCTCTGGGGTTCAGGGAGGCCCTATAGGGCCAGGATAAGGTCCTGGGGTTTGAGGATGCCCCATAGGGTTGGATGATGCCCCTGGGATCAGGGGAAACCCCATAAACTCAGAATAAAAACCCTGGGGCTCAGGGGTACCCCTTAGGCTCAGGATGATGCCTCTGGAGTTTAAACTCAGGATGAAGCCCCTGGGGTCCAGGATGAGCACCTTGGGGCCGGAGGAAGCTCTACCCCACAGCCCTTGGCAAGAGGAGAAGCGAAAACCCGATAACTCTGAGGACACCCCCACAACGCTGCCACCCCCTGGGGAGCTGTACCCCCAATCCTGGCATCAGGTCTGCTTCCAGCCCCATCCTCTGACCCGGACAAAGCCAAGGCACCACTATCCCAGCGCGGGGAGGGATGCTGGGGCTGGAGCCGGACCCCGGCCTGCAGCAGGGCCCCCTCGGCCCCTCACCCCCGTCCCCCGCGTCCGGCTGCCGACAGCTGGTGGGAAGCGCTTTCCCAGCACATAGTGACAAATTCCTGGCGGTCAGGGCTGCTTTGCAGCCGCCGCGGCCCCGGCGGGGGAAGCTGCCCTGGAAAGAGGAGGATTAAAAGCTCTTTGGCTCCAATGACACGTCGCAACCGGTCCCCTCGCACGGCCACCTGCTCGTCCCGGCGCTCCGAGATGCTGCGGGCACCCCGGGGCAGGGGCAGGAGGGGACCGGCCACCCCCCTGCTAAATCCCAGGGGCCCGGCAAGGAGGGCTCAGCCCTGCCTGGGTATTGCCTCCTGAATTAATTCGCTCTGCAGCACCGCAGGGGCGCTCGGGCGGCTCCAGGAGCGCTCATCCCCGCGGACCATCCTCCTCCTCCTCTGCAGCCCCCGGCCCCCGGCTTCTCCCGGCTCCGATTTCCCTGGATTTTCTGCTTTAACCAGCTCCACCTGCCAGCAAGAAAGAGCAGAAAGCGGAAAATCGGGGTGATCCCCGTAGCCCCGCTTGGCCTCGCTGGGCCCTTTGGGGCGGCACGGGAGGGAGCAGCCCCGGGATGTGTTTTGGGGGCGGCTTCAGCTCTCCGCTGGAGCCCCACTGCTGCTCCCGGGAACGTGATTAATGGGATCTGGTGTTGTCAGTGCCCTGAGCTGTGTGTCTGGGGGTAGAACACGTGTGTGGGTGTGTGTGCATCCTCATCCCGTTCGGTTCCCACAAATCAGGGGGAGGCGGGAGCAGGAACACTCCTGCCCTTGGCTCGTCCCCAAAGAGGGGCTCCGGGGGGCTGGGGCTGGGCCTGTGCCGGCCCCAGCACTGAGAAGCGGGAATCCCACTTCCAGTTCTGCTTCCCTGCACCCAAAGCCATTCCCAGCACGGGCTGGGGTCTCTTCTCCACTGGGAACGGCCCCAGAGACACCGAGGCACGGGATGAGGTTGGTGGTCCTGCGGCAAGGACATGGGGGCCACCAGAACCCCAGGCTCTCAGGGGACACCCCGATAAGGTGCTGGAGGAGGACCCCCTGCAAACCCCACGAATGCTGACCCACAGGCTGAGGAGAGAGCAGGGGGAGGTGACAGCAGTGGCATCCCCGGTGACATGTGGCCGTCCTGGCAGGGGGCTGCGGCCCTTTGTGCCTTCTGAACGGGTGTTGTTCCCGCGTTTGGGCTGCTTGGGGGGGTCACTAATTGGGGGTGGGCAGGGGCTGCGGGGCCTGTCTGTCCCCCCCCCCCAACGTCTGGAATTTTCCCACAGTCGCTGCTGCTTCGCAGCAGGAAAGCCGCGGGCTGAGGCAGCAGAGCCCCTACAGCCCCCAACAACCTCTACAGCCCCACACGGGTGTGCACCGCCCCTACAGCCCCACACGGGTGGGCACAGCCTCAAACAGCCCCTACAGCCCCACACGGGTGGGCACAGCCTCAAACAGCCCCTACAGCCCCACACGGGTGGGCACAGCCTCAAACAGCCCCTACAGCCCCACACGGGTGGGCACAGCCTCAAACAGCCCCTACAGCCCCACACGGGTGGGCACAGCCTCAAACAGCCCCTACAGCCCCACACGGGTGGGCACAGCCTCAAACAGCCCCTACAGCCCCACACGGGTGGGCACAGCCTCAAACAGCCCCTACAGCCCCACACGGGTGGGCACAGCCTCAAACAGCCCCTACAGCCCCACACGGGTGGGCACAGCCTCAAACAGCCCCTACAGCCCCACACGGGTGGGCACAGCCTCAAACAGCCCCTACAGCCCCACACGGGTGGGCACAGCCTCAAACAGCCCCTACAGCCCCACACGGGGGTGCACAGCCCCAAACAACCCCCAACAACCTCACATGGGTGTGCACAGCCCCCAACAATCTCACACAGGACTGTGCACAAAAGCAGTAAGCACACACAAATCCATGCACAGCCCAGTAGGAGTGTCAACACCCGTGCAGGACCGTGCACAACTGCACACAGCTGGGCACAGCTGCACGTGGCAATGCACACACAGCCGTGCAGAGGCAGTTGTGCACAGCTGGGCACCACTGCACACAACCCTGCTCACCCTGCTCACCAGGACAGCTGCAACAGCCCTGCAGGGCCGTGTTCAGCTGCTCAAACCTGTGCACAAGCACACACACAACCACTCACAGACCTGCACAACACCCACAGCTTCACACAGCCATGTTCCTCTGTGCACAGCTGTGCACGGCCACGTGCAGCCATCAGAACCCTTCAGACAGGTGTGCACAGCCCTGCACAGCCACACAGAGCTGTGCGGCAGTGCACAAACACACAGACCTGTGTGTCACAGTACAGCCACAGCCGATCACAGCTGTACCTGGCTGTGCACAGCTGGACCACGATTCACTGCTGCACACAACCGTGCTCAGTCACACACAGCCGCACACGGAGTGCAGCCACTCACAGCCCCACACAAACTGTGCACAGACACGGAGTGCAGCCCTGCACAGCCCCACACAAACTGTGCACAGACACAGAGTGCAGCCACTCACAGCCCCACACAAACTGTGGACAGAGTGCAGCCACTCACAGCCCCACACAAACTGTGCACAGACACAGAGTGCAGCCACTCACAGCCCCACACAAACTGTGCACAGACAGAGCTGCAGCCACTCACAGCCCCACACAAACTGTGCACAGACAGAGCTGCAGCCACTCACAGCCCCACACAAACTGTGCACAGACACAGAGTGCAGCCACTCACAGCCACACACAAACTGTGCACACACAGAGTGCAGCCACTCACAGCCCCACACAAACTGTGCACAGAGTGCAGCCACTCACAGCCCCACACAAACTGTGCACAGACACAGAGTGCAGCCACTCACAGCCACACACAAACTGTGCACAGACAGAGTGCAGCCACTCACAGCCCCACACAAACTGTGCACAGACAGAGCTGCAGCCACTCACAGCCCCACACAAACTGTGTACAGAGTGCACCCACTCACAGCCCCACACAAACTGTGTACAGAGTGCACCCACTCACAGCCCCACACAAACTGTGTACAGAGTGCACCCACTCACAGCCCCACACAAACTGTGTACAGAGTGCACCCACTCACAGCCCCACACAAACTGTGTACAGAGTGCACCCACTCACAGCCCCACACAAACTGTGTACAGAGTGCACCCACTCACAGCCCCACACAAACTGTGCACAGACACAGAGTGCAGCCCTGCACAGCCCCACACAAACTGTGCACAACACACACAGCTGCTCCCCAGCACACACAGCCCATCGTGCACAGCACAGAGTAGCAGACCCCTGCACACGACAGCCGTGCACAGCCTGCACAGACACACACAAACACACACACACAGACACACAAACAGCAGTGCACAGCCATTCACCACTCACAGCTCCACACAAACGTGTGCACACCAACTGTGCAGAACTGCCCTGGAGCAAAAACAGCTCTGCACCAACACACAGAGACACACAGAGCTGTTATCGCACACACACACACACACACACACACACACACACACACACACACACACAGCTGTTATCACACACACACACACACACACACACACACAGCTGTTATCACACACACAGAGCTGTTTTCACACACACACACAGCTGTTTTCACACACCGACACACACACACACTCACACACACACCCCTGTCCACACTCGCACACAACCACGCCGAGCTGTGCCACTCCTGCAGCCCCGGGGCGGGGGCAGCGCGGCTCCCGCGGGGCCGTGTCCCCGGTGTCCCGAGGCGGTGTCCCTGCCGCACCCTCCCCGTGTCCCCGGTGTCCCGGAGCCGTGTCCCTGCCGTGCCCTCCCCGTGTCCCCGGTGTCCCGGGGCCGGGTCCCTGGCCGTGTCCCTGCCGTGCCCTCCCCGTGTCCCCGGTGTCCCGGGGCCGCTCCCGGCGGAAGGACCGCGGCCGTGCTCCCCTCCCCTTCCGGCGGCCATGGAGCCGGGCTGGGATCTGGCCCTGGAGCCAGGCTGGGAGCCGGGCGAGCCGGGCGAGCCGAGCTGGGCCCGGCCCGGGGGCGCGCTGGGCGGCCGGGGGCTGCTGGCGCTGGCCGTGGCCAGCGGCGCGGCCGTGTGGGCCACCTGGGCCGTGCTGCTGATGCCCGGCTTCCGGCGCGTCCCGCTGCGCCTGCAGGTACCGCGGCCCCCCGAGCCCTGCCCCCGGCCCCGCTGCGCGGCCCCCTGACCCGCTGTGCCCCCCAGGTGCCCTACCAGCCCTCCAGCCCCCGGCAGGTGGCCAACACCCTGGCACTGCTGCGGGGCCGCGCCGGCAAGACCGTGGATCTGGGATCCGGAGATGGACGGCTCGTAAGGCTCCGGGGGGTTTGGGGTGTCCGGGGGGGCGAGGGTGGAGGGGAGACCCCCACCCGGCTGCTGCCTGGCTTGTGGCTGTGTGTCTGGGAGGTCCTCCTGGCTGCGGTCCAGGACCATCCCCGGCGGACCCAGAGGGTCCTCAGTGGTCTTAGACAGCTGTAGGTGGTTCTAGATTGTCCTGGGTGTCTCTAGGTGTCCCTAGGCTGTCCTAGATGGTCCCAGACTGTCCTTGGTGGTCCTAGGTGACTCAGCATGGTCCTAGGTGGCTCTAAACAGCCCCAGGTAGTTCTAGGCAGCCCTAGGTGGTCCAGGGTGGTTCTAGATGGCCATGGGTGATCTCTGGCAGCTCTAAAAGACACATGCAGGGAGCAGGGTGGGAATGAGGGCGTGGGTGGTGCTGAGCTCCGAGCTCACCCTGCCTGGGAGCCAGCAGGATGGGGTGAGTGGAGCTGGGCAGCAGCCCCTGCCCACCCAAATCCTGCCCCAGGCTCAGCACGGGGGTGCTTTGGCTTTCAGCCCTCCCTGTCTCCCCCTCCAGGTGCTTGAGGCTTACAAGCAGGGGCTGAGGCCAGCCCTGGGCTATGAGCTCAACCCCTGGCTGCTGTGCTTGGCCAACTACCGTGCCTGGAAGGCTGGGTACCACGGGAAGATCTCCTTCCTGAAGAAGGATCTGTGGAAGGTAACAGCATCCCAAGGGTCTGGATGTGCTCAAGACAGGGTCAGAGCTCTGTTTGCCTCTCCAGGGTGGATTTGCTGATGGCTGCTTGCTCCTTCCCCATCCCACACTGCTCCTGGGAGGTGGAAAGCCATCCTGCTTTCCAGGGAATGCCAGCTGGGGCAGCCCGTGGCCAGTTCTGCTGCTTGGAGCAGCTCTGAGGAGCGGTCTGAATGCTGCTGACAGGCTCACTTGCAGAGATGAGCTACTCAGGCTGACATGAGGTATTTGCAGCCTGAGCAGAGAGAATCCATCAGGGAATGTTGGTCTGGGATGGTGCTGGGGGCAGGTGTTTCCCAAGACATGCTGCTTTCACACCCACACTTCCCCATCCCACATCTTTTGTGGCATCTTTGCTCCCTGCAAGGTTCCAAAGATCACCCACAAGGTTTGGACACTCAAACAGTTGTTCCTGCTCTGCCTGCTGCTCGTTATTCCCCTTTTCCTTCTGTTTTCAGGTGAATCTCTCTGACTGCCACAACGTGATCGTGTTCCTGGCCCCCAGCGTGGTGAGTCAGCCCCTCACACCCCGAGTTCTTCTGGGCCAGCTCGAGGGGGCTTGTCTTGGGAAACAGAGGGGATCTGGGATGGGATAAGGCCAAGTGGACATCCCTGTGGCTGAGTGGTTTGGTGCTACACAGCATTTGGATTTATGGAATCATGGAGGTTGGAAAATCCCTCTGGGATGGAGTCCTGCCATTCCCCCAGCACTGAGCCATGTCCCCAAGTGCCACATCCATGTTAAAGCCCTGCAGGGATGTTGACCCCACCACTGCCCTCGGCAGCTGTGCCAGTGCCTGACCACCCTTTCCATGAAGAAATTTTCCCAATATCCAACCCGAGCCTCCCCTGATGCCACTTGAGGCCGTTCCTCTTGTCCTGTTGCTCACCGCTTGCTCCAAGTCCCAGCCTTACCCAGGGCCGGTACCAGCCCTCTGCTTTGAAGGGTCGATGTCCCAGAAGCTGCCCCACGGTCCCTGGTGGCACTGCCACTGTGTGACTGTGTCCTAAGGCTGCCTGTCCCTGGCTGTGTCTCTCCCCAGAAGCCTCCCTTGGCCAGCAAGCTCCTGGCAGAACTGCCCGACGAGGCGCGGGTGGTGGCGGGACGCTACCCCTTCCCCTCCTGGAGCCCCAGCAGCACCCTGGGCCAGGGCCTGGACCAGGTCTGGGCCTATGACATCAAGGATGTGCGGCGGGAAGTGCAGGGCAGCGCCCCGGAAAGCCGGGTCTGACCCCAGCCTCGTTAAGCCTGGTTTAACAGCAGCCTCCTCAAGCCTGGCATTAAGGGTCAGAGCCACTCCAGCCCTTGGCTCAGCTCAGGAAAGAAGTGCTTGGCCAGCATTTGCCCTGGGGACTTGCAGGGTGGCAGATCTTCATTTCTCCAGAGTGCGAGCAAAGCAAGGGAGGAGAAAAATCAGACCTGGAAATCCTGGGGTTAACGCAGGATTGAAGGGATGACGCTCCAGTGCCTCTTTTTGGATGATTGCTGCTTTATTTCAATTTAAGTTTTAAATTAAAAACTTTTAAAATAAAGTTTTGGTTGATTATTCCTCTGAGGTTTTTGCTTTGTCTTTGAGCTGCTGGATGGTCCTGGAGTTGGAGCAGCTGCGGCTCCTGGAGTTGGGCTTTGCCCTGCCATCTTTTCCAGCTCACCTCTGTGCAGGATCAGTTTGGCCCTGCTTGTCAATATAATATTCCATTTTCCACTCAAACACAGAGGAAAATGGAGTTTTCCTGCCACAGAGTCACAGAATCATGGAATGGGTTGGGTTGGAAGGGACCTTGAAGCTCCTCATTCCACCCTCTGCCATGGCAGGGACACCTTCCACTGTCCCAGGCTGCTCCAAGCCCTGTCCAACCTGGCCTTGGGCACTGCCAGGGATCCAGGGGCAGCCACAGCTGCTGTGGGCAGCCTTTCACCACCCTCCCAGTAAAGGAGCAGCTCACTCCTTTGTCCAAGCCCAGACCAAATCCTGGTCTGAGCCAGCCTTGGCTCTGTCTCAGGGGTGAGGGGAGCGAGGCAGGAGCAGCCTTTGGTCCAGGTCCAGGTCTCATCCAGGAAAAAATGTTCCAGCAGGAGCAGGAACCTGTCCCTGCAGCCCAGCAGTGAAGAGCTGCCTAGGATCCCTGCCCCGTGTCCGAGGGGTGCTCAGGGAAGAGCAGAATTCCTGCAGCCTGGCGGGCACAGGCCAGACGCCATTGTCTGGTCTCGTTTTACTCCTGTGAATTTAAGAGCAGACACACCCAGGTGGTTTCTCCCGCTGTTCCCACCTCCCAGCCTGAGAGGGATCCTTGCCTGGCACTCGGTGAAGCACAGACCTCCCTTGCAGTGGGGCGTTCCCAAGGCTGCGGCTGCTCTGGCTCGTGGCTGGCACGGGGCACTGGGGGCACCTCGCTGCCCTCAGCGTTCCTCAGCCGCAGGATCTCCTGCTTGTACCTGCAGTGGCAGTGCCACTGTCACTGCTGACAACGAGCAGTGTGGCAGTGCCACTGTCACTGCTGACAACGAGCAGTGTGGCAGTGCCACTGTCACTGTTGACAATGAGCAGTGTGGCAGTGCCACTGTCACCCCTCACAACGAACAGTGTGGCAGTGCCACTGTCACTGCTGACAATGAGCAGTGGAAGTGCCACTGTCACTGCTGACAATGAGCAGTGGCACTGCCACTGTCACCACTCACGGTCCCCAGGCAGTGAGCCATGCCAGGAGCTGAGCCTGGCACGCAGATCCCATGGCCTTTCCCAAAGGACGGGCGTTCATGGGCTGTGCCAGGTGAGGGCAGAGCCTGAGCCAGCCCACAGCCGGGGAGGCACAGCAGGAGCAGGGGGATCATGCCCTGACACACCTGCCCTGCTTGTCCTCTCCCTTCCCTGCTGTTCTCCCTGCTCCAGAGCAGGAAGAGCCAGGGAGAGGAGAACACAGATCAGGGGCAGCTGGGAGGACTTGAGTTAGAACCTGTGAACAAAAGAACTCTAAAGGTTTTATATTAGGCTTTGGGTTTTAGGTTCCTGTGAAGGTTGCAAGGAAACCTTAGAGCACCTTCCAGTGCTTAAAGGGGCTCCAGCCCAAACCTCCTCAGGGCACGCAGCCTGGCCTGTGGCTATGGAACATGTGTTACACAGGTCAAAGCCAAGGTTTGCTGACCATCCTGAACATCCCTCAGAGCTCTGCTGTCTTGTCATCCACTTCCACATTTTCCAACTTGTCTCTTTCCAGAAGCCTGGAATGTTTTCCTTCTACATATAAGAAAGCCTTACCCAAGATAAAACTTTTTGGTAAAGAGTAATAACTGAATGACATTTCTCTTTCCTCTTTATGTAGTTTAGCTGGAAACCACTGGATGAACATTTGTGTCACTTCCAACCCAATCCGTGACTGTGATTCCTCCCAAGGAGGGATGAGCATGCAGGGAAGGACACCTGTGCTGTGTGAGGTGTGTCTGTCCTGCTGCCCTGTGGCACAAGGGGTGGTGGCAGCTGCCTGCACAGCTGGAGGAGCAGTGGGACACGGGCTGTGCTGGCAGTGGGCACGGGGACAGCGCTGGCACCAAGCCTGGAGAGGGATCCCCTGTCACCTGGCAAGGTGCTGGTCGATGTACCCCTGCAGCTCTGACACCTGCTCCTCTGCCACCACAGCCCGAGCCAGCAGCTGGCTTCTCTGCTGCTCCAGGTGCTCCTGCAGGGGCACAGAACGTGGAGAAAATGTGGAAAAAAAGAGATCCGTGCCATGGGAGTGATGTTGCTCAGCCCCTCTCTGCTGCATGAGTCCGACCTTCTGACCACTTCCCCACCACTCCAGCCTCTCTGCCACAACATCTCCCTTCTTTTGGCCACAGAGGTAGGCCCCATGCAGGTGTGGAGCTTTACATCCCCAGGGAATGAGCTTTACATTCCCAGGGAATGGTGGAGAACTCCCTCAGGTTGCTGTGGACAGGGACAGGCAGGACATGGAAGGGAATATCCCTGCAGCCAGCAGGAACCAGACTGGGAAGCTGATTCAGATTCAGCCTAAACTAGAACCAGGTTGAATAGAACCACAGAATTGTGGAATTGTGTAGGTTGGAAAAGCCCACTAGAATCCAGGTGTTAACCTGGCACTACCAAGGCCACCAGTGACCCATGTCCCCAAGTGCCACATCCATGTGTCCTATAAATCCCTTCAGGGGTGGTGACTCCACCACTGCCCTGGCTGAATGACATTTCTCTTTCCTCTTTATGTAGTTTAGCTGGAAACCCCCAGGGAGAGGCAGAGCTGGGCTCTGGGTGCCTCCCAGCCCAGCCCATTCCCTGGCAAAGGCAGCTGGAGCTGGAGCTGCCGGAGCGCCGCGGCTCCTCTGTGGCTGGAGGAGCCAGGTAAAGCACACGGCTTAACCCAGCAGAACCTGGAGCCTCTGGGCTCTCGTGGCAGTTAAAAAAAACCCAAATGATGAGATGCATTACTGAAATTCAGGTTGTGGGCTTTGCATGCCCTGCTCCTGTGGTGTCTGCCCGAATTGCTGCATTTACTCACGGACCACGGCTATTTTCAGTGTGGAACACGTAGCAGAAGCTGGTTGAGGCTCAGGCTTGAGCCTGAGAGACCCCTCCAGAGCCCAGGGGCTCTGGCACTCACCCTCTCCTCAGTGCTGGCATCCAGCTAATGGAATATCTGGCATGTTTTCTAGGTGACCACGTCTTTTAGAGAGCTGAAAAGCCCCAGCTCAGGTTTCTCCTGTGCTTTGTTCCACCCCTCCACAGCTATAGCTGGTTGAGTTTTAGCAGGATAATGGAGCAGGGGGAAGAGACCCATCAAAATTTAGCAGTTTCAGGGTTTGTTGGTGTTCTGGTTCAGGGAGTCAACCCAGGACAATTGGGAAGCCAAGGAGGTGTCAGCACAGTGCCACCCAAGGATTCCAGACAAACTCCTGCGCTGGGAAGGAGGAAAAATGGGACCATCCCAAATGGGTGGTGTCTCACAGGCCTCTCTCACATTGTGATCCACCAAAGCATTGGGCATGTGCTTAACTTCAGCTTTTAAAGAGGTCAGTGGGGCTAAAAACATGATTAAATCAAATATGTGCTTAAGAGCTTTCTTGGATCAAGGCCCAGTGACCAAGTCTCTTCCTGCAGGAAGAGGGGACAGCTGCCTCTTCTTCCCAGAGCAGGCCCAGCAGCTCCCTTTCCCTGCCTACTGCTGCCTCCAGCCAGGCAAAAAAAGATTCCTCAATCCAGACATCCATGGGAATTTGGAATGGCAGATATCCCAAGAAAGAAAGGGCACTTACTGCTCCGGAGGCGCTGGGAAGGCAGAGGCTCCTTTCAGACTTTTCTGGAGGCAAAGGAAGAACAGAATTCCTGTAAACATGAACCCATTGCAATCCCAGATCCTGCCACTCAGAGAAATCCTGCCATGGAATGGGTTAGGCTGGAAGGGGCTTTAAGGATGATCCCATCCCACCCCCTGCCATGGCAGGGACACCTTCCACCATCCCAGGCTGCTCCAAGCCCCATCCAGCCTGGCCTTGGACACTGCCAGGGATCCAGGGGCAGCCACAGCTGCTCTGGGCACCCTGTGCCAGGGCCTGCCCACCCTCACAGGGAGGAATTCTTTCCTTACATCCAACCTAAATGTCTCCTCTTTTAGCTTAAATCCATTCCCTTTGTCCTGTTACTGTCTGCACATGTAAAAATACATTTTCCCTCTTTTCTGTAAGGCCCCTTGGAAGTGGCACAAGCTATCCCAGCACTCCCACAGCCACCAGTGCCATGGCAAGGAAACCATGGGTTGTACAATCTGAAGGTTTCACATCTCCCATCCTCTGAATTTCTAAATAAAGACCCACATTTGCCTAGTGGGAGGACATTTCCCCATCCCTGGCAGTGTCCAAGGCCAGGTTGGACAGGGCTTGGACCCACCTGGTACAGTGGAAGGTGTCCCTGGCCATGGCAGGGGTGGAACAAGATGAGCTTTAAGGCCCCTTCCAACCCAAACCATTCTGGGATTCCATGATTCAGTCACATGGGGATGACTGTTGTGTCCCCTGCCTGTGCCCCAGGCACAGCAAACCCTCAGGGAAAACATGGATGTGGCACTGGGGGACACGGCTCAGTGGTGGCGTTGGCAGTGCTGGGGGAATGGTTGGACTCAATGAACTGTGAGAGTTTTTCCAACCCAACAAATCCTACAAATGCCTTAAGGAAGGGTCTCATGGAACTCTTCCCAGCGAGGCCCAGCTCCCTCCCCTCCCTACCTGCTGCAGCTCCTGCAGCTGCATCTCCAGCTTTGCCTTTTGCTCCCGCAGCCGGTTCAGCTCCCGGGAGCTGTTTGTCAGCAGCTCAGGCTCTGGGATAGACAAGTGGAGCTCGGCAGGGCCACAGTCCACGGCACTGCTGCCCAGGGACCGGATCTGCTCCCGCTGCAGCCTGAAAGCAGCACAGGGTCAGTCCCTGCCCGCCCTTCTTGGTGACACCACGGAGCAGCAGAGAGCTCTGCTGCTCTGAGGGTGCCACTCGCTGGGACCTGCTGGTTCTGGCCACCTGCAAAGGAAAAGTGGGAAAGTTTCTGAAGGGAGCTTGTCCTAGAGCTATTTGTGGCTTTTCTACCACGAGTATTTCTGCTGCTTCCCACAGCCCAAGCTGCCGAGAGAGCTGAGAGCGCTGCAGGGACGGGCTGGGAGGTGGAGCTATTTGTGGTAGCTCTGCATTTCCACACCATCCACCGTGGGATCAATCTCTCACCCTGCATTTTAAGTGGGAGGAACATATGTGCAAAGCAGCTCCATGGGGTCCAGAGCACCCTGATGTGCAGCTGGAGGCAGCTTGATGCTGGATTGCCAGGAGCAGGGAGATAAATGTGCACTCCAGATCCTCTGCTCCACCTGGGAGCCCTGCTCGCCTCCTCCTAGGGCAGGCCACGGCTGCTGGGGGGTTTTTCCACCTGGCCCTAAGGAGGAGGTAGCTGAGGTTTACCCATAGGCAATCAGCAGGTTCTCGTGCTTCTTGGCCAAGTCCTGCAGGCGTTTCTTGTAGCCCCGGGCTGCCCGAGCCAGCTGCTCTTCCCGGCTCTTGTAGGAAGCCCGGATGTCCCTGAGCATCCTGTCCACAAAGCTCTTCATGGCAGCGTGGCCAGCTGGGGCTTTGCTGTGTCCTGTCACGCTGCTGGGTTTGCTGTCCATGTAGTTCTGTAAATGCACAGAGAGGGAAATCCAGGGGGAATGGCTTCCCACTGGGTTAGAGGGGATATGGGGAAGGGATTGCTCCCTGTGAGGGTGGGCAGGCCCTGGCACAGGGTGCCCAGAGCAGCTGTGGCTGCCCCTGGATCCCTGGCAGTGTCCAAGGCCAGGTTGGACAGTGCCTGGAATCACATGCTCTAGTGGAAGGTATCCCTGCCATGGCAGGGGGTGGCACTGGATGATCTTTAAAGGCCCTTCCAACCCATTCCATGGTTCTATGGCAGCTCCCCATCCAGATTTCCTGTATGGCCATGCAAAATTATCAGTGAGCTGCTGCTGGGATTTTTCTTGGTCAGATTACAGGGATTAAAAAACCCTTTCTTTATGTATTTACTCTAATTTATTGGCAGCAGCCAAGAAGAGGAGGGTGTCAATATGGAGATGCCTGAGGAAACAGCTGGAGCTGTGCCAGGGCAGAGTCAGGCTGGATTCTGGGAAAGGTTTTTCCCCCAGAGGGTGCTGGGCACTGCCCAGGCTCCCCAGGGAATGGGCACAGCCCCGAGGCTGCCAGAGCTCCAGGAGTGCTTGGACAATGAACTCAGGGATGCCCAGGGTGGGATTGTTGGGTGTCTGTGCAGGGACAGGGGCTGGATCCATGATCTTTGTGGATCCCTTCCCACTGAGGATATTCCATGGTTCTGTGGCACCTCCTGGGCCAGGAGGGCCCCGGGCTGGGGGTACCCACTGCCAGGTCCCTGATGTGCTGCGCCAGCCGGGAGCGATATTCCTCGTTCAGCTCCTTCAGCTGCAGCTGCAGCCGGGAGTTCTCCGCCTCCACCTCCTGGAGCTGGCCCTGGGACGTGAGCAGCACCTGCACAGCAAACAGAAATCCTGCTGGCCTGCTCCTCCGGCCAGGGATCGGGAGCTGAGACACTTCCTCAGAGCTGAGGGTCTTCATTTCCAGACCTTTGGCTTCACTAGAGCTGGGAAGGTCCTGGATTTTCAGAGGAACCCACTGGAAATGTTTATAATCCCTATTCCCCTGCTACTTTCTGTCATTTCCCACCCCCCACCCCGGTGATTCCACCAACTCTTTCTGCAAACCAGTGAGAAAAATTCCTCCCACCAGTTTTGCAAGCAGCGCTTCCACCACGTGCAGGAGGAAACTGCACAGGGACAGCCTTGGTGTGACAAGCTCCCTGCAGAGGGAGAGGTGTCGGAGCACCTGGGATGAAGGCACCCCAGCCCTGGCAGCTCAGGAGGGGTGGGTGGCAGCCCCTGCTCACCGCTGGTCGCTCCGCCTGCCCCTGCCGGCCGGCTCCCATCGCTCCCTTCGCCTCCTGCAGCTCCTTCCCCAGCGCCAGCCTGGACACACAGCGGGAAACTGGGTTTATTTGAACTGCCCAAACTCCTTCTCCATCCCTGGAAGTGTCCGAGGCCAGGCTGGACGGGCTTGGAACAACCTGGGATAGTGGAAGGTGTCTCTGTCCATGGCAAGGGGTGGAATGAGATGGGCTTTAGGGTCCCTTCCAGCCCAACCCATTCTGAGACTGTCATTCTCCATAGGTACAACACAGGCAGCTTTGGGAAGAAAATCACTTTGGAACGACAGAAATCTCCCAGCAGCAGCTGCCAGCATCCAAATGTGTGTAAACCTGTGCCACAAAATCTCTCCCCACCAAAGATGAACATCCTCCACAGTTCAGAGGGTTGAGTCCTGTAGCATTCCTGCTGGGGCAGCCTTTCCTGGGACATTAACTCCTTTCCAAGGTGATGGAAAATCCACTCTGTGTGTAAGGGCTGGGCTGGATTAATCTCTGGGATGTCACACGTTCGCTGTGTATCACAGACAGTGGATTTTCAAGGTGTCCCTTGGACAACACCAACTTCGATCTGACAGCTCTGAAGAGCCTTAAAAACATCAGGTTTTCCTTCCAGGCCTCATTCCTTCCCTGTTCCCCCAAAGGCAGACTGCCTCCTCTCCTGCTCCCATGGGTCAAATCCAGTCCCACAAACACCTGGCCACTCACATTCGCTCCTCCAGCTTCTGCTGCTGCTCATCATATGTTTTCTTCAGTTTTTCCAGCTCCACTTTTATGTGATCCTGGTTTCCAAGCAACTGAAGGACAAACGAAGAGGAAGATGAGGCAGAAGGCTGAGTGAAGAGAGGACAAAGTGAGGAGAACCTCGAGCTGAGCACTTGTCCAGCTGAGCAGTGCCGTGCTGGGGGAAGGACTGCTTTGACTGGGAGGGGCTGGTGCCCTGCAGCAGGCAGGAACGGTGTCTGATGCACAGCCAGGGCACGTGGAGGGACACATGTGTCGCTCTCCCGAGGGAAACGCTCACGTTGAGATTCCCAGCAGGAGCTGGTGGCGGAGCCCAAGCTGGTTCTGCAAGGGCTGCAGATGGGGAGGAGGCAGGGACCATCTCTCTGCTCTCAGTTTTGGGTGCTTCATCACCCCCAGATTTCTCAAGTGTGAGAAAGAAGGGAAAAATTTCTCCTTTGCACTTCTTGGCTTCTAAGCTCCTCTCTGTGTTCCCCCTGCCAGGGCATGGACGCAGGGAATCACCTCTGCCCTCCTCAGCTCTGCCTGCACATCTGGAGGTATTCCTGTCTCATTTTGCAACTGCAGGGTTTAAAAAAAGGATTTAAAATGAATCAAGGCATCAGCTGATCCACAAAACTCAAGTTAGCAGCAGGAGGTGCCAGCCGCAGTTGGAATCAATCCCCCTCTGCTTCCCAAGGATCCTGCAGCAGAACCCCTCACACTCACGTTTCTTTCCAGCTCCTGCTGCTCATGTTCAGAGGCAGCTGCATCCTCGGGCTGGTTTGGGGAGAGAGAAGAAGGGGCCTGGTAGATCCCTGCTCTCCAAGGGGCTGGTGGAGGGGCAGACAGTCCCTCACCTTCCCCCTCCGAGCGGAGCGGGGGTGTCCTGCTGCTCTCCCTCTTCCCAGCCCTTGGGAGGATTGATGGGCCAAGCCAGGGGGGAGGCTGCTCTCTTTGGCCAGGCTGAGCAGCTCCTGGGTCAGCTCCTCATTCCTCATCACCTGCAAGGTCAAACAAGAAGGAAAGAACTTCTGAAACCCCCCTCTGGTCAGCACATCCCTGCTGCTCCTGGTGTGTGCTCCAGGCAGGCACCCCCTCCTCAAATCAAGCTTTAATTTTAGTTCTGTCTCCTATATCCAAAGATACTGGTGATTTTCTGCTTCTCATGAAATGCACTGCCATGCAGCAATGTTATTCCCATGGAATGTTATCCCTCTGCAATCTCACACCCAAATCCAGACCTCAGTGCCAGCCCTGGCACAGCTCTGCCACCACCTCTGCAGGTCTCCAGCTCCCTCCTCGCCCCCACCCTGCACCCTCTGTTCAGCTTACCAACACTTCAGGAACATCCTTCCCCACGGAGCAGCTTTGAGCAGTGCTGGGCTCCACAGTGTAAGAAGAGCCAAGTCTTATCCATCCATCCATCCATCCATCCATCCATCCATCCATCCATCCATCCATCCATCCATCCATCCATCCATCCATCCATCCATCCATCCATCCATCCATCCATCCATGTCCATCCATCCATCCATCCATCCCTCCATCCATCCATCCATCCATCTATCCATCCATCCATCCATCATCCATCCCTCCATCATCCATCCCTCCATCCATCCATCATCCATCCCTCCATCATCCATCCCTCCATCATCCATCCATCCATCCATCCATCCATCCCTCTCTCCAGATGACACATTCCCAGCTGGGTCGGGATGCCTCCCCCAGCAGCAGCCAGCCCACAGCCCGGTGTAGGCAGCATTCAGAGTGCTGCTGCTGTGAAGTGACACATTTCCAAAAGATAAAGAGGATCTGAATGAGCAAAGCTCCGTTACAGGTGATCTGGAGGGAACACTGGGGGAATTCATGTCTCCCAGGAGAGTTTCTGTGTAGATAACAAAGCTCTGGTGGGGTTTATGACTGGGGACAAGCTTGAGTAATTGTTACCATGGCAGTGAATCGGGAGGATGGGAGGCAGAGGTCATCTGAGTCATCCGTGGAGAGAATAGCTTATCAAAAGATAGCACGGGGTGGGCTGGGGGAGAGCGAGGAGAAAGGAGGCTGACAAAGAGGTGAGATATACAGCTGTGAAACCTGACAGCTCTGCAGAGACAGCTCCGCTTGTTCCCCGACCCGCAGCGATCCATCTGCAGCTGTCAGCCCTGACAATTTGATCGCAGGGGTCACAAGGACCTGTTTAGCCAAAAAAAAGGGGGCAGTCCCCGGTTTGAGTTGGGCTTCGCTGCCGTTCCCGAGCTCCCGAGCCTGGCGTGGCTCCAGGGAAAACCCCGGCGTGGAACCCAGAGCGCGTTTGGGCCCCCTCGGGGGCTGCCGCCGCAGCCGCCGCGAGCCCGGGGGACAAAGGGAGAAGGAAACGGAGAGCCAGGAAAGGTCAGAGCCTTGAAAAGGAAGAATTTACAGCGAGTCAGAAAACAGGCACCGAGTGCCTGCCTGGCATCTCCTGCGAGGCGCTTCCCAAGGCTGGGCAGGGCCGCTCCTGCGGCCGGGGCAGGCGCGGATCCCGCGGACAAAGGAGCCGCCGCAATCCAGAGGCTCCGGCTGCTCCCGGACAAGGGGCCGTGAATGAGCTCGCCGAGCTGCTCCTGCGCCAAGCAGCCATGACAACATATTGGCAAGGTCACAAGTAGCACTTGTAATTGGGAATGTGTAAAAGGTTCATTGTCTCCCCCAGAAGAGCGCCGGGAAGGGGAGGGGGCAGAACCGCAGGCTGCTTTTCCCATTTCCTTTGGGAAAGTCCGCACTGGGAACATAATGAGCAAGAGGCCCATGTCGCGACAAGTCCCAGGCTGCCAAGCCGGAGCCTCGCTGGCTTCAGGCAGGGATTTTTGGGAGTCGGAGCCAAGGAACTGGGGTAAACTCCTCGGCATATGGAGGACATCCAAGGAATTCACCTCTGGCTTCTGGCCCCGCTTCAGCACTTCTTGGAGCAACCTGGCCTGGGGGAAGGGGTCCCGTGGCAGGGGGTGGAATGGGATGGGTTTTAAAGTCCCTTCCACCCCAAAGCATTCCTTGACTCTGTGGTTCCTCAGGATGCTATCTGGCACAGAACTGAATCCACGTGCTTTCACCCTCTGAACCATCCCAGGATCCATGTGAAAACTGTGTGTTATTACCTCTAGCCTGCTAAACCCATCATTTAGAGATGTCAGCTGCCTGAAAATCCAGCTTTTGACAAACACATTGCACCCCCTTGGGGACAAGAAGCAGCTGAGAGTGCTGACGGCTGAGCTATTCCTCCCTGAGCCTGGCACGACCGGGAGCAGAGCAGCTCTGCCTCGTGCTCCACGGGATCGCAGGGTGGGATCACCCCCTGCAAGAGCTGAGTTCTCCTCCTTGTGAGAAATTCCCGTTTCTCAGCTTCTGGGAGACAAACGATCTGTCCCCAAGGGTCCCTAACTCGCGGATGCTCATTGTCCTGCTCTGCCAGAGCCCATCCGGGCACACTGCACCAGAGCAGCATTCCTGCTGCACATCTTCCCAGCACAGCTCGGCATGGAAAACCAGGTCACTGAGCTGAGGCACCAAATATCTGCTGGGGGAGGGAGGGAGCAGGAGCGTGTCAGTCATTGCATCCGATTCAAAACGGAGGAGAAGCGGGAGGGGGGAGAGGAGGGGACAAAGGAAGGGCTATTGAAGTAGCCAAAGAAATACACAAATCTGGGTCCAAAAGCCTCTGGTTAATCATTGCTGAGCTAGCAGTCAGCGGGAAGGTGTCTGTCTCTTAAGGAACCACCAGAAACTCGCTTGAATTCGGTGTTTTTATGAACTTGTCGACCTGAAAGCCGCCAGGCCCCTTCCCGCCGCCCGAAATGAGAGCGGCTCCAATCCGTTCACGTGCGGGCTGCTCAAGCCAAGCAGAAAAAAGGGAAACAAAGCGCGCTGGCAGCGCCGGGGGACCGGCCCCGGGCAGCCCCGCCGTGACCTCCGGGCAGCGCCGTGGGGCCGCCGGGGCAGCGGGAGGGCTCTGCCCGCGGGGGCCGGGGAGCAGCGGGCCAGCACTGCCCTGTCCCCAGCCCTGTCCCCAGCCCTGTCCTCAACTCTGTCCCCGGCCCTGTCCTTAACTCTGTCCCCAGTCCTGTCCCCAGCCCTGTCCCCAGCTCTGTCTGCAGCCCTGTCCTCATCCCTGTCCTCAACTCTGTCCCCAGCTCTGTCTCCAGTCCTGTCCCCAGCCCTGTCCCCAGCCCTGTCCCGAGCTCTGTCCTTAACTCTGTCTCCAGTCCTGTCCCCAGCCCTGTCCCCAGTCCTGTCCCCAGCCCTGTCCCCAGCCCTGTCCTCATCCCTGTCCTCAACTCTGTCCCCAGTTCTGTCTCCAGTCCAGTCCCCAGCCCTGTCCCCGCTGCCCGGGCAGGTCTGCAGGCCCTGTGGGAGGGAGCTGTGTTACATCAAATCCCCAGAGACAATCCCACAGCCAGGCTGTGCCTGTCACAGCTCAGAGGCTGGACATGTCCTGGCCGTGTGTGCTGGGACCCTGAGCCCCCTGGGCTGGGCTGAGCCCCCAGCATGGACAGCAGGAGGGGGGGATTCTGCCCCTCTGTCCCCTCAGGTGAGACCCCACCTGCAGAGCTGCCCCAGCGCTGGGGTCAACAGGACCTGGAGCTGCTGGAGAGAGTCTAGGGGAGCCCATGGAGACGCCCCCAGGGCTGGAGCCCCTCTGCTCTGGAGCCAGGCTGGCAGAACTGGGGGTGTTCAGCTCAGGGAGACCTCAGAGCCTAAAGGGGCTCCAGGAGAGCTGGAGAGGGACTGGGGGGGTCAACAGGACCTGGAGCTGCTGGAGAGAGTCTAGATGCCCCCAGGGCTGGACCCCCTCTGCTCTGGAGCCAGGCTGGCAGAACTGGGGGTGTTCAGCTCAGGGAGACCTCAGAGCCTAAAGGGGCTCCAGGAGAGCTGGAGAGGGAGTGGGGACAAGGCATGGAGGGACAGGACACAGGGAATGGCTCCCACTGCCAGAGGGCAGGGCTAGATGGGATATTGGGAAGGAATTGTTCCCTGGCAGGGTGGGCAGGCTCTGGCACAGGGTGCCCACAGCAGCTGTGGCTGCCCCTGGATCCCTGGCAGTGTCCAAGGCCAGGCTGGATGGAGCTTGGAGCAGCCTGGGACAGTGGGAGGTGTCCCTGCCCATGGCAGGGGTGGCACTGGATGTTTTTTCTGGACTTGGTGACCTTTAAGGGATCTCTCAACAAGAACATTTGTACAATTGCATGAGAAGCCTCCCTGGAGCTGAGCTGTGGTGGGATGCACAAACGAAAGCCAAGCAAGGCCCCTGCACAGCAGGGATCGTGAGGTGGAGCTGGATCTGTGGAATAACCCCTGGCACGAGCACTGGTATGAGCCCTGCAGCCTCTCTCACCTCCTTGTCCAGCTCCCTGCCGAGGGCCAGGTAATTGCTCTTCAGGATGATGAACTCCTCCCCCAGCTCCTGCCGGCTGCTCTCCAGGGCGTGCAGGCGCTCCCGCAGGGAATCCCGCTCCTCCCTGAGCCCGGCGCTGCCCTGCTCCAGCTCCTGCAGCCGCCTCTCCAGAGCCTGCATCTGCACGGGGCAGAGGGTCAGAGCAGCACAGCCAAACCAGAGGGCATTGCCTGGCAGCTCCTCGGGCCTGGCTGCTGGGGGGAATTCAGCTCCCTCGAAAGCCAGAGGAGATGGCAAGCAGGGTAAGGGTGGGTGTGTTAGGAGCTGCAGAGCTGGGGGAAGCACTGGCAGGGCTGAAATTGGCAGTTCCCAAATTAGGTACCGTCGTTTTCAGCTGGAAGTTCTCGGTCTCATAACGCTCCTTCATTTTGTTTGTCTCGATCTGGAGATCCACGAGGTCTTTGGAAATCTGGGAGAGACAAACTCAGTGAAGGCCGTGGTTGGATTCTGAGGCCAATGTGATGTTTGAGCACAAGACAGCCCCCCCAGAAGGAGGAATTCCCCCCAGATTTCCCACTGGGGATCAACTGGCCATCACAGCTCAGTTTTCTCCAACTCCCAAAGTTTTACCTTCAGTTTTTCCTCTTCACTGAGGACCATCCTGGTTGGGAAGTCCATCCTGGAGCCAGGCAGTTTCCCCATCTCCTCCCGCGGGTCTCCAGGCTGGTGCATCTCCTGGTTCCTGTCCTCCAGCTGCACCAGGAGGCACAAAGCAGCTCCAGGGCCCTCCTCTCCCTCTGCCCCTGGCCCACCCTGCTGCTGGAAGAGCTCAGCACATCCAGCTTTGCAGAGCCTGAACAGATCCCAGCCTTTCCAGCAGCCATTTCTCCCCTGTGCTTAGGATTCCCTTAGCAGAGTGCTGCTTCCACGAGCTGGGGAGGGGCTGCAGACTTTCATACCTGGATTTTCGGGCAGCAAGGTGCTCTGTCAGAATACTCACACTCTCACTTTCTGCAATGATTCCAAGGTCCATGTGCTCAGAGGCAGGGGCTCTGCACAGGGCTGGGCAGGCAGCGACTGAGAAGCCCAGGAAGGATCTCTAAGGAACCTCTCCCGGGAGGTCCAGCACTGTTGCTACCAACTCTGGTTACCAGAGGCTTCCACCTGGATTTTAAGGTGGCTCCAAACCTTACAGCCCTCGGAGCTGTTGGAGGGAGAGCACTGGCACTCCCAGGAGGATTCAGTTCTCCTAGCTCAGCCCACAGCAGAGACTGGAACAAGCAGCTCAGGAACACCCCCAGGGCAGGCAGGGAGGGGGTACCAGCCCCTGGATGGACCATTCCCAAACCTGGCTGCAGGGATGGCCTCCACCTCCAGTGCAGGGATATTCCAGTGCTTTAGGGGCTGACAGGAAAGAGGGAGAGGGACTTTTTACATGGGCTGACAGTGATAGGACAGTGATAGGATGGGGGGGGGAGATTTTAAAGTAATAGAGGAGAAATTTAGAATTAATAAAGAGCAGGGATGGATGGGATATTGGGAAGGAATTGTTCCCTGGCAGGGTGGGCAGGCCCTGGCACAGGGTGCCCAGAGCAGCTGTGGCTGCCTCTGGATCCCTGGCAGTGTCCAAGGCCAGGCTGGATGGGCTTGGAGCAGCCTGGGACAGTGGGAGGTGTCCCTGCCATGGCAGGGGGTGGAACAGGATGGATTTTAAGGTCTCTTCCCACCCCAACCATTCCGTGATTTCAAGGGCTGATTAACCCAATAATTAACCCACTAAACCAACCACCTGCTCCAAGCCCATCCCATAGTATCTGATTTTCTTCCAGGAAACTTCCTCTTGATCCCTGCAGTCCTTGTACCTCCCCTGCCAAAGAGCTGCTCCAGAGGTCCCAGGATCTCTGAGTTCTGGTGCAGCAAAGACCTTTCCCAATTAATTTCTTCACATCAGAGCTGCTGTGTGGAAAAATATGTTTTAAAGCAAAGCACACACTGAAACAAGCCTGGATTAGCACAGACAGTGCCAAACCTGGGCTGTGCTGGTCTGGAGCTGCTGCTGGCTCCAAACTGGGACCTGCCAGGCTGGAATGGGACAAATCCCACAGCCAAAAGTGTTTTGAGAATCTCCAGGGTCAGAGTGAGGGTAACAGGGAGTGCAGGGCAGAGTGGATAACCTGGAAAACCTTGAACAGGGGTGAAATCAGATGGACTGGGAGACCTTTAGAGGGCCCTTCCAACTCAAACTCTTCCATGATTCTAAAATGAATTCCAGCTCTTAATCTCCTTGTTTCAGGCTTATTATTGCTGCTATTTCTGGAGAGTGGGTGAGTTTAGGTAAGAATCTGTCTCCCACAGAAAAAAAGCTTTGACAATATAATGTTCAAAAAAGCCCAAAGCTCTGAATAACTCCTCAGGATCTGTCAGAGCCCAGCAGATGAGAGGGAGAGGGGCCATCCCGACAGAGCTCCATGACAAGCAGAGCTGCTCACCTGTCCCAGAGCCCCCAGTGAGGGGGCACAGAGGCCAGAGCCAGGGGCTGAGCGCTTCGGGGGGCTCAGGGAAAGGAGAAGCCAGCAAACCCTGCAATTACGGCTTGTTTTTCTGCAAAAGAACTTAACAGACCTGAAGTAATTTTATTAAGGCAGTGGAAGTGTTGATGAGAATTCACAGTCTCTTCACACCCAGCGCTCACACCCTGCCCACGGCGGAGCCGAGCGGGGGGAGCCGAGCAGCAGCTCCGCTCTCCGAGGGCACCCGGGGGTCTCAGCCCCACATGGACACCCCAAGGGTGGGCACCCCCATCCCACAGCCCCCGGATGCTGTCCCGGCCCCCCAGACCCTGATTTGAGGGGGGTCAGCCCCACCCCTCACACGGCTGCTCCCTGAGCCGCAGCGAGCCCGCTCTAATTAACGGCAATTAACAGATGCACACGCGGCGTTATTTGTGCAATAAATAACCTGGGTGCCAGGTGCCCTACCGGCGCCAGGAGTGACAGTGACCACTTTTCCCAGGGGCTGGGAATACAACGCAAATTTTGTGTCGGGCAACACCACAAAAAGCAGATTCGGGCTGAGAAATTAAATTTTGGGGTGTCACTGAATCTCCACCTCCGCTCCGGACTAAAGCACACAACCCCACCAGAGCCAAATCCCGGCTCTGCCCTGAGGGGTTTCACTCACTTAAACCCAGCCCCGGGAGCGCGGCTTTAGCAGATGGAACCGCTCCTAAAGCCACGGAGCTCCGGGAGAGGCATCCCCGCACCGAGCCCGCTGCTTGGTGTCACCTCTCCTGCAGCCCTGCCAGGGTCACACACGGCCCTGTGCCCCCCCGGGGACCCCGAGCGGAGCAGGGGAGCGGCCGCCCCCCCCGCAGCTCTGGGCAGAGCCGCACGGCCTCAGCGCAGTGATGGCTCCATCTGGCTTCCAGCGCCAGCACGGGGAGGCCGAGTCTGCTCCCGGACCTGCCGGATTCCTCCCGGGATGCCAGGGGAGCACGCTGCCAGCCGGGGTGCCAGGGGAGCACGCTGCCAGCCGGGGTGCCTTTGGTGCCCGAGCCTTGCTGCCCCAGGGATGGGGAATCCTCCGGGCACTCGGCTCCCACCGATCCCCCCCCCAGCACGTTTTCTCTTTATACCCAACCTAAATCCACCCTCTCTCAGTTTAAACCGCCACCGTTTCTCCTGGCTTGAGGAAAAGCTTTTCTGTGTCACTTTTCCAAGCCCTCAGGCTGCCGCAGGGAATTCTCCAAGCTGTTCAGCCCCAGCTCTCGACGGAGCGGCAGAACACCTCTCAGCCACCCCAGGAAGAACAGGAAAGGTTCTTCCAGCCCCCAGCCACCTCCAGGGTCCCCTTTGGATCTGCTCTGGCCCACCCAGGTCTGCCCTGTCCCGGGGTCCATCCTGGGGTGGCTGTGTGTGTGCTCCGGGGGGCTGAGGGGGGAACCACCTCCCTGCCCTGCTGAGCTCCCTCTGGTGATGCAGCCCAGGGGATGTTTGGTTTGTGGGTTCTGTGGAAAACGGATTTGTAGAGAGTTTTTAGGGTTTGATAGAAGGTTTACACGGTATGTGTTTGTATGTAAAATTTGAGATAAGAAACGCCTCTCAGTAGCCCCATCCCTGGGTCAGAAAAGGGTATTGTCCGACAGGCTGCCAGCACCCACTGCCACCCCACATCCCATTTGTCACCCCCTGGCACCTCCAGGCGCTTCACTGCAGGGCTGGGAGGAGATTTGGGATGGGGCAGGCAGGGAGCCGCTGGAGGATGGGGTGGGGCTGTGATCTCGGGCAGGAAGAAAGCTCTGCTCCCTCTGCCCCCTCCCACCCCATCCCTCAGGAGGAAAGCTCTGCTCCCTCTGCCCCCTCCCACCCCATCCTCGGGAGGAAAGCTCTGCTCCCTCTGCCCCCTCCCACCCCATCCCACCAGGCTGCTCCCTCCTGTCCGGGTCTGGAGAGCTGCCATGGCACATGGAGAGCTGCATTCCCCTGTCCCTGCCCACCCTGGCACTGCCCTCAGGATGGGTTAGGCACGGTGGGAGCCTCCCTTCCCTCTGCTCTCTCCAGTTCCACTCTGACAGCCGCTGCTCTCCTGCCCTTCCCTGCCTTCTTGCACCTCCAAACCCCTGCTCCCAGGGCCCCTCTATCCCACACACCTCAGAGTCTGGGAATTTCCCCATCTTTGCCTCCAGCAATGGCCCTGACCACCCTGAGTCACGTCCTGGGGATGTCCTCACCTCTCCAGTCCAACCAGTCTGGCCAGGCTGGTGCTGGTGACACGGTGGCCACGTGGGCCACCAGGGCAGTCATTGCCATGCCTGGAGCTCCAGAACATCGGGCACCGTTCCCAGCCTCCCACACGAGGCTCTGCAGCCGTGGCAGGGCAGAGGTGGCACTCACAGATGCCCATGGGGACCTTCACCAGCAGCTGCCTCCAGTAGCAGGGACCAGGGTGACCAGAACGTGGTTGAGCATCAGGCACAGTGCCACTCCTGGGGCTGGGTCCCTGCTGGTGTCCCCAGCAGATGGCACAAGCCCTGTGGTGCTGGTGTCACCCCTCCCCTCTCGATGGGTACGTTTTTGGTCCTGAACAAGGAGCAGGAGCGCTAGTTACCCTGGCAACATAAGATGCTCTCCTCCAGACAGGGACAATATTTGGCAAGATCTGCTAAAAATACTCCCTAACTCAGCTGTGACAGTGCCACACATGTCACCTCCCTGCTCCCCAGGGCTCCTTGGGTGGGTTCTGTCCCTCCTGGTGTTCAGAGTGTTCCTGGTCACTCACCCTGCCTGGTGGGGACTTCCCGGGCTCCCACAGCAGATGTGGCCCAGCACTGTCCCCTGCCCAGGTCAGCCAGCCCGGGGACACAGCAGGGACAACAGGGACAGCTGGTGACATGTCCCACCCAAAGGGACTGGGAAGCTCCCTGGGGAGGGACCTGCAGGAGCTGGTGGGGAAGGTAAATGATTTCTTAGAGTTTAAATAGGTTTAAAAACTACTTTTTAATGATTTTGCTGCTTTTCCTAATACCATTACAGCCTTCTCCATGGCGACCAGGGAGGGGCTCAGACTTTGGCCTGGGCTGGGAGTTTATCTGCTGGAGCTGAAGGGGTGGGGGGATCACACAGGGGGTCCACACCAGCCAGGGACACGCTGGGAAGGGGACAGGCGTGGTGGGGACCCAAAGCCAGGTCCCCACGGTGGCACGTGGGGGCCCTGGGGTGCAGGGACCAGCAGCTGCAGGGTCCCAGCATCTCTTGCCACAGGACCCATCTGGAGACGAGGCTGCCAGGGAGGTTTAGGGCACAGACAGGACTGGAGGAGATGCCTCAAGGATCTCTAAATGTGGAGATGGGTCCAGCTCCTCCCTGCACCACAACCACTCTGGGAAGGGATTTCCCTATTTACCCTCCTCAATTTCCCATTGCATCTCATTTGATATATCCCCAGGGAGGGTGCTGGAGGCAGGGATAAACCTGCTCCCAGCTGCAGGCAGGGCTTGTTTAAACTTCCCAGTGAGGTTTTGTGGGTTTTGGCTGACTGGCCTATGCTGGTTCAGCTCTTTTTAGCTTCCAGATTGATTACACCTTGTGTCAATATGTGCTCAGTGCCTATTAGTGGGTGCATGTATCCCTATCTCTCATTTCTCCCTCCTGATCTATAAATTCCCAGAAGACAGGATTAAAATAGAGGGGGAGGAGGATTCCACTTGGGGCCAAAAGGGAAGAGGGAAAGCAGAGCCTGTGGGAAAGTTGGGTGGCAAGGCTGGAGCCTGGATGTCTCTCTCCAACTCCTCTTCTTTCCATGGGCATGGCAATGCCTGGTGAGGAGCTGAGGTGTGGCCTGGGAGCTGGGGAAGTGCCAGGCTCCCAGGGGAAGGGGCAAGGTGGGAGCGTGGTGGGGTGCCCGTGGTGTGGGAATGGTGGGGAGAGAATCCCTGCTCCTTCCAGAGCAGCCTGGGGGAAGCAGGGCTGGGAAGAGCGACTGCAGGGCAGAGATTGCTGCCCTGGAGCTGTGGCTGCCAGTGGTGCCAGCCTGGTGCAGCTCCAGGGAGGAGGGGACAGGGGAAGGTTCAACCATGGCTTTGCTATCTGGCCACAGGGCTCCTCTTGCTGGGGCTTTTTCTTTCTATTTCTTTCCTGGAAACTGGTAAAAGATTCCACAGAGCCTGTGTTGGAGCCTGGTGGGGAAATAACCTGGGACACAGAATGGGGTCAGCGGCCTCCCCAGCGTGGTTTTGATGAGCTGCCAGGAGCAGAGTGTGATCTGCCAGCCCTGGAGCATCACCCGCCCTCATCCCACTGTCTGGGGGCTGGCAGAGGAGCAGGGGACCCCCAGAGCCACCACCCCACCAGGGGGACCCTGGCTGTGCTCTCAGTTTCCTTTGGCACAGAAGCACTGGGCAGAGCAGGGTGTGGAGCTCCCAGCACCATTCCCACTCACAAGGCAAGACAGGAGGGAAAATGGGAAAATGCCCAGGAGGGGCTGAGGGTTCTGCCCTGAGGTTTTTAGTACCACACTAAGAGACTTCTTTCCCTTTTCCCAACTAATTTCCCACTTGCATCACCACAAGCCCTCAGGTGTACTAAGGCTGATCCCCAAACCTTTAATCCTTGTGTCCTGTGGATGCTCCAAGCCCCAGTGTGTGGTTTTTGTGTCCTGATGGAAAGTGAGGACCCAGTGCCAGGGCTTACCCAGGGCAGAGCAGGGCAGGGAAGGGTCAGTGCTGCTGCTCAGCACCCTCCAGGAGCTCAGGGCATGCTGAGCTGGGACACCCTGTGAGGTTGTCCCATTCCTCCCTCCACGCTCAAAGCCCACACAGACCCCATCTCTGGCAGGACCCTCCTCTGCAGGACCCCCATCAGGTTCTGGGACATCTCGTTGCGTGCCCTTGTCCCGAGTTGCCCCAAGGGCAGTCCCGAGGAGCCCGTCCCGGTGCCACTGCCCTGGCCAGGGTTTCCCCGGGGCTCAGCCACGGCCGGGCCAGCAGCAGTGGGGTTAAGCCCGGCCGGGCGGGTGGCTGGACAGGCGTCAAGGTGGTTGCTCCATCCATCCCTGCGCAGTCGGAGGGGCCGGAGAGCGGAGCGGGAGCGGGAGCCCTGCCCTGCCCTGCCCGCCGCCATGAGCGCAGGCAAAGGTGAGGCTGGAACTGCCCTGGGCCAGGCTGGGGGGACACGCAGGGAGCGGGGGGACACGCTCGGGCTCTGCCCGGGCTCCAGTCACCCTTTACTCTGCTCCTCCTCCACTGCTCATAAGACATTTTGGGGGACCCCGAGCTGCCTGGGGGGCTGCAGGCACTGCAGGGCAGAGCCCACACCTGGATGGGAAGTGCAGGGATGGGCAGGGACCGTGGGACTGGGACCCTTCAGTGCCCAGCGACTCACAGGGGGCAGCCGGGGAGGAAGGAGGAGAGGGGTCTGGGGGCCTTTCCCCAGGAGAGGGAGAAGCTGCCGCTGCAATATGGAGATGAATTTCGGGGGGTCCCTGCACCCGAGGGGTCAGAGCTGTGATCTTGGACCATTTCCCAAGGAATTCAGCCTCTGAAAACTCCCGCAGCTGTCCCGTGTGTGCAGCGGGCCGGGACTCACCCCTTCCTGCCCCCCGAGCCCCGGCGGTGCGGGCACCCGCCCAAGGGGTCCCAAGGGTGTCCCCCAGAGCAGCCACAGTCCGGCACTGACGCTGTCCCCTCTCCTCCACCCCCAGCAGGCATCCCCCTCCTGCTCCCCCTGGCCCTGCTGCTGGCTGCCGCCTCCCAGCCCCCCGGGGGGGACCCCCCGAAGGAGCCGGGGGACGGGGAGGGCCCGCGCTGCCCCAGCCCCTGCGCCTGCAGCCTGGACGATTACAGCGAGGAGCTGAACGTCTTCTGCAGCGGCCGCAACCTGAGCCGCCTGCCCGAGGACGTGCCCCCCAACGCCAAAGCCCTGTGGCTGGACGGCAACAACTTCACGCTGCTGCCGGCCGCCGCCTTCAGGAATCTGTCAGCCCTGGACTTCCTGGACCTGCAGAGCAGCCAGCTGGGCTCCGTGGAGCAGCACGCCTTCCACGGGCTGCGCAGCCTCTACCACCTGCACCTGGAGCGCAACCGCCTCAGGCACCTGGCCCCGCACACCTTCCTGCACACGCAGAACCTCGTGTCCCTCAGCCTCAACAACAACCACTTCAGCAAGGTGGAGGAAGGGCTCTTTGCCGGGCTCTCCAACCTCTGGTACCTGAACCTGGGCTGGAACTCGCTGGTGGTGCTGCCCGACAAGGTGTTCCACGACCTGCCCAACCTGAGGGAGCTGATCCTGGCTGGCAACAAGCTGCCCTACCTCCAGCACCAGCTCTTCTGCAGCCTCACAGAGCTGAAGGAGCTGGACCTGAGTGGGAACGCGCTCAAGGGCATCAAGATCAACGTCTTCGTCAAGCTGCAGAAGCTGCAGAAGCTGTACCTGAACCACAACCAGATCAACGCCATCGCCCCCCGCGCCTTCATGGGCATGAAGTCCCTGCGGTGGCTGGACCTGTCCCACAACCGCCTGGTCTCGCTCTACGAGGACACCTTCCTGGGCCTCCTGAGCCTGCACGTCCTGCGCCTGTCCACCAACTCCATCACCAGCCTGAGGCCCAGGACCTTCAAGGACCTCCAGTTCCTGGAGGAGCTGCAGCTGGGGCACAACCGGATCCGGGGCCTGGCGGAAAGGAGCTTCGAGGGGCTGGGCCAGCTGGAGGTGCTGAGCCTCAACAACAACCAGCTGCAGGACATCAGGGCCGGGGCCTTCCTGGGGCTGCACAACGTGGCCGTGATGCACTTGTCTGCCAACTGCATCAAGGTCCTGCCTGACTTTGTCTTCAAGGGGGTCACCAGGCTGCACAGCCTCCACCTGGAGCACAGCTGCGTGGGCAGGATCCGGGCCAACACCTTCTCCGGGCTCTCCAGCCTGCGGCGGCTCTTCCTGCAGCACAACAGCATCTCTGTCATCGAGGACCAGAGCTTCAGCGACCTGCACGAGCTCCTGGAGCTCGACCTCAAGCACAACAGGCTGAGCCACCTCTCGCCCCGGCTCTTCACGGGGCTGAGCAACCTGGAGTACCTCTTCCTCTCCTCCAACCAGCTCCTGGAGATCGCCCAGGACACCTTCAGCCCGCTCCAGAGACTCTTCTGGCTCGACCTCTCCCACAACCAGCTGGAGACACTGGACAACAGCGTCATCTCCCCGCTGGCCAACCTGCGGTACCTGAGCCTGAGCAACAACTCCCTGGAGACCTTCTCGGTGGCATTCCTGCGCCCCCCCTTCGCCCTGGAGCAGCTGTGGCTGGGGGGCAACAACTGGCACTGCAACTGCTCCCTGAAGGGCCTGCGGGACTTCTCCCTGCAGCACCCGGCCGTGGTGCCGCGCTTCGTGCAGTCGGTGGCCGAGGGGGACGACAGCCACGTCCCCATCTACACCTACAACAACCTCACCTGCCTGCACCCCCCGGGCCTGGCGGGGCTGGACCTGCGTGACACTGCCGAGGAGAGCTTTGCTCACTGCTGAGCTGGGCTGGCCCTCCCAGGGACCCTCATGCCGGCCCTGCGGCCACCCCAGCCAGAGCACGGATTTGCCACCGCCTCCAGCCCAGCAGCCACCTTGCTCAGAAGATGCTGGATGGGCACCAGCCCCCTGGGCTTCAAACTGAGTATTTCGGTCCTTTAATATTTAAATAGCAGCCCCCAGGGCAGAGCATGGTTGCTCCCAGCTCCCAGCAAGAGAATCTCTGGATGGGGGAATGCTGCACACCCAGCCCTGCAGCCACAGCAAAGGGCAGCCCTGCCCAGGCCAGGACTTTTATGAGACAAAACAGTGTTTTCCTGCCATGGAGCAGTGGAGAAATCCTAAAAGCCCCCCCGAGCTTAGGGAAGGGGCAGAGGACTTGCTGCAATGATTCCTTGCAGCAGCAGGTGTAGGCAGGGCACAGAAAGGCACTGGTTGCTCACCTGATAAATGGCAGCAGACAAATAAACCTTTGGAGCTATTGCAACCCACCTTGTAAGTTATGTTTTTTCCAAAGCTCATGCTGCCCATGGTTGGGATTTCTCCCCAGAACCCCTCAGGGTGAGAGATTCAGGATCCCAGGGAGCTCCCAGCATTTCCTGCAAGCCTTTTGTGGGGGGTGGCTTGTTCCCAGGGAGGGAGCAAGAAATGCCCAGCTATCCCACAGAAGCCAACAGCCCTGACAGATTCCAGCTGCTGCCCAGCTCTCCAAATCCCAGATAACCCAGATAAGTGTCCAAAGGTCAGACAAAATTTTCCTGGAAAATTGCATGAGGGGAAACCTGCTTGGGTGTTGGTCCTTGTGCAGTGGGAGCAGGGCTGGGTGCTGCCCCTGCCTGCTGGAATCCAGTCTCATTTGTGGAAATCCAGGATTTCCCTGCCTTCCCAAAACCTCACAGTGAGGGGGAATCCCAAAGGCAGAGAGGGACGCAGGCAGGAGCAGCTCAGAGTCCGGGAGGGAGGGAGAGGAGATGCAAGGCCACCACCTTCACTGCTTCCCCAGCTTAACTCAAGCCTGCAAGAGGAGGGCAGCTCCCATGGGAGCAGCAGTCCATGGGAAGAGGTGCAGGGAACAGGACACTGGGAAGTGGAAGAGGCAGGAACCACGTGGAGACACAGAGGAGCCCCAGGCTGGGGCTGGAGAACAGCTCCATGAAGGGCTGCCAGGGCTGGCTCACAGGGACAGGCTGGATCCTGATGCTGTTATAGGAGAGATTTAGCTGAATTCCAGCAAGGAAACCAGGGAACAGCAGGAAGCACCTTGATGTATGTGAAAGGCCAAGACTCAGAGGCCTGAAGCCATGGAAAAACAGAAGTTTTGCAGACCTGCATTTTAAGAAAAGGGTTTACTTCCTGGAACCTTGAAAAATATTCCTGAGTCACAGAAGCCCAGCAGGCCTGAGGGCTCCTCCCCAGCACGATGGGATGCAGCTCCCAGACAGCTCCCAAAGGTGTCTCCTCAGCCCAGCCCACGCTGTGCTGTGCCCTCATGGCCCATCAGGAACCAGCCAGCCGAGAATTCCCAGCTCAGGGGCCTGGCCTGGCTCCACATGGGAGCACCCAGCATGAGCCAGCCACTGAAGCAAGCCCTGTGTGATCCATCAGGCAGGGGCAGCAGGAGAAGGCAGCAGCACATGGAGCCATGATCCAGGTGATCAGAGCCATGTGGAAATGCTCAGGGAAGAACAGCACTGGACACTGCAGCTCCAGAGTCTCTTTGAGTATGAGGGGATGTGGCTTCTTCCCTCTGGGACTGCCAGCAGCAGCAGGAATCTGTGCTCCCCCCCTCACACCCCAGTTACAGTTGAACAGTTCCTGCATCCCCTTCCCGCTGCTGGGGCTGCCAGTCTGGCACCAGTCCAGCTCCACACCTCCCTCAGGAGCTCCTCTGCGATGTATCCAAGATCTGCTGGGCAATGTGAGTCAAGGCAGGGAAGGCAGAGCTCTTGGGAAATTCTTGGATGAAGTCTCTGCCTTCTTCCAAGCTCTGGCTGAGCTGGGGGTCCAGGGGGACGCAGCCTGTGGGACAGGGGAGGGAGAGTGAGAGCTCGCTCCCTTTAGGGCCCAGGTCTGCAGCCAGGGATAAAACACACTCAACTCCAGGGCAAGTGGCAGGGAAGAGCCCCCACTGCCCTCCCTGGGCTCTGCAGGAGATAATTCTCACCTCCAGCCACTTTCTCTGGTTCCAAGACCCCACCCCACCCTGCTGCTTCATGAGAGAGGCTCTCCCACCTGATTCCAGCCCTGTCCAGGGACAGGGTTCAGCCCTCAGCCCCCTTTCTCAGGAAGGCTCCAGACATTCCAACATGGTTCTCATGGATCTCCAGGCCTGTTTACACTGTCACCATGATGTCAGCAGTCAGAGAAGGCTGCTGGCATCACTACCTCTGCCCCAGCAGGGCCAGGGGCCCACTGTGAGGAGTCTGGATGGCAGAGAAAGCACAAACCTCAGCTCTGCCCAGGTGCATGGGGTTCACAGCCCAGCCCACCTGCCCCTGTGATGCTCCTTCTCTGTGCTCAGCCCTCCCAGAGCACCACGAGGGCAGCCCTGAGCAGAGCTCTGCTGCAGAGGCCACTCACCCAGGAAGGGCACCCCGGCGTGCTTGGCCAGCTCCTCGCCTCCCCCTTTGGAGAAGATGTTTGTGCATTCCTGAGGGAGGAAGAGCAGTGAGTCAGGAAGGCCAGAGCCCTGTGTGACAGGGCAGGAGCTGCCAGGCCCTGAGCAGGGCCAGCTCACCTCCACCCTGCCGCCCCAGGCATGCCCTGTGCCCTGCCCTCTCCCTCTCCTCACGACAGCAGAGCCCAAGGCTGGCAGTGTTCCCCTCCCTGGCTCATAGCATCACCCTCATGGCATTTCCCAATTCTCCACCCCACCACCACAAGGAAGGGCCCAGAGCAGCCCCAAGGCTGCACAAGAAGGTCAGGAGGGCTCACGGAGCAGTGGGGGCACACGAAGCCGCTCATGTTCTCCACGATGCCGAGGATTCGCAGTCCTGCCTTCCTACAGAACGTCAGCTCCCGCCTCACATCCCCCACGGACACAGCCTGAGGGGAACAGCAGCAATTGGGGATCCCTCTGGCCACGCCGACTCTGCCTCCAGAGCACACGTGCAGAACAAGCATCCACAGTCAGCCCTGGGCAAACCTGGGGTGCATTTTCCCCCCTCTAAACATGCTGCCTGCAGGAATCGCAGCCCCGTGTCCCACCTGAGGTGTTGTGACCAGGACTGCCCCGAGCAGCTGGTAGGGCCTCAAGGCCTCCACGGTGGAGATGTGCTCATCAGACGTGCCCGGCGGCGTGTCCACGATGAGGAAGTCCAGCTCCCCCCAGGCCACGTCGGTGACAAACTGTTTGATCAAAGCTATGGAAATAAAAGGGGCAGATAAAAAAACCCCAAACCACAACGGGTTTCAGCAGGCGGCTTGGGAGCCGTGGGACGGGGAGAGGGGACAAGGCTGTCAGCACATCGTGTGCTGCACTGTCCCCATCTGAGTGACTTCAACCCATCCTTGCGGAACAGGAGCTTCGTTCCCCCAAGGAATAACCTCTCCAGGAGGCAGCAGCACCTCCAGGAGGGCTCACAGGAGGCTCCCAGCAGCAAGCCCCGGCGTTACCGTTTTTCTTGGGTCCCCTCCACACCACGGCGTCGTCCGGCCGCTCCAGCAGGAAGCCGATGGACATGAGGGCGATGGCCTTGTCCTGGCCCACGAAGACGGGGACCCAGCCGCTGTCACACTGGTGCACGGCGCTGTCCTGCACCCTCAGCATGCGCGGGATGCTGGGCCCACACAGGTCCACGTCCAGGATCCCCACCTGGGGACAGGCACAGCCCCTCAGGGTGGGCTCGGGAGCCCCCGGCCACCCGGATTTGGGCTGCTCGCAGCGCTTCCACAACTGTCACCTCATTTCTCTTGACAGAGAAAAGGCACCATCCTTCCCAAGAATATTTCTGGGTTTCACATTCTCTGAACATCAGAGAAAGAAAACATAATTCTTATCTTATTTGCTGTGCCTGTGTTGTGCCAAAGCAGAACGCAATATGGAGATTGTTTACCCACAGTGATGGTGTTTTGTTTCCTATCAGGGCTGACAGTCACGAGAGTCTGTGCAGTTGTGTGCAGAGTTGAATGCTTGGCAGATTCAGTTTAGATGTAATGTTATTAGTATAATACGATATAGAATAATATAGTATAATAAAGTAATTAATTAGCCTTCTGGTAAGATGGAGTCAGATGCATCATTCCTCCCCTTGTGGGGGGCGCCCTGGATCCGATACACAAGAGCCACATTTGGAACACAAATGCCTTAAATTTCATATCCCTCCTGACCTCCTGCTCCCCAAGGAGCATCCCCTGGGTGTTTCCAAGTGCTTTATGCCAGAACCCAAGTGGCACAGGCTGCACAGAGCCTTTAAAAAGGCCCTCAGGGAATTCAGTCTGTCTCCTGCCCACACATTTCCTTTTCATCCCCATTTTAAGAGTCCTTGAGCTCACCCACTTCACCCCACAGAGGGAGTGACACCACAAAGCAGCAAACTCACGTCCCAGTGCCAATTTCAACAATAAATATTGCGTGATTTAATAAAATAGACAAAGGAGAAATGAACTGCAGTACCTGAACTGGATCAAATTGCATTTTCACAGAGAATCCACACACTGCCCACCAAGGACATCCACATGGAAAGGGTGGCCAAAATCCAGCCCAGCTGAGGGCAGGAGGGGAAAGGGCAGAGCCCAGCAGCCCAAAGGCTCACTCACCCTCTTCCCAGCGTGCCGCAGCGCCAGGGCCAGCTCGGTGGAGAGGGTGCTCTTCCCAACGCCGCCCTTCCCCGACAGCACCAGCAGGATGTGCCGCACCCCGGCCAGGTTGGCTCTCTCTGCAAGTGTACCACAGAGTCATGGAATATCCTCAGTGGGGAGGGACCCAGGGATCATCCAGGGCAGCCCCTGGCTCTGCACAGACCCCCAACAATCCCAGCCTGGGCATCCTGAGTTCATTGTCCAAGCACCCCTGGAGCTCTGGCAGCCTCGAGGCTGTGCCCATTCCCTGGGGAGCCTGGGCAGTGCCCAGCACCTCTGGGGGAAGAACTTTTCTTGATATCCAACCTGACCCTCCCCCGACACAGCTCCAGCCGTTCCCTGTCCCAGGATCCTCCTCGGGAGGAGCTGCGCTCTGCCCTCAGTGTAAGGCAGTGGCAAAGAAGAGCTGGAGGTGCCACAGGTTTTTGTCATCACAGCCGGGACAGTGAGAACAATGGCAATAAACACCGTGTGTGGGGAGCAAAGGCTGGTCCCGATGACCTAAGTGGAAACCGGGCAGCAGAGCAATAAACACGGGGCTCGTGAGGCTCAGCCGGGCCATGGCCCGAGGCTGACGGTGAGCTCAGGCCCTTGGCGTTTCCTTCCTCCGTGCCACACCAGTCGCTTCCTGCCGGCCCCGCGCTCCTCTCCAGCCCTCCCTGCGTTCCCTGCTGTGCTGTCAGCGCTCCCGGCTCTGCTTGGGGCTCAGCTCCCGCAGCAGGCAGCGCTCGGTACCGGAGTTCCCGGCCTGGGACAGCACAGGGGGCGGCCGGGCCGCTCCAGCCACAGCCGGCGAACGCCACCGGCCCACCGGGGCCGCGTTCCGGGCGCCCCGACCCGACCGGGCACGGACTCGACGCGCCGGGGCTGGCCCGGCAGCGCAGCGGCATGGAGCCCGCACGCACCATGGCAGAGCTCATCCGCACCTCCGCCGACGGTAAAGGCCACGGGCCCCACAGCGGGGAGAGGGGAGAACGGGCCCGGGGACGGGCAGACGGGGCCCCGCAGCGAGCTGCTCCCGGCATACCGCCCGGTGACAGCGGCGGCCCGGGGGAGCCGGGCCCGGGCTTCTGGCAAGGCTCTGCGTCACTCCCGATCAGCGGTGCCCGCCGCCTACGGGAGCCCGGCCCGGCCCGGAGCGCCCCTCACCAGGAGTCGGGCCGAACACCGCGACACCGGCTCGGCCCGAGCACCTCGGAACTCCGCGGAACCGGGTCCTGACCCCCCGCTAGGCCCGATCATTCGGCTGGGACCTCCCTCGAGAGATGGGCAGGGCCCCCCCAGACCAACACTCCAGATCCCGGTTCCCCCAGGCCGCGGCCTCTCCGCCGCTCACCCCCGGCCGTCTCCTCCATGTTTCCTCCCCGCATCACCCGCTTCCGTCTTCCGCCGGCCCACGGCCCCGCCCCCTTAGACTGACAGGTGCTGTGTCCCATCGCAAGCCACACTTTCACCGGAGAACCCGCCCTCCAATGCTTTGCAGCCAATCCACTTCTCGTGCTCCCTTCGCACCAGCCAATGGGCTTAGTGCTTTCCCTTCGCGAGCCGCCGCCCAATGGCGCCGCTCTCTGGCGATTGGCACACTGGGCAGCCAATAGTACCGGGCTCTCTCAGACCCCGCCCCCTTCGTCCCCCTCCGCCCGTGAGTGACAGAGAGCTCAGCCAACGGCGATAGGGCGCTGCGCGGCCGCAGCCAATGAGCGCCCGGAGGCGGTGCCGGGAGCGGATTGTTTATGTCCCGGGAGTGGAAAGTAGGTCAGAGCGCCGCGGGCCGGGCCGGGCCGGGCAGGTGGGCCGGGGGCTCGGGGGAGCGGCCGGAGGTGGCAGCTGGGGCTGGGGTTTGGCTGAGGGCGGGCCGGGGTTGTGCGACCCAAGCGACGTGGCCTGGCCTGGCCCGGCCCGGCCCTGTCCTGTCCGGCGGGCCTCAGCTGCCGGGACAGCCGGGCTCCGGTGCCCGTCCTCGGTGGAGCCGCTGCCTCCGCGGCCAGGGAGCCGAGCCGGACCGGGCCGGACCGGGCCGGACCGGGTCCCTCCGCGCCGCTCGGTGCCCGGGGCTGTGCGGGTCACGCCGCAGCATCGCGGGCCCCCGGAAAGGCCTCAGCGGGCCCAGGGCCCCGGGGGCGCGCGGCTCTTTGTGGCAGCGCTGCAGTGACAGCAGGAGCGGGACAGGGGCCGTGCCCTCTGCTGGCACTGCTGGGGCAGCTCCAGCCCTAGGGGCAGTTCTGGGCAAGCAGGACACTGAGGGGCTGGGGCGTGCCCAGGGAAGGGAACGGAGCTGGGGAAGGGGCTGGAGCACCAGGAGGGGCTGAGGGAGCTGGAAAGGGGCTCAGCCTGGAGAAAAGGAGGCTCAGGGGGACCTTGTGGCTCTGCACAACTCCTGACAGGAGGGGACAGCCGGGGGGGTCGGGCTGTGCTCCAGGGAACAGGGACAGGAGGAGAGGGAACGGCCTCAGGCTGGGCCAGGGCAGGCTCAGGCGGGACAGGGGCCGTGCCCTCTGCTGGCACTGCTGGGGCAGCTCCAGCCCTAGGGGCAGTTCTGGTCGAGCAGGACACGGATGGGCTGGGGCGTGCCCAGGGAAGGGAATTGAGCTGGGGAAGGGGCTCAGCCTGGAGAAAAGGAGGCTCAGGGGGACCTTGTGGCTCTGCACAGCTCCTGACAGGAGGGGACAGCCGGGGGGTTGGGCTGTGCTCCCAGGGAACAGGGACAGGACAAGGGGAAATGGCCTCAAGCTGTGCCAGGAGAGGTTTAGGTTGGATATTGGGAGAATTTCTCCGTGGAAAGGGTGGTCAGACACTGGCACAGCTGCCCAGGGCAGAGTCACCATCCTTGCAAGGATTTAGAAGCTGTGTGGATTTGGTGCTTAAGGACATGGTTCAGTGGTAGCCTTGGCAGTGCTGGGGGAGTGGTTGGACTCATTGATCCAGGAGATCTTTTCCAGCCATAACAATTCCATGTCTGACTCTGCCATCAGTGCTGGGATCTCTGTGCTGGCTCTTAGCCCCAGCCTTAGCGAGGGCGTGGGGGAGCAGGGCAGCTCTGTTGGGCTGCCATGGGTGCTCAGCAGAGCTGGAGAAGGGTTCCTGCTGTGGTTTTAGGCGCTTTCCCAGCATGGCTGTGCGAGCCCTGTGGTTTCAGTAGGTGGGATTTCTAGAGCCCTTCAAAGCATCCATGGGCAGCTGCACAGCTGGCTGTGGCTTGGCCTGTCCTGCTTTTCCAGGGGCTGCTGTCCCACTGGGACTGAGGCACAGGAGGAACTGGGCCAGGTGCTTTATGGCAGGCTCTGGGTCGGGGCTGAGCTGAGGGAGATGGTTCAAGGGTTACAGCCCTGAGGGTGCCTCTTGGTGGGGAGTTGAATCCTGCAAAGATAAACTTCAGACAGATGAGATTGGAAGCTGAGGTTCCCTGTCACATGCAGCGCAGTGGTCCTGTGTGGGAGCTGGTGTGCCTGTCAGGCTGTGCCCAGGGAAGGAGCCTCAGGAAATCTGTCTCTGATCAACATCCCAGTTGGGCTGGGAGACAGGCAGCTGCTTCTGATGCCCTGTGCAGGCTGACCTAGAACAGAGACTGGACAGAGCTAAAGAATAAAGCAGGGATTTATTAAAAGGCCTCAATGGATCCACCTTGGGCAGCACAAGAGCCCAGCCAGGGCTACACCCCAGGTGAACCCAAAATGGTCACAAAAGACCAGTCATGGGGTCTCTCACTTTGAGAAGTTCTGCTCCAAGTGCAGATTGCAGTTAATTGTCCAATTACAGCTTTAGCCCATGAATTTCCATCCTGCTTGTTTTTCTCTCTTCAGCCCACGTTGTTTGTGCTCCTGGGCTGAGATTTGGGTCATTTGTCCTTGGTCCCCAGCTAGAGAAGGAATTGTTTTGTCTCCATACTCTGTGAAGAGAGCTCACCATCCCCTAATGTGAGGCTCAGAAGTGCACACTGAAGCAGCACAGAATCTGAACAACAGAAAAGCTAAAACCTGAGGCATCACTTCCCTTCTGCCTGTTGTCCTTGAGGCAACTGGGGACAGGTCTATCACAACCCTGGTTTCCTTCCAGTGGGCAGGAAAGTGGTTTCTCTTCCTCTCCAAGCATTGAGAGCCAAGTCTTCCATCAGAGGGCAGTTGCAGATGGAGACAGCTGGGCTGCAGGGGGCTGGGGTAGTGCAGGTGGCCAGAGCCAGGACAGCTGCTGGAGGGTCACCGGGCACCAGGGAGGCTGTGTCTTGGAGCAGCCTGCTCTAGTGGAAGCTGTTCCTGCCCATGGCGGGGTGTGGAACGAGATGAGCTTGAAGGTCCTTCCAACCCAAAGGACTCTGGGATTCTGACAGCCCTGAAGCTCCCCAGGCCAGGTGAGAGGTGGCTGCCGGAGGCAGTTCCTGCAGAGGGGCAGCTGCTGCCACCACAGCTGGATACTGGGAGCGTTCCTCGGGCCAGATCCACGCCTGGCTCGGGGAGAAGTTGACCCTGGGTGGAGAAAGCGGTTGAAGTTTGCAGAGGCTCTTGACGCGCGTGGAACTCCTTGTGCCGGTCCCCCGGGGTGCGCGGTGACCCGAGGAGGCGGCAGACGCGTCAGCCGGTGTTCCTTCCGCAGCCTACCTGCGCGGGGGCGGCATGGCGCGGCGCCCGCGCAGCAGCCGGGCCTGGCACTTCGTCCTGAGCGGGGTGCGGCGCGAGGCCGACGGCCGGAACGGCGCGCGGGGCCGGGGCTGCGACTCCGACGGCCAGGTAGGCTGGGCTGGGGGTCTGGTGCCACAGGGGATGGCTGTGCTCGAGGGTCCCAGGACTGGGGAAGAGATGAGAATCTTGACTCCGTGTTTCAGAAGGCTGATTATTGTATTATGATATTATATTATATTAAAATGCTGTATTAAAACTGTACTAAAAAGAATAAAGGATCCATCGGAAGGCTGGAAAGCAATAGAAAGGAATGAATAACAAAATCTTGTGGTTGCTCACAACCTCAACACAGGTGGCTGTCATTGGTCATCAAGTAAAAACAATTTCACACGCTGGGTAAACAGTTCTCCAAATCGTATTCCAAAGCAGCAAAACATGGAGAAGCTGAAGCTCCCCAGCTTCTCAGGAGAAAAGATCCTGGCAAAAGGATTTTTCATAAAATACGTCTGTGACAACAGGGGATGTTTCCTGTCCCTGATATCAGGTGTGAACTGGCCCAAAGTAGGAAGAGTTTAGTAATGGTCAATATTGATGCTAAACGAAATGCTTTTTCAAGCATCTAATGGGTGTGTCATACATAAAGTGCATACAATATTTTTATAAATTTGTTTTTGGAAGCGGAGCTCTAGATAAGTGTTTGAAGTGGATCAGTTCCCTAATCTGACTGGCTGTGCTCCCTCCTGGGCTATGAGGGGCTTGGAGATGGTGGTGGAGATTGCAGGGCAGTGTCTTCAGACTGAAATTTCCTCACATTTCCTGCTCTGCAGCATGACCCTCACTTCTGAACCTGGTCCAGGTGTGCTGGGGATGGGAACACAGCAGGGAGAGCAAGAGTAAAACAGTGCAAGGAGTGACTGATTTGCTTCTGCCATCCTTCCCCATTTTCCTAATTCTTGAGTGTGTGAGTTGAGTTCCCTGTGCAGTGGTGGGGACTCAAGGAGCTGCTCCAGGAGCTCCAGAGCATACACTGAAGCCAGGAGGCTCTGCTAGAGCACAGTGTCCAAACCCAGGCACTGTGCTCCCAGAAGATGAGCAGTTTTCTGTCTCTGTAGCCAGGGGAATGACAGGATTTCTAGGCAGCAGTAGTTGGGAAAGTTAGAAGTTAGGAAAGACAGAACCCAAGCTCTTGGGTCTGCAGGTCGGAGAAGGAGGCCTGGGCAGTACCTGTGTAAGCCTAAGTAGTTTCAATTCCTGTCTTACAGCTGCAAGAACATGAATTTAAAGGATTTTTGTCATTAAATACCCCAGACCATAGGGGTGAATAACAAGCAGGTACACCTGAGCAGCACGTAAACCTGGAGTAACTCTGCAACCAGTGATAAGAGAATCCCTTGGGCAACACCATAACACAGGAGTGAAACTGGGCTGTGACTCTCACCATGTCCAGTCCGGGATCACTTTGGTCTCTTGGCACTGGGGAACAGTAAATCAGGTTTTTGTGTTCATGAAAGTAAACAAAAGCCCTTTAATCCTGCCCTGGGTTCCCCGTGGGCTGTCTGCAGCGCTGCCCTGAGGGGCTGCATCCGGGCAGCTCAACTGGCTCCCTTTGTTCTGCCCCCTCTCCCTTCTCCTCCTGTGCTTCCCAGCCTCTTCACAGCCTCTCCAGAGCAGTGCTTGGCTCTGCTGTGGCTGGAACCTGCCTGGTGAAAGCCAAAGCTTTAGCACAGAATTTCCTTCAGAATGTGTGTGTTCCACACTTGGGCTGTCACCCTGCTGTGACAGCTCCATGTCCCTGGCAGGCACACCGAACATACCTGCACTGCAGAGTGCTGAGAGGTCCCTGCAGCTCAGCAGGCACTATCCATGTCCCAGGGCAGGGCAATTCCATGGGCACAGCCTCCCTGTGTGACACGAGCCTGGGGATGTCCCAGCAGAGCCCTCAGGGAGCTCTGCCAGCCCAGCTCCCGTGCCCAGAGGTGCCCAGCAGTGAGCATTCCTGTTTTCCCCAGCAGCACAGCGACTCTGATTCGGAGCCAGAGTTCTCCTCCCTGTCTCCCTCCATCCCAAGTGCCATCCCTGTGACTGGAGAGTCCTACTGCAACTGTGAGAACCAGAGTGAAGCTCCCTACTGCTCCAGCCTGCACGCCCTGCACCGCGTCCGCGACTGCCGCTGCGGCGAGGAGGATGAGTGTAAGGGGCTCGGGATGGGGCCCCCTGCAGTGTCCTGTGCCCGTCCCAGCATTCCTTTGTTTACATCCTGAGGCACAGGAGGATTACCAGCCCCTGCCTGCTGTCGTGTTTCCAGGGTCAGGGCCGATGCTGTTACGGCATCGGCGCTCACCCCTGGGACCTGCTTTCTGATCCGGCTTAGGCCCCAGTGAAACAGAGCCGGTGCTTAGGGCCCTCCTGATCCTTGCAGGGGCTGGCAGGGTGCCTGGCTCTGAGCACAGGGTGGGCTTGGGCTGGGGGGAGAGCCTGTGGCAGGGCAGAGTCACCCCTTGATCCCATGAGGAGTGTGGGGAGAAGGGAGGCTCTGCCTGGTGCCAGCCAAAATTTGGCCCAGTGAATGCTGACAGCTTTGGAGCACTGATCCATCCCTGCTGGGACACTGCAGAGTAGTTCAGGCCTCAAGCAGTTCTCTGATGTGCACAGCTTAAGATTTATCCTCTTAAACAATAAGAGAAATAGAAACAAACCCACTGACAGGCCTTCAAAACAAACATCTGTCTGTGCTTTGGCTTGGGACTTGTTCCCTGAGGGTCTTTGCCCATCCTTGTCCCCTCTGTGCTTCCTCAACAGATTTTGACTGGGTGTGGGATGACCTGAACAAGTCAACGGCCACGCTGCTGACGTGTGACAACCGCAAGGTGAACTTCCACATGGAGTACAGCTGTGGCACGGCCGCCATCCGTGGCAACAAGGAGCTGGCAGAGGGCCAGCACTTCTGGGAGATCAAGATGACCTCCCCGGTGTATGGCACTGACATGGTACGTGTGGGGCACACAGAAATGCCCAGGATTTTGGACAGGGGCTGGCAGGATGAGGTTCCACCGTGGCAGATGAGGTTTGAGGCTGTCTGGAAGTGCACAAGTCCATGGGGAGCTGATGAGATGAGTCCCTGAGATTTGAGGGAACTGTTGGATGAAGTGGCTTAGCCACTATCTGCTGTGTTAGAGAAGCTGTGGGAGTCTGGTGAAGTTCCCAGTTTATAGGAAAAGAGGAAACATAACCCCCATTTTTAGAAAGGGAAATAAGAACCATCTGGGGAAGTACAGGCTGACCAGTCTCACTTCTGGGCCTGGCAAACATGGAGCAGATCCTTTTGGAAGCAATGAAAAGGCACATGGAAAAAGTGGATGTGATTGATGACATCCACCATGGCTTCACTAAGGGATTCAGTGCCCTTCTGTGATGGGGTTGCAGTGTTGGTGGAGGAGGGAATAGGAACTGATCTCATCTACCTGAACTTGTGCAAAGCATTGCTGCCTGGCTTTGCATCCTTGTCTCTAACCTGGAGAGACATGGATTTGACAGAGGGACCACTTGGTGGATATGGAATTGTCTGGATGATCACATGCAAAGAGTTGGGAGTCGACAGAGACCAGTGACAAGTGACATTGCTCAGGGGCTGGCACTGGGACCGGTGTTGTTTTACATCTCTGCTGGGGACATGGACAGTGGGATCAGGGCATCCCCAGCCAGCCTGGAGCTGACACCCAGCTGTGTGGGGAGGTGACAGCCTGGAGTGGAAGGATGTGGCATCCAGAGGGACCTGGACAGGCTGGAGAGGTGGGGCCATGGGAAAAAAGTTGAACAAGACCCAAGTGGCAGTGCTGCACCTGGGTCAGGGCAATCCCAAGCACCAATCCAGGCTGGGCAGAGATGAGCAAGAGCAGCCCTGGGAGAAGGACTTGGAGTGTTGGAGGATAAGAACTGGACATGGCCTGGCCATGAGCACCCAGAAACCCCTGGGCTGGGCTGAGCCCCAGCGTGGGCAGCAGGAGGGGGGGATTCTGCCCCTCTGCCCCCTCAGGTGAGACCCCACCTGCAGAGCTGCCTCCAGATCTGTGGCCTGGCACAGGAAGGACCTGGAGCTGCTGGAGAGAGTCCAGGGGAGCCCATGGAGATGCTCCAAGGGCTGGAGCCCCTCTGCTCTGGAGCCAGGCTGGCAGAGCTGGGGGTGCTCACCTGCAGAAGAGAAGGCTCCAGGGACACCTCAGAGCCCCTTGCAGGGCCTAAAGGGGCTCCAGGAGAGCTGCAGAGGGACTGGGGACAAGGCATGGAGGGACAGGACCCAGGGAATGGCTTCCCACTGCCAGAGGGCAGGGCTGGATGGGATATTGGGAAGGAATTGTTCCCTGGCAGGGTGGGCAGGCCCTGGATCCCTGGCAGTGTCCAAGGCTGGGCTGGATGGGGCTTGGAGCAGCCTGGGACAGTGGAAGGTGTCCCTGCCATGGCAGGGGGTGGGATGGGATGAGCTTTAAGGTCTCTTCCAATTCATACCATTCTGTGACTCTGTGAACACGACAGTGACCTCTTCCAGCATTTTAGCTGCACCTCCTCACTTAGGAAAGGAAATCAGAGCTGGGAGTCTTTAGTTCCATCCTGAAACCTCTGTCTTGGCTTCAGCAACCCCTCTGGGTGCTTTGGGCTGAGACAAAAATAGGAGGGAAGAACTGGAGGTGAAATCTTGGTTGTGTATTGTTGCTTGAAAAGGCACTGAGTTAGTGTTCGGCCTCCCAGATGGTCGGGATTGGGACATCAGATGTGAACCTGGACAAGTACCGCCACACCTTCTGCAGCCTGCTGGGCAAGGATGAGGACAGCTGGGGACTCTCCTACACAGGTAACATGGCTGGGGTGGCTGGGTGGACAGCAGTGGCACAAGAGGTGCCACCAGGCCTGTGAATCCCTTTGTTAAGGACACCAGAGCAGCTGCTGGCAGCTCACAGCCCTTGGAGCGTCTCTCCTGACCCACTTGTTGCAGAGCCATTAGACCTGGTGTGGGACTCTGCCAGGGCACCAGGGTACTTCTGTCACATCAGCACTTTGGGGTTTCAGTGCTGCTGCCTGTGCTTTGGAGTTGTAAAACCTCACTTTTGCCTTTCCACCAGCCACTCTGGGATGGGAGGGCAGGGGTCAGAAATGCAGGGATGTTTTTGGCACTGAGCGAGGCCGTACCAGCAGCATGGGAGTTGGGGTGAATTTCTGGAGTGCAGGTTTTCCACAGAATGCCATTTTTTGGGTGTGTTTTCAGGACTGCTGCATCACAAGGGGGACAAAACAAACTTCTCCTCAAGGTTTGGCCAAGGCTCCATTATTGGGGTGCATTTGGACACGTGGCACGGGACGCTGACGTTCTTCAAGAACCGCAAGTGCATAGGTGAGAGCCAGGGATGGGGTGGGAGCAACTCGAGTCTGGCTGCAGCAGGAAACACTGGCAAAGCAGAAGACCAAGGTGTGAAGTGAGTGGGAGGAAGGTCACATTTCTTGTTTAATAGATTGGGATTTTGGAAAGCTTTTCCCAATAGCTTTGCAGTTAATGGGTTGGGGGGAGGGGGGAGATCCCTCTGTATAAACTAACGTGCCCTCCCTGGTGCTGTGCCCTGGCAGGGGTGGCAGCCACAAAGCTGCAGAACAAGAAGTTTTACCCCATGGTGTGCTCGACGGCGGCCAAGAGCAGCATGAAGGTGATCCGGTCCTGCGCCAGCCGCACGTCCCTGCAGTACCTGTGCTGCTTCCGCCTGCGCCAGCTCCTGCCCGACTATGTGGACACGCTGGAGGTGCTGCCCCTGCCCCCGGGACTCAAGCAGGTGCTGCACAACAAACTGGGCTGGGTCTTGAGCATGAACTATAGCACATCGAAGCCTTCCTCCTCCTCGTCCTCGGGGAGCGACTCGGACAGCTCGTGCGGCTCGGATGCGGAGGCCTGCCAAAGGAAGAGGTGCAGGAGGACATAATGGCTCTGCGCACCACCTGGGTGGGGGTTTGTTGTGTTGTCTGCAGGGGCCAGTCAAGCCTGATGCACCTCTTCCTTCTGGGGACATCCATTTCTGTGTGTTGACAAAGATTTCTTCAGTGCTGTGGAAATCTTTGGCCTCGACATCCATCACAGGCATTTAGAAGAGCTGCTGCTCCAAGAGATGCCAGTTCTGACACGAGAAATTTGTGGTGAAACAGCTGAGCTTCATCTCCTGACTTGCTATGGAAGCCAGCACCTCTTCCTGAAGGATCTCTCGTCTCCCTGTTGGCACAGACAATGTTTAAGAAATTTGGCTTGATGACAGGAGTTGGACTTGATAATCTTCATGGCTCCCTTCCAACTCAGGATGTTCAGGCAGTCTCCTGGTTGGAGTGTGCTGGATTCCAGTCAGATACAGGACCTGACTCACTGCGCCACAGTCCCAGGCCATTCCTCTCCCCTGTGTGTGTGTAGGTTTGGTGTCTGCCATGACCTCGTGCCACTCTGGGGCACAATGGAGCAGCAGCTGCAGGGAAAGGGCCCCCAGAGACACTGCTGGGAGCAGGTACAGGAGCTGAGCTGTGGCTGGTGGTCCTCGAGCCCCTGGGGACTTTTAATTGCTTTGCATGTTGGTTTCTGCTGCTTCTCCTCTGTCCAAGACTGTGTTAAACTGTAACAATAAACGTAGAAGCTGTCTGTTGTTCCTCGTGGGGCCCCTGAAGGCAGGAGGCTGCAGGTGCTTGTCAAAACTAGCCTGGGCAGCAGCATGGAGGGGAGGTTTTGGGTGCAGCAGTTGTGTGTGAGAGCTGGAGGAGGTGAAGGCAGCAGAGATGCCCTTGTCTCTGCCCTGTGCAGGGCTCTTGTGCTTCCCACTGAAGCAGAAGTCTGGCTGGGGGGATGTTCAGTGGAGTCAGGCTGATGCCCGTGGCTGTGCACTGGAAGGGAGGCTGCAGGGGTTATAGTACCTGTCCTCTGGCAGGACATGCTGGGAAAAACACCCCAAACCCCCACCCCAGAGCCTGGCAATCAGAGCAGTCCCTCCAAAACTCTGTGGTCCTGCTGAGGGGAAATGCTGGATTAGCATCTGGACAAGTGACTTACTGTGCTGTGGCCTGATGCCACTGCCAGGGAATGGGCTCTGTGCTCCCACAGGGCTGGTGCCAACCCAGGCCAGTCCCTGCAGGGCCTGGAATCAGCCCATGGGCTTTTCCCCAGCCTTTGAGATCTCTGGTTGATTGAGGAGTCAGGGCTGAGCTGGTGCTGTTGGTCTTGCAAAGGGCATTGGAAAGTGGACCAGGGCTGAGGTGTGGGTGGGAAATGGCTTTTAACCAGTTCTCTCTGTGGGTTTCCTTCCAACACGTTCCAGCTGCTGCCTTCTCTTCTGCTCCCATCACAGACCCCCCCACAGGCTCAGGTAAAACTTCTTGCACCATGTGCACTTCTTCCCTGCTGAGCTCATTCCCAAATCCTGAAGCAAAGATGGCCCTTGCTACTCTGGGGCCAGGCTTTGAGAACTTTTCTGCAGTAGGTCAGGCTCTGTCCATGCCCTGTACTGGTCCTGCAGCCAGAACAAGCTGCCTTGCTGGTTTGCTCTTCCCCAGGAACTGACTCAAGCAGCAGCAGCTGCAGGCAGAGCAGGGAGGGGCTTTCCTGCTCCTGCAGCACTGCTTGCTCCAGGGCTGTGGGAACAAGTCCAGGGGTTCTGTGTCACTGGAGAAAGCCCCAGTGAACAATCCCAAACCTCAGCAGGCACTGGGGGAGCCCTGACCTGCCCCCATCCTGGCTGTGGCTATTTCTGAGTAATGATGGAGCATTTGCTTTGGGAAAAGAGAATCCCATCCTAACCTACCATTTCCCGTGGATTTTCTGGAGCTTATTCAGCATTTTCTCATGTTGGGAGTTCAGTGAACAAACTGCCCTGCCCTGAGCTGTGTTACTCCAAGGAAGTGGTTCCTCTCCTCTCAGCTGGTTTTGACAGTTGGCAGATGTTTTCCAAAGTGAAAACAGGACCCACATGTCCTTGGAAGCCATAGCAGGATCTACAGAAACATCCCACAAAGAGCCAGAGTAGGATATGGAAGGTCAGGACACACTGAAGAAAATACATGGCTTGTCCAGCACCTCACCTGCAAGGACAGAGCTACAGCAGCCCCTGTTCCAACACTCCTCAGCTCCCACAGGAGACAGGCAGCTTTCCAGCCAGCAGGAGAGAAAGCTGGGGAAGCTGAAAGAGGAAATGAGAACCAAGAGGCTGAAGAAAGCATTTGTAACGAGACATTTATTGATGTGCAAGTCTCTGTTCTGAAGGAGAATCAGCTGCTTCCCCTGGCTGGGCTCCCAGCTGCAGCTCAGCCACAGCCAAGCACTGGCAGATAAAAGGAGTGACCAACACTAGCCACAGTCCCTCTGTGGGGAGCAGGACAGGGCTGGGCTTAGAGATGTGTCCCAGCACAGTGGTCTTTGCCACTGATGTCCCATGTCACTGGGATGCTCAAGAGGGTGTCACTTGTCACCTTTTGTGCTGCATTCTCCATAGGCACAGAAGAGGAGGGAACAGTTAGGACAGATGCTCTAGAAGACCCCAATCTTCCCTGCAGGACTCAGTCCCATTGTTACAGTGAGGATCCATGACAGCCTTCATCCAAACGTATCAGGATGGGGGAGATAAAGCTCAGAACAAACAAATATCTATCTCTTGGGAGCAGACCTTGCACACACTCAGTTGTGTGCTGTCTTTCCAGAGAGAGCTGTAAGGCCACTTCATAAAATCCTGGGATGGTTTGGGTTGGAAAGGACCTTAAAGTGCATCTTATCCCCCTCCCTGCCATGTCCAGGGACACCTTCCATTGTCCCAGGCTGCTCCAAGCCCCAATGTCCAACCTGGCCTTGGGCACTGCCAGGGATCCAGGGCAGCCACAGCTGCTCTGGGCACCCTGTGCCAGGGCCTGCCCACCCTGCCAGGGAGGAATTCCTTCCCAATATCCCATCCAGCCCTGCTCTCTGCCAGTGGGAAAAAACTCATCTTCCAGAGAGGCTGTGCTGAGGGCAGAGACCAAGGCTCTAGGGCAAGGAAAAGGACAGGAGAGTATTTGACTACATGAGATTATATAAAAAAAGTTTCTGTCAGAGTTCTTCATCCAGTAGGGTTTTCTATGATTAATGTTCACAAAAACAAGCACGTGCTGATAAAAATTTGCCTTCATCCATTGGCTGAGCTGCTGTCAGAAGGGTCAGAGCATCCCAGTCTAATCCTGCTCCTGCCATTCTCAGTCAGGAACAGCAGAAAGCTCAGGAGCATGGGGGGGGAGGGAGAACTTGGTGAGCTAAACAAGCTCCCTGAAGGATCAGAGAGCAGAAGAACAAGGAAAGTGTAGGGCTTGGTGTCCTGTGGAAAGGCCCCACAGCTCTGGAGTGACACATTTTTCTGCTTGAGGGGCTGTAGCTGTCAGACTGCAGCAGCAGCCACTGGGACATCAAACCCAGAGCTGAGGGACAGATCAGGGGGGACAGTGGCTGCCCCAACAACCACTGAGCTGCCCTGGCTGGGTGGGCAGCCAAAGGTATCCCCTGGGGAGCATCCAAGGTGATGTGAGCAGGTCCTGGGAAGTGGGACCACAGCAGGGAGAGGCCTGGGAGGGTCAACAGGAGGGTGAGCAAATACTACTGGAACAAGGCTCTAGTTTAATCACACTCCCAGAGACAAGGCTTGCTTCCCTGGGGAACTGGTGGCACATTCAGAGCTTGTTTGCTTCATCAACACAGAGCTTTTAATGAAGATTCCCATGACAGCCCTCCCTGCCCCTGTCCTCCAAGCTTTAACAGGCCACAGAAGGCTTTGAGGGCTCACCTGCAGCAGGGGAGGGGCTGCTTCTACTGTAGCTGCTGCTGCTGCTGCAGGGCTGACTCTGTTCTGCTGCTGGAATTGTCACTTCCACACCTGCCAGAGTCCAGGGTTGTTCTTCTCCTCTTGCAACCCCTGACCCGGGAAGGGCAGGAAGGAAACTCCTGCAGCTCCAGCTGCAGAAAGAGCTGGGATCAAGGCCTGAGGCTGCTGTGTGCCCAGACCCCAGACTTTACAGCCCTCTCCTTGATGCCCTGTGAAGGCTGCCCTAGAACAGAGGCTGGACAGAGCTAAAGAATAAAGCAGGGATTTATTAAAAGGCCTCAATGGATCCACCTTGGGCAGCACAAGAGCCCAGCCAGGGCTACACCCAAGATGAACCAAAATGGTCACAAAATACACAACCGCTCACGGGGTCTCTCACTTTGATAAGTTCTGCTCCATGTGCATATTGCAGTTAATTGTCCAATTACAGCCCCAGCCCATGCAGTCCCATCCTCCTTGTTTTTCTCTCTTCAGCCCACATTGTTTATGCTCTTTGGCCTGAGATATGGATCATTTGTCCTTGGTCCCCAGCTAGAGAAGGAATTGTTTTGTCTCCCTCCTCTGTGAAGAGAGCTTACCATCCCCTAATGTGAAGCTCAGAAGTGCACACTGAAGCAGCACAGAATCTGAAAAACAGAAAAGCTAAAACCTGAGGCATCCCCCTGGCATTAAGCTTTGGGCTCCTTCTAAAGCCTCTTTCTGCCAAGGGCTAATATTTCTTCCCCACTCAATCTTCTTTCCTTTCCTGGACATCTCCAGAGCACGGGGGTGAAAAGCTTTTCCTAAGGTCATCTTCCCTCCCTCCCTAGTGCTGAGTCACCACTGCATTCACCACGAGGACAGACTGTCATCTGCAGAGCCTCAGAAGGATCTTGAAACACACAAATAATCTGGGCCCTTCCACTAACAGTATCAAGGACAGGCTGGCAGGCACAAACAATCCTGTAACTTTCACTGAGGTTTCCCAAAGCTCTAGGCTTGGGATGTGAGGGAATGACTCACTTGTCCAGGTGTTCTATTGTTGCCCTTGTCAGAGAGGTGCTGGCCAAATTCCTGCTACACACAGCACTGTGGTGTTACCCCATGGCTGCAGCACCCAGAGAAGTGGGAGGTGAAACAGGTAACACATGGACCAGGGTCAGGTGAGCCAGGATAGCCCGAGGCTCTCACCCTCATCACCCCTGCTAGCACTGGTGTCACCAGGCACCTGGTGCAGTGCTGGAGTCACCATCCCTGGGAGAGGCCAAAAAACACTGCATGTGGTACTTGCTGGTATGGCTTAGTGGGCACAGTGGTGTTTGGTCAAAGGTTGGACTTGATCTTGGAGATTTTTTTCCAACCTTAATGATTCCCTGAAAGCACATGGGTTGGACAATTCCCTGGGTGAGATGAGCCCGGGCTGGCCCGGCAGGGCAGGGAGCCGGGATGGTGGGGGAGGGAACAGGGCAGGGCATGGACGGCAGGGAGCAGGGATGGCAGGGGAGGGAGCAGGGGTGGCAGGGCAGGGCAGGGAGGGCAGGGAGCAGGGATGGCAGGGGAGGGAGCAGGGGTGGCAGGGCAGAGCAGGGAGCAGGGATGGCAGGGGAGGGAGCCCGGGCTGCCCAGAGCTGTTTACTCAGCTACTGCAAAGCTGCTCATCTTTCTTAGCTCCCCATAAGCCATGAGTGCTAACCCCATTTAGGGGAACGTTCAGGCAGGGCAGGAATTTAGTTCAAGGGATATCAAGCCAGGGTTTAGAGGGTGTTTGATCTACTTTGTGACTGCTGTGGCATCACAAGGAGCACTGCTGGGGGGACACAGGCTCTGCAGAGCAGGGAACTGAGGGAGAACCAACAGCCCCTTTCACAGCTGAGCAGCTGGTGGTGGATTTGGAGAGGGGAGGCTGCATTCAGGCCCCTCTGAACAAGGGACTCCAAATAGTTTCTCAAAGTTGGCAGTTCCTCCTCCATCCCACTGCCAGCCAGAGTGAAGGTGTAAGCAAGTGGATACAACCTGATCCAAGGCAGCCACCACCTCTCTAGAAAAGCATTCCTTCACAGAACTCACACACGTGGGACTTTGCCATCAGCTCAGCCCAAATGACAGAAAGCTTCCAGGACTCTAGGTTTTACCTCCAGAATCTCCTCATGAGGCCAAGGAAGCTTCCTGGGAGCTGGGGCTCTGCATTGCCAGGCTCAGGGGGTACTGCCTGCCCTGCCCTGGGCACAGGGCTCATGCAGGGGCCCCACACACTCACACCCCAGGGCTGCTGTCTGTACAGAGGGAAAGGTCAGGCTTAGTCCCACATCTGCCACCTCAGATCTGAGCTGGAGCTGGAGATGAAGGCGTGGCAGCAGCTCCCCTGTGAGTGAGAGGAGACCCCAAACCATGGTGAGACCCACTGGCTGCCTCTGCTGGCAGAACTCCACAGGCCACAGTGGGGTTTTTATACAAAAACATTTATCCTCACAGGCTTATGTGAGGAGCTGTCCCTGAGAAATCATCCCTGATGCTCCAAGGGCTGGAGCCCCTCTGCTCTGGAGCCAGGCTGGCAGAGCTGGGGCTGCTCCCCTGGAGAGGAGAAGGCTCCAGGGACACCTCAGAGCCCCTTGCAGGGCCTAAAGGGGCTCCAGGAGAGCTGGAGAGGGACTGGGGCCAAGGGATGGAGGGACAGGACACAGGGAATGGCTTCCCACTGCCAGAGGGCAGGGCTGGATGGGATATTGGGAAGGAATTGTTCCCTGTGAGGGTGGGCAGGCCCTGGCACAGGGTGCCTAGAGCAGCTGTGGCTGCCCCTGGATCCCTGGCAGTGCCCAAGGCCAGGCTGGACAGGGCTTGGAGCAGCCTGGGACAGTGGAAGGTGTCCCTGCCCATGGCAGGGGGTGGCACTGGATGGGCTTTGAGGTCTCTTCCAACTCAAACCACTCTGGGATTTTATGAAACACTCCAGACAGAACAGGACAGACCAAGCTGCTGCAGCTGCATCTGTGCAGAAGTTTTGGATGTGATCCCAGCATCAGCACAGGGGAGACTCCTCTTCTCTGCTCCTACAGGACAGGAGGAGCCAGGACTGGGAGCAGCACACAAGTGACACACTCAGAGCTCAGGACAAGGGCTCCAGGCCGTGGACATCTCTCAGGGCACTGAACAGCAGGCAGTGTCCTGCTGCCCTCCTGGTTCATCTCCAGAGCATCAGTACCCAGCTCCTCACTGCACTGCCTATTCCAGCCTGTCCTTTCTCTGGCCTTGGATGGGACTGGATGGACTGGAAATTTCTCAGGGAAGAAGCACAGGCTGTCCAGACAGGTATAAATAAAATGCTGTAGCACTGCACAGAAGTGAGAACTAACACAAACCTCTGCTTCAAAGTGCAAGTGTTTCCCTGGGCTGTGTATCCTGAGTGCTTCTTTCCAGGAAATCTTTCATGGACTCCATGAGAATGGAAAAGCCAAATGCAAGGAAAGCAAGTCTGGTTCCCCCTGAGGAAGCAGCACCTCTCCTGGGGTTAGAGGTATCCCTGGAGACCTCCTGCTGTACTCAAACAGCTACACCCAGTTTTCAGAGCACCCCCACTCTGTATCAGAGCTTTGTTCCAGGGTGGAGCAATGGCTCTTTGGAAAGGATCCTCTTGTCTGTTCCATGTCCTTTGCTGTGGAGCACTTTGTGTAGCTCTGGCTCTGACATCTGTATCCCCTGCATCCAGCAAAAGGTGCTTCAGGAAATCTTCTGGCTCTACCAACCCCTCTTTATCTTAAAAGGTGAAACATTCCCAGCAGGATCAGTGGTCTAGGATGAAAGCAGACAGGTCTGCACCTGTGCAGAGCCCACGCTGTGAGAGGCTGTGCCAGTGCTATGCTGGTGAAAGACCATGGCTGAACTGAAAGGTGAAAATCCTCCCCAAACAAGCAAGAAGGTGCAGAAAGAGACTGAGAAGGAAGGCAGTGCCAGCTGCAGGAGTTGCTAAGTGTGAAGAAAGGAGACAAAAAGCCTTTGTCTGCACTGCACAGTGTTGGATGGCCACCTTATCTGCACCTACATGCTCTCGAGTCCCTTACATAACAACAGCATCTGCAGTGTTCTATCCAGCAGGAGCAAAAATAGAGTTCTGCCTCCGCCTGACATTGCTGCAGTGGGGGTGAGCAGGGGAACAGCCCCTCCCAGCTCCCCTGCCACACTGGGATCCTCCACACTGAACCTTCCCACTGAAATGAGAAGGTGTTTGGTGCCACAAGGTACCTGGCCTTTCAGCTTCCCAGTCAGGGGTTCAAAAAGTGATCACTGAGCTTTCCAAACGACGCAGCAAATTTGTTCAGCCCTTCCAGATGTGCAGCTGCTGCCTGTGGCATCATTCCATGCACACATCTGGGCTGGGAATGCTGAGCACCCAAATGAAAGCTCTGTAGGAAGGATTTGTAGTCTCATTCTTGCTTACTGCAGCTTCCTGTGCTCACCCTAGATACACACCTGCCTAAAAGACAGTGGCTCAGGAAGAATCTGCCTGGGAATCAGGCCCAGCTCCATTTCCCAAGCCACCTGGAAACCAATAATCCACATTTCTGGGCTTCTGGAGAGGGAAGTCAAAGCTTTCTCCCCACAGCACAGCATTGCCAGAGAAGATGAGAAGGACTCACCCAAGTGGACAGTGTTTGACATGTTTCTCCTCCAAGTTCTGCTGCAGGGAACCGCCTGAGGCTCAAGAGAACATTTACAGTCCAAGGAGATGAAATCCTGCACCCAAATTCCTGCACCAGGATCTTTGAGTAGACCTGTGCAGAATGACAGAACAACCCTGGTATTAGAAGATGAGCTGTTTCATCAGCATTGACAAACAGCAGAAATGACACGAGTGTGAAAGGAGGGCTGCTGGCTGTGTGGAAGTGTGGCTGCCTGCAGCACACATGGTGCTGGCTGGGCTGGGCACTGAGCTGCTGACTTCATCACTGACACCTCTGCAGGCACCTTGAAAAGTGTCCTGGAATAAATCTTATTAAAATGACAGCAACATCATTATTTTTGAAGCAGCCTTCTGTGAAGGAAGACTGAGATCAGCCATCAGGCTGGAGGTAGGAAGCTGGGTTTCACCACCTGCCACATTCCTTCAACCCCACTGCCACTCCTGTGTGGAAGAGGTTTTACAGTGACTTCTGTCAGCCAGAGAGAAGTTTGAGAAGAGGATCCATGTTTGCCCCTGGAAGAATTTCCTATCAAGGTCATTGACATAAAAACCAAGAAAAAAAAGAAGGATAAATAAGAGAAACCTGCAACTGTCTATTCCAATAAGCACTTTGTTTGTCTTTTCTGACCAATGAGTAAAGTGCAAACTTAGGAGTTTTGAAGAATGTATAAGAAGCATGCATGCTAAAATAAAAACAGCTTTGAAGCCTTCTGAAAATGGAGTGTTGCTTTGCATTGTCTCTGTCTCAACTACAACACTCCTGCACACCAGGCTGGACACACACACATGTCACGGGCAGCACATGGAGAATGTGCTCTTAATTAGTGGCTCTGTGAGCAGCTAAATGAGAGCTGACACCATCCATTGGGCACCTTCCTCAGAGCGCTCTGCAACCTTTCCAAACTGTGTGAGGGCTCTTTCCCTGCACAGACACCTCCTCCAGACGGGCCTTGTTTGAGATGTTCCAACAAAACAGCCCGGCTGTCCCTGAGAACACGAGGGGAGGGCTGACACCTGAAAATCCCAGCGATGTTTTAGGGATGCACCTGAACGTGTTAGGGATGCATCCCGACGTTTCCGGGGTGCATCCCGATGTTTCAGGGGTGCATCCCGACGTTTCAGGGATGCATCCCGATGTTTCAGGGGTGCATCCCGACGTTTCAGGGATGCATCCCGACGTTTCAGGGGTGGATTCCGACGTTTCAGGGGTGCATCCCGACGTTTCAGAGATGCATCCCGATGTTTCAGGGATGCCCGGGCGGGACGGGCGCTGCGCTGCCGAGGCCCGGGACCGCTCCGCGCTGCCTGCGCTCCCTCTGCCGGCACCAGAGCCCCGGGAACGGCCTCTGGAACGGCCTCTGGCTCCGCCCTCGCCTCCCGAGCAGTGCCCACGGCTCTACAAGGGACAGAGTTTATCCTACAAAGGCTTTTCCACGGGCAGGGTAAGAACCAGCGCAGCACTGTGCTGGAGCAAAGGGGTCAGCTTCCCTCGGGCAAAGCCGCGCCCTGGAGCTCCAGGATGCAACCACTAATTATTGATTGGTACGAACACGGGAATCATTTACTCAAAACGATGTTGGATAAAGCAGCTGGATCCCTGCTGTTTGGAGACAGATTCCTGCTTGTCCCAGCCAAGAGCTGAACAGAGGAGAGGGAGCAGAACACTGTCTCTGCACACAGGATGGAAGCAGACCCAGCGCTCCTCGAGGCACCCGAGCAGCTCTGGGAGCAAAGCCAGCCCTCCACAGGGCACCTGCTGCAGGTAATTCATGTGCTGGTGTTTCCAGAGGCTGATTTTGGAGGGGGCTGCACCAAGAGGTGAGTTCCTGAGAGCAGGAAATGGAGCCCTGGAGTGCAGTGCTAACGACCCCCGGGGCTGAGAGCCGGGGTCTGACACCCCAAAATGGAATCAGTGCATGTGCTCCGTACAGAGGAGCTCCCCAGCCGGGCTGCAGCTCTGCCGGACTGCTCTAACCACCACTAGTGTGCAGTCACGACCGCAGCGACAGACAGCGGAGGCAAAACAGTCTCATGAACACCCGGGACGCTGTCGCCGGGCCAGCGGCACAGGGCAGCTCAGAGGCGGCAGCAAGGAGGCCGCGGCCGGGACAGCTCGCCCCGGTGCGTCCCCCCGTTGCCATGGGAACGGGCCGTACCCGGTGTCCCCGTGTCTCGGCCCCGCCGCTCCGCGGCCCCGGCACGATGGTTCCGCGGGGGGCGGTGACAGCGCGGGGGGAGCACGGCCCCTTTAAGAGCGGCGCCGCCATGATCTGCCTGGTGCTGGGGATCTTCGCCGGCCTCTTCCACAGCGGTACGGAACGGGACGCGACCCCCGGCCGGGGTCTGAGGACCAGGGATCCCCACTCCCCTTGTGCCTCAGGGCCAAGGACCTCCCTTCCCCGGGAGAGACCCCGCGGCTGAAGGCCTGGGCCAGGCCCCCGTGTCCCTGTGCCCTCTGCGGCCAGGACCGCCCTACCCTCCCCTGCGGGAACCTTGGACCCTCTGTGTCCCCACGGCTGAGGGCCTGCGACCCCCCCGTGCCCGCTTGGCTGAAGGCCCAGAGGGGTCCCCTTCCCGCCTCAGACCTGTGCCCTGTCCCTGCAGCCTTCGGCGGGGTCAATGAACGAACCTTCGTGGCCATCAAACCGGACGGGGTCCAGCGGCGCCTGGTCGGGGAGATCATCCGGCGCTTCGAGAGGAAGGGGCTGCAGCTGGTGGGGATGAAGCTGCTGCAGGTGAGCGGCCGGGCCCACCCAGGCTGGGGGTCCCTGGAGTCCAGGAGCCCCTGCAGCCCCCAAGCCTCAGCTGTGCTGGGAACTGCTGGGGGTTCTGCCTGTCATGGGGCCTGTACAGGCTGCAGGTGTCATTCCAGCACCAAATCCTCGCAGCTCAGAGGGGATTTGGCACTGGGAGGGTGATTCCAGCTGTGGGGAGCATGTCTGCCCTTGGCTGTGCCCATACTCCAGGGCTGGCACTGTAAGCTAGCAGCTGGAAACGCCTGTGTCAGGCTCCTGCTGTTTCACTCCTGGAAGTGGGCATCTGTGCAAGAGCTTCATTCTCTTAATTTCCTGCATCGCTGAGGCCCAGCCCTTGCCCCGGTGCCCCGTGTGGCAGCAGACTGAGCTCTGTGCTCTGTGCAGGCCTCGGAGGAGCTGCTGAAGGAACACTACATCGCCCTGCGGGACCGTCCCTTCTACGGCCGCCTGGTGAAGTACATGAGCTCCGGGCCCATCGTGGCCATGGTGAGTGCTGGCCAGGGCCCCTGGAGGAACAGGGACAGTGTGAGCAGCAGTGGCTGCTGGCACAGTGGAAGTAAGGTGATATCTCTCCTCAGAGGGTCCCTTGAAGCTGTACTGAACTGCAGGGATATTTTCTGTTGTAAATTAAATCACAGAACAGTTTGGGTTGGAAGGGACCTTAAAGGTCTTGTTCTACCCCCTGCCATGTCAGGGGCACCTTCCACTAGACCAAGGTTGCTCCAAGCCCCATCCACCCTGGCCTTGAGCACTTCCAGGGGTGGGGAGAAATCCACAGACAATTTGGATTATTTTCCAAAATCAACTTTGGAACAATAATTTGGAGAGACCCTTTGCTGTCTGTCCCCCGTGTGGATCCGGTGGGGGATTCAGAGGGCAGATGTGACCTGCTGGGGCAGCTGTGGAAGCTGATCCTGGTTTTGCTCTCCTGTAGGTCTGGCAGGGCCTGGATGTGGTGAAGACAGTTCGCACCATGATTGGGGAGACCAATCCTGCTGAATCCAGGCCTGGCACCATCCGAGGAGACTTCTGTGTTGAAGTCAGCAAGTGAGAGCTTTGACTTCCTCCCTCAGTGTTTCAGGGCATCCTGTCCAGGCATTCCTGTGCCAGGCCTGCCCGAGCCACATCAGTCTGCATTCTTGGAGCAGAAGTTCTCCCTTTTGTGCTCAGACAGAGCTGAGCTCTGCTTCCCAGGGTTGGCTTTAACAGGAGGAAGAGCCTGGGTTGTGTCTTTCCTTCCTCCTGAGTCCTCTGTTGAAAGCAGGTGGGCTTTGCCTGTTTTCCTCTGCTAATCAGGACTGTCAGGCTGTGAAGAGGAAGGGAGGCTCCCACTCAGTCCTTTTGTGGGAGCAGGTGAATATCTATGGGTGGTGATCTTGGGTGGCCCCAGCCTGGCTCGTGGTGGACACAGCTCTTACTGAACCATCCTGCCTTAGATCTGTTTATTGGTGTCTGATACCAAGCCTGCTTTGGAAGGGGAAAAATCTGGAGGCACAGCTGGAATCACTGACATAAAAAATGCACATCCCAGAGCTACAGCCACTTGCAGCTCCTCCTGTAGTGAACAAAAGGTTCCTCAGCAGAGGAGGGGGGAGTGCTGGGAACTAGCACTGCTGGAAGGATGAGTGGTGTCTGATAGGAGAGGACATTGTGGGGTAGGACTGTCTGCATTGCTTTAATGCAATTGGTCAAAACTGGGAATTTTGCAGGCTGCAGCACCCCTTTCCCACCTTTCCCAGCTTGGTGAGAGCTGCTCCCTTTCTCCTTGCCCACAGGAACGTGATCCACGGCAGTGACTCGGTGGAGAGCGCCCAGCAGGAGATCTCGCTCTGGTTCCGCCCCGAGGAGCTGCCGTGCTGGGAGGACACGGCTGCACACTGGATCTACGAGTGAGCAGCAAGCCCAGGGGAAGCTCATCTTCCTGCTGGGACACAGCACACTTCCATCCATTTCATGGCAGCTGCTGGGGCTGCCTGCAGATCCTCTGTGGGATTCCTCTTCTGCCTGTGGGATCCTGGGAGCTGGGCTGTGTGTGGAACTCTGGTTCAGCTCCTGCCAAGGGGAGCTCTTTGTTTTTTTCTCTCTCTGCTCTAGTAAGTAGTTGGTATTGTTGCTCTGTTTGCTGCAGCATCTTAAATCTCAAGTAGCTCAAGCTGATTAATTGAAGCAAAACTTGGGCTCTTGGCCCATTCCTGGGTGTTCTCATCCCTGCCTGGAGCAGGAGAATGCGTTGTTCTTGCTGCTGGGAGAGGTGCTGGTCACAAGGTGATGGGCTTGACAATTTACCTGCATTTCTAGAAGGCTTTTCACCAAAGGCTCTTAAAGATTTGGGCTGCTGTAGGATAAGGGAGCAAATTCTAATTTTGGAGTTCATTCCAAGACAAGGAATGAAGGATGGGACAATTCTGTCTCCCTTAGTGGGAGCCCTGGGTGCTGGGGCTGGCAAAAGCTCACCCAGTTTCAGACTGGGTGATGAGTGAGTTTGTGGAAGGAAGAGTCTCCAAATGCTGCTAGATGCACAATTCCTCAGGCTCTGCCTCCTGGGCTGTGGCTGCTGGGGGTGGCAGGCAGCTCCTTCAGGCCTGCTCTGCTTCTCTGGATGCTAGACGCACAATTCCTCAGGAATTCCAGGATGCTCTGCCTCCTGGGCTGTGGCTGCTGGGGGTGGCAGGCAGCTCCTTCAGGCCTGCTCTGCTTCTCTGGGGCTGCATGGCCCTGACCCAGCCTGACACAGACTGTCCCTCCGTGGTCACTGATGTGAGGCAGCAGCACTGGGGCAGCCACGGGAGTAGAAGGGGGAGAGGGGGTCAGGGAAGGATTTGTGGATCTGTTGCTCAGGAAGGATTATTTAGGGGAGTATTTAGCTCTCTCTTGTGCAGAGGCTGTGAAGTCTTGGCACTGAGCTCTGGCAAGTGCCAGGATCTTCCTTGTCCCCCTGAGAGTTTGCAGTGGAGCTTTCATGCTGGGAGGGTATCTGGAAACCAGTTTGTAACGGGCTGGACACCACCTGTGAGCTGTCCCTGGGCCACCCAGCACCTCAGAGCTGTGCTGTGTGAGCTCCCTGTGCAGCCTCACCAGAGCAGAAGGACAGGGACAGTGACATGGAGTCCTGCCATGGAACAGGGACACATTTAAACTGAGGGAACAAGATCCCCAGGGCTTTCCTGTGTGCAGGATGAGTTTGACCTGTGCCCTAAGAGCCTATCCCTCTGGGTGCTCAGCTGTGTAGGTGCTGGGGAATGAGGGCAGCTCTGGGGGAGCAGAGTGAAGTCACCCCCACTCCTGCTCCCTGCTGGCCCCAGAGTGGTGGGGCTGAGCAGGACAGGGGTGGGAGGTGCCCCTCCAGTGAGTGGGGCTGTCCAGCTGCCTCAGCCAGGGCTCCTCCTGCCTTGGGGCCTTCTCCAAGCACCTATGTCCAGCTCTAAATACCTGACAGATGCCATTTGTTTCTGAAACTTGTCCACTTGGCTGAACTTGGGAGTCTGGCTGCAGCAGGGCTGCAAGAGAAGGCAATGGTGAAGACCAAGGTGTGAAGCCAGTGGGAGGAAGGCCACGTTGGTTGTTTAACAGATGCACTGAGAGAAGCTGTTGGCACCAAGAGCTGCCAGCTCTGACACAGGAAAACTCTGCCCAAATAGCTGAGCTTCATCTCCTGCCATTGCCTCTTCCTGAACAATCTCTCTTTTCCCTGTCTACATGGATGAGATTGAAGATGCCTCCCAATTTCAAAGTGCACTGAACTCCAGTCAGATACAGGACCTGACTCACTGAGCCACAGTCCCAGGCCATTCCTCTCCCCTGTGTGTGTGTAGGTTTGGTGTCTGCCATGACCTCGTGCCACTCTGGGGCACAATGGAGCAGCAGCTGCAGGGAAAGGGCCCCCAGAGACACTGCTGGGAGCAGGTACAGGAGCTGAGCTGTGGCTGGTGGTCCTCGAGCCCCTGGGGACTTTTAATTGCTTTGCATGTTGGTTTCTGCTGCTTCTCCTCTGTCCAAGACTGTGTTAAACTGTAACAATAAACGTAGAAGCTGTCTGTTGTTCCTCGTGGGGCCCCTGAAGGCAGGAGGCTGCAGGTGCTTGTCAAAACTAGCCTGGGCAGCAGCATGGAGGGGAGGTTTTGGGTGCAGCAGTTGTGTGTGAGAGCTGGAGGAGGTGAAGGCAGCAGAGATGCCCTTGTCTCTGCCCTGTGCAGGGCTCTTGTGCTTCCCACTGAAGCAGAAGTCTGGCTGGGGGGATGTTCAGTGGAGCCAGGCTGCTGCTGCAGCACCACACACTGACGGCAGTAGAAACAGCAGGGTCTGTGCTCCTGCAGGACTCACAAAATCCCAGAATAGCAGGGGTTGGAAAGGACCTCTGGAGATCATTCAGTTCCCTGTCAGAGCAGGGTCACGTGGAGCAGCCACCAGAGGAATGTGTCCAGGTGGGTTTGGAACGTTTCCAGAGCAGGACATTCCACGCCCTCCCTGGGCACCTGCTCCTGTGCTTTGCCACCTCAGTGTAAAGAAATTCTTCCTTATGTTGAGGGGGGACTTCCTGTGTTTTACTTTCTGGCCATTGCTCGTCCTGCTGTTGCTGGGTCCCACTGGAAGAGCCCTGCCCCATCCTCTTGGCTGGGTGCCAGCCCCATGTCAGAGCCTGGTTTCTGCTCCTGGGGCTTTTCCCTGGATTGCCAGCAGTGCATTTGCTAAGGACTTAGGTCTGAGCTGGTGCTGTGAGCCAAACACAAACACAGAGCATTTGAAAATGAAAGAGGATTAAAAATTTAATGGGATGGGAAATGGCTTTCGACCCGTTCTCTCCACAGTTTTGCTCCATGTTCTCTCTTTTGACCTGTTCCTCCATAGTTCAGCTCCCAGCCCCATGAGTGGGAACACAGCTCCAGCCCCAGTGCAGAGCAGGACAATCCCCTCCCTCATCCAGGCTGTACCAGGGTAGAGTCAGCTCTTGGCTGCCCCCAGCTGAGATGGGCCTCAGCCCTGGGTGTCCCTGGGTGTCCCTGTCTGTCCCTGGGTGCAGGGAGGGACAGAGCAGGCCCAGGCTCTGCTCCAGGCCCAGCAATGGCACCAGAGCCACGGGCAGGGACTGAGCCCAGGAAGTCCCAAATGAACACCAAAAACTTCCTTGTAGACTGGAACAGGCTGCCCGGAGAGGGAGTGGAGTGTCTGTTACTGGAGTTGTTTCAGAACTGTCTGGACACAGCCCTGAGCAGGCAGCTGGGCCCAGGTGAGCCACTGTGGGCCCTCGCAGCCTGAAGCATTCTGTGACTGGGAATCGGTGCCTGAGCCTCTCCCAAATGGGAATTAAGCAGATGAAGCAGGACCTTCCCCCTGTGAGCCCACACGGCTGTGCCTGCTGCCTGCGTTGTCTCTCAAGGGGTTTTCAGCAACTCCCTAAAGAACCTCCAGGATTTTAACACTGAAGTAGGACTGACAGGCTTGTAGGATGCAGGGTCTTCTTCCTTAAGTCTGCTTGAGAACTCGGACATTTAGCACCTTCCACTCAGAGACTGTCCAGACTCCCTAAACCCTGAAAAACAATGGAGAGGTCCCAGATGGCATCAGTCAGCGCCCCGGGATGGATCCGCCGTGTCCCGTCCAGCTGGAGCATCCTAACAGCTTCAGGGCTGCTGGGAGTCTGTCATCTCCAGTCGCGGTCTTCCAGCACAGGCCTGCAGCCATGCCCACGCGAGCCACTACAGCTACAGATGTATGAGATTACTCTGCTGTCCCTTATCGTTACACACATTCCCTACGTTGCATTTCATTCTATGGAAGGAACCTGAGCTTGCTTAAGGGACACGAGGGGCAGGACGAACGCAGCTTCCTGGAGGCTTCACACCACTGATTCCTATGAGGCTCCACCGAACGCTGCTGGGTGAGTGAAGCGGGCTCGGGCAGCCCCCGCGGGCGCTCCCTCAGGGACCGCCGCCATCTTCCCGCCCCTCCCGCCGCCGCGCGCGGGCCGCCGGGACGGGGCGGTGCCGGCACCGGGGATTGGCCCGCCGCGATCACGTGGTCGGGGGCAGCCGTCCGCGAGCCTTTCCCGCGAGGTGTGGCCGCGGCGGCGGCCGCTGATTGGTCGTAGTGCGAGGCGTGGCCGCTGGAATCATCGCTGATTGGTCGTGGCGCGCGCGGCCCGGCGTGAGGGCAGCACCGCCCACGTGACGCGGGCGCGGGGCCGGAGCGGGCCCGGAGCGGCGGCTGCGTCCCGCCGGCGGTGAGTGAGGGAGGGAGAGAGGGAGAGAGGGCGGGCGGACCCGGCACCGGCACCACGGCCTCGGGCTTCCCCTCCGCCCCGCGCTCCCTCCGGCGAAGCTGCCTCCCCGGGCCCCGCTCAGCCCCGGCCCCGGCTCGGCCCCCGCCGGGGCCGCTGTCCCAGAAACGGCGGTGAGCGGTGAGCGGGCCCCCGTGCAGCGGGAGATCGGGCGGCCGGAGCGCAGCCCCGGCCCGGGAGGTGCAGCCCCGGCTCCTTGTTCGTGCCCAGGGCTCCTGCGCCGCGTCAAATCCGATCTGGCGGGCTCGTTTTGTTTCCCCGGCAGCTGGATTTCCTTCAGCCCTTACAAACGGAGCGGTGTGGTGTGAGGAGAGAGAGCTGCAACGGAGCTGGAGGGATAGTGAGGAACTTCCACTGTTGGAGGGAAGACTGGTACAAGGATTGACTTCTTTCTTTCTCTCCTTTTTCTCTCTAATGATTGCAGCAAGCACCCGCAGCACGGCCCTTTGTCACTTGCCGGGAAAACTCCAAAAGCAAAGCACTTGTTCTGCTGCCGACATCCCCGGTTAGCCGTGGTGAAATCCAGCAGTGCAGCCCCACAGAGCTTTCCTAATGCGATAGGAACGATGCCGTGAGGCCTGGTGAGGCTTGGCCATAGCCATGACAGAGCCGCACAGGGTCTCGTTCACCACTCTGCACGGGCCCCTGAGCAGCAGCTTCCTGAAGAGGTCTCGGAAGGACGAGGGAGAGCAGCCCCCGGAGGCGGAGCCGGCGGCCACGGCTGTGCGCATCACTCTGACCCTCTTCGAGCCCGACCACAAACGCTGCCCCGAGTTCTTCTACCCTGATCTCCTCAAGAGCTGTCGGGGGAAAGTAAAAGGAGGTTCTTCAGGTGACAAGGTGAGTGTCTCTGGGGGTCTGTGGGGATCTGTGCTGGAGCTGAAGGTCTCAAGGGCTGTCTCAGCATCACTGTTGTGAGAGCTGGGTCTGTCTTTGCTGTGAGGTGCTGCGAGGTGGGAGGAAGGTGGGTGAACATCCTGCAGGCAGGAAAACTGACCCGCAGCTGGGCTGCTTGTTTTCAGGCCATGCTGTGGCACTCTTTTGCCCTGGCTGGGATTTGGTGTTGGGAGGTGTTGTGCTGGTGGCAGGTGTGGGATGTGATGCTCGTTCAGTTTGGAATGGCTGGATCTAAAGCGAGTTTTGGTACCTGGGCAGCTGGCAGTGACAAGGAGCTGATTTCCAAAGAGCACGAAAAGAGACAGGAATGAAAACTCCTGTAGCATCTAAAGTTTGAGTTAGGAGTGTTTGTCTATGAAAAGAAACTTACTGGACTCTGTTCCTTTTACTGTTTGCTTCAGGACTGTGAGCAGTCCGTTGATGTTTTATGACCCTTATTTTTTTAGGCGTTTTTTTGAAGGTTGTGAGAAGCAGAGGCAGGTACAAAACTAGCTGGGAGAGCACCCAAACCACAGAGATGCTGTCAGAATCCCAGCATAGTTTGGCTTGGAAAAGACCTTAAAGCCCAGCCCAGCCCAGGAGGGTTTCTGGGTGCTCACAGCCAGGGCAGGTCCAGCTGTCACCCACCAACAGCCCAAATCCTTCTCCCAGGGCTGCTCTAAATCCCTTCATCTCCCAGCCTGGACTGATCCTGCAGTTCCAGGTGCAGCTCCAGCATTTGGCTTGTTTGAACCTTATGAGGTTCCCATGGTCCCAGCTCTCCAGCCTTCCCAGGTCCCTCTGGATAGCCTCCCATCCCTCAGGTGTGTCAACCACACCACACAGCTGGGTGGCATCCCCAGACATTCTGAGAGTGCCCTGATCCCAATGTCTGTGTCACTGATGAAGATGTTGATCCACACTGTCCTAAAGGTGGATTTATCTGAGCTTCTGCCCAGGTGCTCCAGTCAGGATGGGTTTAATTCCTGCAGTTTTGGTGGCGGTGTGGCAGGATTGACTGTCATGGCTTTATCCCTTTTGTTTCTGCAGAAGAAAGACCCAGCTGATCCCTTCAATGATGAGGAAAGAGAAAGGCATAAAGTGGAGGCTCTTGCTAGGAAGTTCGAAGAAAAATATGTAAGTGTTTCTTCTTTACATTGTGTTATTCTTTGGGCTGGGCAGTGCTGTTCAGGTCTCAGGCAGTGCTTTTAATGCTCACTGGCTCTCAAGTTCCTCTTCTCCCCCAGTCCTTTATCCTGGCTGCCATGTGCTGGTTTTTATGTTCTTTTTCTGTCTCAGGGCTGCAAAAATAGTTCAGATTCATTCTTAAATCAGATGAATCTGATTAAAGGAAATTACAGGAACTAAAGTGAGCAGCAAATCACTTACTGTGATTGATAAAATTGAGTTTTCCTTAAGCAAAAATGAATTCCTAGACCTTGTTGCTGTGGCAGGATGGAATGTTCCAAGTCTCTGAGCATGGGGCTGTGATGAGTCCACTGCCCTCAGGACACTGCTGCATGGATCTCTCTTACCTGTTCCTTTCTGTTCTTCCTTTTGTGTTATTTCTGTGGTTGGCAGTAAAACCACACCGTGGTTTTGATACCCTTTGGCACATTGGGTAGCAAGTTGTGTGTTTTTTTGTGACACAGATTTTGCCCATGGGTCACCTTGACACACTGTGTGTGTTTGATGTCTGTAGCACTGAGTCTGTACCTGCTGGAGCACTTAGGGAAGAGAGCCCTGGCAGGAATGTTGAAGGGATGCAGAGCCAGTTCAGCGTGGAGCCTGGCTGGCAGATTTTCATTTGGCTGCACTGTTTTGTTTCTGTATCACAAGGCTTAAAACTGGATTTACCACACCCTGGGAGTGCAGTGTGACGGGAGCCAGCCCTGGTTTGGTTCTGCTGTAGCTTTTCTGTCCTGGAGCCAGTGTTGCTGTCCTGTGGCAGGGTGTCTCTGTGGTGCTGGGAAAGAAAAGTGATCACAGTGTCCGTGTTTCCTTGTTCAGGGTGGCAAGAGGCGCAGGAAGGACCGGATTCAGGACTTGATTGATATGGGGTATGGCTATGATGAGTCCGACTCCTTCATCGACAACTCGGAAGCTGTGAGTGCTGGGGCTGTGGGTGGCTAAAGGTGGCTGCCTGGGAGTGAACCTGCTCTGGGAGTGAGCCACGAGGCTGCCAGGGCCAGGGACTGAGAGCTTCTGGGGCAGCTGTGTGGCAGGAGATGCTGGTAGGCATTCCAGTGTGTTCCTGGGGGAGCACAACCTCCTCAGACTCCTGACCAGGGACAGGACTTGGGGAAATGGCTGGAGCTGAGGCAGGGGGCTTTAGGTGGGATATCAGGAAAAGGTTCTTCCCCCAGGGAATGGTTAGGTACTGGAACAGCTTTCTCAGGGAAGCAGCCACAGCACCAAGCCTGTGTGAGCTCCAGAGCTCTCAGGGATGCACAGTTGGGATTGTTGGGGTGTCTGTGCAGGGCCAGGAGCTGGACTCGATCTGATGGGTCCCTTCCAACTCAGCATGTTTTGTGATTCCATGAATCCCACTGCATCTTCCAAGCAGCTGAGCTATGGAATGAAGTAACCGAGGTCCCAGTGCCAATGAATGTTCTCTGTTGTTTCCAGTATGATGAGCTGGTTCCTGCCTCTCTCACTACCAAGTATGGAGGGTTTTACATCAACTCAGGAACGCTGCAGTTCCGGCAGGCCTCTGAGTCTGAGGATGACTATGTCAAAGAGAAGAAGAAGAAGTGTCCCAAGGTCAGGAAGGCACCTTTCTCAATTATTCCCTCTGTTACAGCTCAGAGCTTGCTGCATGAAAGTGTGTTAACATTCAGAGTGGGAGGGATTTGTGACTTGGTATGGACAGAATAGGGATAGGCACTTGAAATCCCATTGTATCCTAAAATTTCTTAGTAAAATAAAGCATGTCTGGCATGGATAAGACTCTGCTGGGGTTACCTGGTTCCCAGAGCAGAGGTGGCAGCAGCTCCCTGTCACCCTGGAAGTCACAGCATTATGGGGATGCTGTCAAATGCTGAAGGCAACACGTGCCAGAACCATGGTGAGGGATGTAGGGGGTTGGGTCAATGAGTCCTGTGTTTTCACATGCCTGGGAGAGGTTCCAAAGTGGCTCTGGGAGTGCTGGTAATGTGGGAAACTCTTTGATTGTGACTCGTTTTTAACCCTCTGCAGAAGCGGAAGTTGAAAGATGGGGGTGAAAAAATAAAGAAGAAGAAGAAAGATGATTCTTATGACAAGGAAAAGAAATCAAAGAAGTCCAAGTTTCCAAAAGCTGGGTAAGCAGTGGGGGAGGGACACCTTGTGTCAGGTTCCAGGTGGCTGCAGTAGGAGGCTGCTGCAGTGTGGGGTGCTCGAATGCACGTTGCAAACACCAGCACGTTTTCCAAACCCCTGTTGTTTCCCAAGTGGGAAAGAAAGGCAAGGGATGATCAGGAAAGGAGCACAGCTCCACAGCAGCACTGTGTGAGCAGAGAGGGGCACAGCTGGCTGCAGGAGTGGTGGTTTTGGAGCTCTGTTTAGGCACTGATAGTGGGAAAAGATCTGGAGAGGAGAAAGACAACAACTGTTGGGACGAAGGTGTGGGAGGAAAGGCAGGTGGGAAGGGCTTGGGGCTGTAGAGTGTGGGGCTGGCAGGGAGGGACAGGTTACAAGGCAGGCTGTTACTGCTCTCTCGGGGCAGTCCTTTGTACTCCTGCCCAAAGTATTTCTTGGATGAGTGCTCAGCTCTTTTATAGCTTTTGGGCTGTAAAATGGACTGCTTCTTCTTTTTGTCCTGAGTCATCTTGTGCTGTAGCTCTGTACTTGCTTTGGTCTGCCTGGCCTGTCACTTTCAGTATCTATATCTGTTGCTTTTCATTAATTTCCTATATTTTCCTCCTCAGTTTTTCCTTCTTCCTTTAACTATTCTTTGTAATTTATTTTTTCCTGCATGGATCTGCTTTTGGGCAGCAGCAGCCCATGTGTCTGACTTGGTATCATCAGTGTGTGATTCCTTCAAAGTGAGCAAGGAAAGGAATTTGCTCTCCTGGTTTTAACAGGGCAGAAAGCTTCACACTAACCTGTCCTGCCTCAGTTCCTCTGTACTAATTGTGCATTTCCCAACCTTCCTTGCTGGAATAACAATAATTTCATGTAGCTAAATGAAAGCAGAGCTCTGTGGAGGTGGTTTAAGCCTTAGCACCACTCTGCAGTGAGTCAGGACAGCCTTTTCTGAGCTGAGATGAACAGCCAGAACCCTAAGACTTTTAGAAGCTGTAAAATACCTTTTCTACTGTAATTGGTTAAGGAGCTAAGACTTTCCAGGGAATTGTGCCTGGAGTGAACTGGGGGAGAAGGGCCCCTCTCTGCTCCTTGATCTTGTATTCAGTTCCCTTTCCCCCTCTACGCTTTGTTTGCAGCTTCACAGCATTAAATGCAAGTAAGGAGAAGAAGAAGAAGAAATACTCTGGAGCTCTCAGTGTCAAGGAGATGCTGAAGAAGTTCCAGAAGGAGAAGGATGCTCAGAAGAAAAAAGATGAAGAGCAGAAAGTGGTGACTCCTTCCCCAGCAGACCCTGCAGCCCCACGGGAGGCAGAGGCCATGGCTGACCCTCTGCTGTCCCTCTTTGGCCACGCCAGTGACAGTGACCTGCTCCAGGCAGCCTCAGCCATGGACTCCTTGAGCGAGCTGGACCTGGAGCGGCTCCTCAGCGAGTCCCCTGAGGGCAGCCCCTTCCCTGAGGTGGAGGATGGCAGTGACCCTGGCTTAGAGCAGGAGTTCAAGCAGCCACCATCCCTCCCAGAAGGGCTGCCAGCCCCCCTGGAGAAGAGGATCAAGGAACTGGCTCAGGTACAGCAGATCCTGGGGGCAGTGGGGCTGGTAGGGGGTCCAGCTCTGCTGGGAGGGTGTGTGTGACAGGAGGGGCACAGCTCTGCTAGCTGTGTGTGACAGGAGGGGCACAGCTCTGCTGGCTGTGTGTGGCAGCACCCAGGGACAGAGCACATTCCAGTGGGGGAGTTCCTCAGATCCCCTGGGATCACATCTTTGTGTCACTCAGTTCCTGTAAGTGATTTTCTTGAAGGTCCAGATGTCAAGTGATGTCCAAGTGCTGGACCTTGTCAGGTACTGAATGTAAACTTGAGATCACACCTGATCAGGGTTCCTTCTTTACCCCTCTTGGAAAAGTATGGTCCTGATGCCAACAGTAATTTCCAAAGTCAGTTTGACATGAATGAACTGAAATGTGGATTACTGAGGCTGGGGGGCTGGTTTGTGCTGGGATAGAGGTAATTCCCTCCACAGTGGCTGTTTTGGGGCAGATTTGAATTGTGCTGTAAAGAGAGCTGATAACCCAGGGATGTTTTGTTACTGTTGAGCAGGGAGTGCTCACCCAGTGCCAAGGCCTTTGCTGCTCCCACCCCACAGTGCCAGCGAGGGGCCTGGGGGCAGGAGGAGCTGGGAGGGGACAGCCAGGACAGCTGATCCCAACAGGGATATCCCAGCCCATGGGGGTTTGCTCAGCATATAAAGCTGGGAGAAGAAGGAAGAGGGGGATGCTTGGAGTGATGGCATTTGTTTTCCCACATGGTATATGTGATGGAGCCCTGCTGTCCTGGGGATGGCTCAACACCTGCCTGTCCATGGGAAATGGGGAATGAATTCCTTGTTTGGCTTTGCTTGTATGGCTTTTGCTTTCTGTTACACTGCCTTGCCTCGGCCCAAGGGTTTTCTCACTTTTACCCTTGTGATTTCCTGCCCCATCCCACCTGGCTGAGGCAGCAGCAGCTGTGTGGGGCTGAGTTGCAGCCTGGGGCTAAACCATGACAAGGACAAATGCCACCATAATGTTTTTAAAGTGCTGTGCTGGTCAGGACACTGAAGGGGTGCGCAGTGTTGTGTGTGTAAAATAAGAGGGTGCAGCTGGAAAGTTCTACAGTTCTACACTGGGAGAAGGCCTGGAAAGCCCTGTAGATGGGGCTTGAGGATTTGCTAGAACCATTTCCATGTCACAGGCAGATCCCTTGCTGAAGCTTGGGTACCACTGGAGCTGCACCATTTTGGCAATTTGAGTCCTTCAGCCATTTTTGACATCTGGTTTTTTGGTTCCCATTTAGGGAGTAATGCAGTACTTTGCTCTAACAAGGTAGAAAATGGCTATGTATCTCTCTCTACAAGGCCTTTTAAGGATAAACTGTCCAATTAAGAAATGACACCTCAATTATTTTTACTTTTAACGCAATAACCAACCACCCATGGCCTGCAATGTGGACTTTTTATCCAATTACACAAAACCACCCAAACCCATGGAGAAGAAGGTGAAGAAGAAGGACCAGCCTCTGCCCTAAAACCTCCATCTTGCCTTATATATTTTACTATAGTCTAAAACCTTAAACTCTGAGTTTCCCAGCCTGTGATATCACACAGTTCTGTCAAACTCCACACCCACAATCCCAGTTCTGTCATTCCATTTTGGAAGCCTTCTCCACGGCCTCAGGTCAAATGCAGTGTTCTCTTGGGGGTCAGTGCCTGGCAGCACAGAAAGTCTGAAATTCTCAGCAGCCAGGGTTCCAACAAGGGAGTGAAATATATTAATGTCTAGAAGGTTGATCTTATGTCTTTTCACCAGTAGCTCCTCCTGCAGCTGGGCCCCTGGGGGACTCACCCATCTTCTCCATAATGTGGTGTGCTTTGGGAAGCTCCAGTCTGTTTTGGAGAAGGCAAATATTGGGTGCTGATCAGGGATCCCTTCCTGGCATGTCAAAGTGTGCTTTCAGCCTTGTGGTGTGAGGGCTGTCACCATCAGCCTGTCAGCAAGTGCTGGGAGGTTTTGTTCCTGCTGCTGGTGTCGTTTTAAACATCGATTTTAAGTCATAAACATGCCCTTGGAGCTCTGTGGTGGTTCTGCCTCCTGGGGCACTTCAGTTTAGAGCACCTCTTACTGAAGTGAGAGATGCTGAGTAACTCCTGTTACTGAAGATAAGCTGCTCTTAGAGAACTGTTCTGCTGAGTTGTGCAGTGGGGGTGAGCAGATGGGAGGGGAGGAGGAACTGAAGCAAGTATTGCCACAGCTGATAAAAATAATGGTGGATGTTTCTGTTTCAGAAAGCACCAAAACAGCTGTTTGTGACTCTATCTGAGTTAAAGGAGAATATTTTGGAAGTTCCATGATACCAGGTTCATTGTTATGGTGTTGTGAAACAGTTTAATAGCAGAGTCTCCAGTGATTTTCCTGCTTAGATTTTCCTGCTGCTGTGTCTCTCGTTGCTGGATTGTGGATGTTAAGAAAAGAAAGAAACTGAAACCTGTGGGTCAGTTAGGGCTGTGGGACATGAGCTCAGGTGGCAATGAAGAGGTGCTGTACCTCTGCCTGAGAGCCAAGTCTCTTCATCCCAGAGGTGGGAGCATCTTCTGAGTTCAATGGAGCCTCCAGGCATTTCCTCTTCTACTTCAACTGCTTTGACTTTAGCCCTCTCCTTCCTAAGTAATTTTCCTGTTGAGGATTCTCCTTAGCACTGAGCCTTCTCCTTTGGCATCACCTGCTGCTGGCAGGGAGGAATGTTCACCCTCTGGGCATAAATTAATTGCTTGCCTGCCTCAAGTTTGGAGTGGTAAATCATGGGATTTCAAAATCCTCTCCTGGTCTGCTTCCCCATGCAAAGAATCATTTACTCATAGTGGTGCCTTGTGCCAAATCCCAGTTTTGTTTATATCCCCACTCAGAAAAAAACTGAAAGCTCTTGGCAATTTGCTACTATCTCATTCATCTCTTGGAATTATTTTCCTGCTGGACATATTTTTCATGGGTGTGATGTTTTTGGGCAGCACTTTGTGAGCTGCACTCATAGCTCTGGAAGCTTCCTGAACTGGACTTTTTTCTCTTTCCATGGTGTTGACTGGGAGTAACACATCCCCTGTGGCTGTGACTCTTCTCTGTGGGTGTCTTGGTTTAGTTTCCAGATGGATCTAGAAAATCTGGTGATAAGTCTCCTCAGCCTTCCTTAGATGTGATTAGGATGAGCTTTCCTGGTCCAGGGACAAGCTCTGTGCTCATATTCCTCAATATACTGAGTAGTTAAAACCATGCCCTGCAGCTGTTCTTGTCCTCATGGCAAATTTGCCAAAGAAGTCACCAAGCCACCTCCTTTGTCCCAGGAAACAGAGGACTCTTCACTCCAGAGTGGTAACTCCAGTGCATCTGGAGAGGAGAATCCAGGCTGGGAAGGTCACCAGGTGTTGCTAGGTCAGGCAAGGTTGGACTTGAGCTGGGGAGGTTCACACTCCTGCTGTGACAGAGTTTGTGTAATAAAACCGTGCCTTGTTTTGCAGTAGTTCTGTGGTGGTTTTGGAGATACCTGGTTGCTTGTGCCAGCTGTGAAATGCTGATGATTTGTGTTATTTCCTGACTTCCAGGCTGCCAGAGCTACTGAGGGAGAAGGCAAGCAGAGATTCTTCACTCAGGACATCAACAACATCATACTGGAGTAAGTGCTGCCAGCAGAGAGGTGTGGGAAAGGAGAGCGTTAGGCAGAGCATTTTGGTAAATTCAGGAGCAGGTTCAGCAGGAATTGTGGGGTTGTCCTTGTACAGGTCTTCCAGGCAGAACATGCCCAGAATAACATGAAAGTCTCCTATAAATGGCTTTCAGTTGAAATATGATGGGTTAGGAGAGTGTTGGAGGGAATGTATCTAGGCCTCCTGTTCTCAAGATGCTGCCTGATATTTGTGTGCCTAAATTTGGTCACTTGACCTGTGAGTTTAGCTTGATACAAGACCAGTAAATCTCTCCCTGTGAGAGATGTCAGGTATGTTTTTGCTACTTAACTTACATGCTATGTAGAATTGTTTATAACTGGGATAAGGCTGCTGTGTTCCACTGGTTCTCTGGGAAAACTGGAGGAATTCCATTGCTGCTCTGTGTTTTGAGGCCCCAAATTACAGAGTGCCAGTGTTGCTCAGGCAGCTGCAGATAATGGCTTCATTCTTCTGCCAGAGCCTGGAGAGGGCTGATGAATGCACAGGGTTTTGTGATCACTGCAATAATACTGACACCCAGGCTTTAATTTCATTAAGGTTTATCCAGGCACTTGCAGGGAGCTGCCAAGAGGAGTTTGGGACTCTTTCCCTCTTATTTCAAGGGCTGATTACCACCTTCCAGCATTCCAGTGCTGGCTGCACAAACAGTCCTTGTCTGGTGTCAAACTGATCACTTCAGCCTCACTCAGAGGAGATTTAGATAAATTTATATAATTTTGCTGTTCAGTTTGGATCAGGGCAACCTCAGACAAGAATATAGACTGGGAGAAGAACTCGCTGTGAGCAGCCCTGGGAGAATGACTTGGGCTGTTGCTGGGTGAGAGGCTGGACATGCTCCCCCCTCTGTGCACCCAGAACCCCCCTGGGCTGGGCTGAAACTCCCCCAGCATGGCCAGCAGGGAAGGGGGAGATTCTGCCCCTCTGTCCCCTCAGGTGAGACCCCACCTGCAGAGCTGCCCCAGCCCTGGGGCCCAAGAGCAGCAGGACCTGGAGCTGCTGGAGAGAGTCCAGAGGAGCCCCTGGATATGCCCCAAGGACAGAGCTGGGGGTGCTCACGTGGAGAGGAGAAGGCTCCAGGGAGAGCTCAAAGCCCCTTGCAGGGCCTAAAGGGGCTCCAGGAGAGCTGGAGAGGGACTGGGGACAAGGCATGGAGGGACAAGACACAGGGAATGGCTTCCACTGCCAGAGGGCAGGGACGGATGGGATATTGGGAAGGAATTGTTCCCTGGCAGGGGGGGCAGGCCCTGGCACAGGGTGCCCAGAGCAGCTGTGGCTGTCCCTGGATCCCTGGCAGTGTCCAAGGCCGGGCTGGATGGGGCTTGGAGAAGCCTGGGACAGTGGAAGGTGTCCCTGCCATGGCAGGGGGTGGCACTGAATGGGCTTTAAGATCCCTTCCAATTCAAAGCATTCTGTGACTTTGATGATGGTGATGATGAAGCATTTGGCATTTTTTACACTTTCTGACACCAAAAAATGGCTTAAAAAAACAGGCTCCTAATTCCTGTTTAGTTGTGTAGATGGGTTTGGCACATGCTGATCTCTCTCATCTACTCACTTGGAAGTTGAAACCCAAGGGATAAAATTTGATTTTGTGTTGTCCTGAATTCCACTGCTGCAGCACCTGACATAACCAGTGTGCACTTCTCATTTCATTGCCTGACCCTCCTGCATGCAGCTGCCAGGGAGGGCAGATGAGACTGCTGACTTCCATCTGCTCCTTCTCCAGCTACTCCCAGAGCAGATTCAAAGCACAGCTTGGGATAAAATCTGTTGGTTCTAGAATCCAAAGAAGCTTCACGCAGTTTACCTTTCCCTCTGTCCCTGCCTGCCAGTCCCCTCAGGGGTGCCTGCAGTCCTGCTGACGCTGTGTTTGTCCCCAGCATCGAGCTGCAGACGCGGGAGCTCAGCAGCCAGGTGCGCTCGGGGGTCTACGCACACCTGGCTGCCTTCTTCCCCTGCAGCAAGGACACCCTGCTGAAGAGAGCCCGCAGGCTCTACCTCTACGAGCAGGTGAGGGAGGTGGCCAGCACAGGCCTGGGGGGTGCTAGCCCTGCTGGGCACAGCGTGGCTGTTGCTGTTGTCCCCAAACCGCTGTGTCCTCCATGGGGCACTGTCCCGGCACGGTGGCTGGGGTGGGGATTGGAGCTGGCTGGATTTTGGTGTCCCAGCCATGGGAACATTTCGGGGTGTTCCGTGTGGTAGCAGCTCTCTGGCTACAGAGAGAAACAGACAACTTTTTGCATTGTTTTGGGAAAAGGCTGTGAGAAGATCAGAGAAAAGAATGAGAAACAATTCTTATCTTAACTTGCTGCACCTGGTATTGTGAACCTGTGGAATGTGTATGGGGATTTGTTTACCAAAGGGTGGCTTCTTAATTAACTAATGGTGACAGTGTTTTAATTAAAGAACTAATCAATTCCACCTGTAGTGAACTAAGGTATCAAAGTATAGGTTTCTTAAGGATTATTGATTAGCCTTCTGTAAACACATGGAGTCTGTGTAAGTGATCAGCCAGCCCTGGCCGCTGTGCTGACAGTTCTGTGCTCGCTGCAGGGCGGCCGCCTGAAGGAGCCTCTGCAGAAGCTGAAGGAAGCCATTGGGAGGGCCATGCCAGAGCAGGTGGCCAAGTACCAGGAGGAATGCCAGGCCCATACTCAGGCCAAGTTTGCCAAGTAAGCTCCTTGTTTGCTCATTCCCCATCTGTAGCTTTACCCAGCAGGCTCCCTGTGGCCTGGAGGCCGCTCTCCTGAAGTTTGCCACCTCTTTTTGTTCCGTGTGTTACATTTGCTGATGGCCATTGATTGGCCTGATTAAGCTGTGTGTGTTCTTCGTGCTGCCTGTGGCCATGCCAGCTTCAGCAACACTGATGGGACCAGAGCTTGGCTGAAGGATTTTGGCTGTGCAGGCATGTCCTTAGGAACATGGCAGCCTGGGAACAGTCAGGCTGGATTAGTCCCATCATCTCTATTACAAAATAGATTTCTTAACCTTCAGCCCATAGCTCAGCTTGCACCCTAAGCCAGAGATTGCTGATACTGAGACCTCTGTCCAGTGCTGTTCAGAGATACTTAATTCTCGCCTGGAACCTGCAGGACAATCACTTCCACATTTTTTGTCTCCATTTTAGGATGCTGGAAGAGGAAAAAGACAAAGAACAGCGAGTTTGCTCTGATGATGACGAGGATGAAGAAAAGGGAGGGAAGCGCGTCGCAGGCCCGCGGAAGAAATTCCAGTGGAATGATGAAATCAGGTTTGAATAACTCAGATATTAAGCAAACTCATGACCTGTCTTACTCTTTGCAGTTGGCAGTGAAGCATTTTGGTGTCTGTGCTTTGTTTGCAAAGCAGTGCTGATTACCTGTAGGAACAGTCAGCTCGGAGGTTCGTGGCACATGGTGTTGTTTGTGGAAGCCATTACTGCATTTATTGCATCTCACCCTGAAGCTGATTTCAGGCCCAGGCTAACCCTGAGAGAAGTGCTGAGAAGCTTCTGTGCAGAGTCCAAAAGAGAGAGTCAGATCTTTGGGAACAGAAGGGATTCAGCTGAATTGCTGACATCCTGCAGCCCAGACTCTTGACATGCCCAGGTTCTGGTTGTGGAAGCAGTTGAAGCTGTTTGGTTTTGCTGCCCCTGGCACTCGGGGGACTGACAGAGAAGGGAGTGCTGAGAACAGGGGAGAGTGACAAAGGGTAAAAGGAAAATCAATCCTGCTGTCTTTTTCTTCTTATTCTGGAACAAATCAATTTGTGCTGCTGATCCACGTAGGACATAGCCAGCTATGCTTCCTGCCTTCTCCTTGCTGAGAGGTTCAGTTCTGTGTTGTTACTGGTGCCTGTGGCTCTGGCACTGGTGTGCTGCCTCAGCTGTTTCAGGAGATTACACTGGGAAGGGGTAACAAGACTTTTCTCCCTGGTGCATCCATGTGTGTGCACACACAGAGCAAGGACTGTGCCTTTCCCTTCTCCTTTCCTGAGGAGGCAGTGCAGGGTTGTATTAGCAAGAGCCAGGAGTGTCTTGGTGTATTTATCCAGCCTGGATAAAGAGAATGATCTCCAAGTGGGAAAGGTCAATCTGCATAACTGTATGTGAAATCTTCCTGTTCCTCAGGGAGCTGCTTTGCCACTTGGTGAAGATTAAATTGGATGGTTATGACCTTGACAAGAATAAGGCTCAGTCTCTAGAGGATTATGTGAAGACCTTCCTAGAAGGAGAGGTGAAGCCCCTTTGGCCAAAAGGCTGGATGCAGGCCAGGTGAGCAAGAATCAAGGGATTCCTTGTCCCAAGGGACCTGGGAAGGTCATTAGTCCTACCCTTGCTCAGGGAATGGCTGGCTTCAGAGTTAGATCAGAGTGCTCAGGGCTTTGGCATATGGAATTTTGGAAATTCCCAAGGATGGAGATTACCACAGCATCTCTGGGCTCCTGTTCTGGTACTTGATCACTCTTCATGAAATCTTTTCTCCTTATTTCCTATAAGAATTCCCCTTGCTGCACTGAACTGAATATTCCCTGCTTTTGTTTTTTACTGTGCACCTTTGAGAAAGGTCTGGCTCCATCTTGTTCCTGTCCCCACCACTCTTTAGGTAGTGGAAAACTGCCACTGGGCTTCTCTTTTTCCAGGCTGAGCAAATCCAGTTCCCTCCACCTCTCCTTGGCTGTCATGTGTCCCTGTTCCTTGGGATGTCTCAGTTTGCTGGCATCTCTCTTGGATTGTGGGGACCCTGAAACTGGATCTGTGTCCAGATGTGTCGTCCCAGGTGCTGAGCAGGGGATGGTTTGCTCTCAGCAGGACCCCTCTGCAGCAGTGGTTTCCCTTCCCTTGCCCCCAGGGACTCCAGGTCCTTTCCTGCAGGGCTGCTGCCCAGGGTTGTTCCAGCCCAGCTGCAGGACTTGGTGCTGGATTTCACTGAGCTTCACAAGGTTTTTGTTGGTCCCTTTCTCCAGCCTGGGAAGGGGCCTGTGAATGGCAGCCCTGCCCTCCACCTGTCCCTTTTCACCTCACAATGCCTGAGTGCAGCCAGGACTGTGAATGGCAGTGCTGAGTGGCCTTGGTGCCATGCTGATGTCAGACAGGTGCCACTGGCAGGTAGAACTGGCACTGAGGTCAGGCCCACGGGCCAGTCTCTGCCTTCTTGGCTCTGTATTACAAAAGATCCCTTTATAATCACAAAGGATACATTTTTCAGACACTTTGGGAAGTCTTCTCTGGAGTATTCCCAAAAGAAGGCAAAGTAGAAACGTTTTAGGGGCTTCTTGGAGTCAGTAGAATCTGGTGTGGTTTCTGTACCCTTACTGCTGTTTCCTGCTCTTTCCCACTCTCCATCATCCCTGCCCTCGAGCTGGCAGTGGCAGAGAGCCACACAAATGGCAGAGTCCCTCTGCTGGGACTGTCATCACCTTCTGGCCTGCTTTATTTTGCTCAGTACTTTCAAAGAAAGGACAACTCTGCAGTCTTACTTCTGGAATCTTTAAGGTTCCTTCCAACCCAAGCTGTTCCATGATCTGCTGTCTCTTTGCATTTCACCAGCTGGGCAGTGCTGTCTTCTCTGCCGAGTTTGCTTTCTGGGTGTTGGGGGTTAAAGGCAGATGTGGCTAGCAGTTCCTAAGAGCAGTAAGTATGAGTGGCACATCAGAGATGCACTTGGAGAAGTCCATGGCTGTTTGTTGCAGTTGCATGTGCACAGGAAGCTCAGTGCTCAGCATGGTTGTGGTGTGGTGGTGCAGGAGCTGAAAGATGGCATTAGGAGGTGGGGGAACATTCCTGCTTAGATAATGAAGATGTACCCAGCCTGAGGGGCTCAGCTTGCCAAGTTTGAAAAACTTTTCTTGGAATAAATGGAAATTAAAATCTTCAAGTTTGATGGTGAAACCGTTGTTGGGCATTCAGGTATTCACCCAGAACTCAGTGTAGGAGGCACTTCCAGTGGATTTAAGTACAGTAAGTAATACCTCAGTAAAAGTGGATTTCTTGGTTGCTTTCCAGTGGCTCAAGGACAGTGGTTTCTCCTGCTGGGACTTGGAGTTGGACTTGATCTTTCTGGGTCCCATCCAACTCAAGATGTTCTCTGACTTGGTGGTTTAAAGACAGAGGGTAGAGTGACAGCCATGGGGAGGGATTGGTGGCTCTAGGAAAACTGTAACAATTTTATGGATAAGGCAGCTTGATTCACTGTCATCATGGTCTCAGAAGTTCATCTGTAAGAGGAACTTGAAGGTGGACAGAGCAGCAATTTCGTGGATGAGTTAGAGAGGCCCTGCCATGAGTGTGTTTCCTCCATAAGCACTAAGAGATGGCTACCAGACTCTTAGGTTAACATAAGCTTGCTTTTTAAGAGAAAAATGATAACAGAAGTCTGTTAATACCAGCCAGGAATCACATTCTGTGTGCCAGTACTGAAGGAATGTTTGTAGCTCCCCCTGACATGTAGGAAGGCAGCTGAATGGCAGCTGGTTTGGGTCAGAGAGTGTTTAGGGGAGACTCTGCTTTACCCTCAGTAGTGCAGGCTTTGGATGAAGCTCAGTCTATTGGCTGTGCTCAGCCAGTCCTTCCAGAAAGGGCTGTGATGTACAGAGTCACCTCAGCTCCAGGCTGGGGACACAAAGGCAGCACAGACCCTTCTCTCCTTCAGTGCTGGGTGAGAGGCACGGGAAGGGAACTTTCTCCCTGGAGGCTGAAGAGCTCTTGGATGATCTCTGGCAGCAGGAAGGCCCTGAGTGATGATCCTGCCTCTCCAGTTGGCTTTTTAAGCTGGAAGAGCCTTTTTCCTTAGGCATTGTCCAACCACTGCCTTAATGACCTTTCCAATGCCTACAAGCACAGAGAGGACTGTGTGGGGCAGCTCAGGATGATCTTCCTGGCAAAGGGCTGAATATTTGTTTGCTCTCTGTGGTTTCAGTTTCACCAAGTCCCTGCTGTACTGTGCAGCTCTGTCTCCAGTGATCCCAGCTGCTCTACTGGGTCTTGCTGGATATCACTTCTCATTGCTCTCTTCCCTTCTTAGGACACTGTTTAAGGAGAGCAGGCGTGTACACGGACACCTCACATCAGTCCTGTGAGTATCACAGCATTCCTCTGGAGTGAAAACTGGTGATCTCCATTCCCTGGGGCCTGGGGGGATCCCACAGGAGCACCTGAGCTTGCTTGGCTCCCCCCTCATAGATCAGTGCTGCTTCCTTTGGGGAGGTCTAGGGAGAGCAGCTGCTTGTGTGTGACATCTCCCAACACTTTCCTCAGGTGCTTCAGCCTTCAGCAAGCTCAAAAAAAATAACTTTAAAGCCAGGTTGCCTCTGGTTTGACAGCCTGGAGTCAGGCCTCTGTGCTGGGCCTGGGAGGCTCAGGGAGGTCAAGTGGAGTGTGATTACTGCAGCTTGTTCAGTTGGTCCTTGCTGGATTCTGGATTCCCTCTTTCTTGTTGCCTGGTTCAAGGAGGGTCACCATGAGCTCAGACTGGTGAAGGTGGGTGCAGCAGGCTGGTGGGTGGCAAACCAAGAGCCATCAGAGTCCAGCTGGGCAGGGGCTTTAATCCAAGGGGTCTCATGGATCTTGCTGGTGGTTGATAACAGATGAGGACATGGATTTAGGCTGGTGTCAGCTTGGCAGACAGTCCTGTTCTTGGCACTGGGTGAGTGAGGGGAAGTGGGATAGGGTGTAGAGTCATCCTTCCCTCAGCCACACCACCCAGCAGCTCAGGGGTGTCTTGTACCAGGGATTGCATCTGACCAGATGTATTCTCTGGGAGTTTGGCAGATGCTTTTGCATCTTTTGCTTCTTCTGGGAAACACAAAAGAAGGGTGTAACTTCTGCAGAACAGTCTCTGTGCCAGTTTCTCTCTGGGCGTTGCTGTAGGAGGGCAGCAGTGGGGTCCTGCAGCTGGTGCAGGATGTGTGTGTGGGTGTTTCACTGCTCTGTGCCATTCCAAGACTCTGCTCCATTCCCTGATCTGCTCCCTGGGTGGGAGTTGGGGCTTCCAAGAGCAGCAACCAAATGTCATGTGGTTTTGAATCCTAGCAACCTGAGATGCTGCCTCTGTTCCCTGCAAAGACTCAGTGGATCATCACCAGCAGGGCCCAGGTGTGCTCCCCAGCTGGCTCCTTCCCTGGGGGCAGTCACTGAGCCATGTTTCTCTTGTCTTCCTCCAAACAGGGCGAAGAAGAAAGTTATAGCTCCTACCAAGGTGAAAGTGAAGGTGAGTTCTGTTTTCTGGTTCTCATGGTTGGTATGTGCCAAAAGTCAAGTGACTGCCACCCTGAACCCTGTGTTTGAGCTTTGTATCTGACATCAGCTACTGTGAAATGGCTCTGCTTAGTATTTGGCTTGGAAAAAGCAACTGGAACAGCAGCTAAAGTTAAAGCTAAAGCAGTGGCAGGTGGGAGGGAAGTGGGGGCTCACGGGCATAGAATATGTGTATCCTGCCTTTTATTCCCAGATTATGAACCTTCCCTCCCCTTTTCAGCAGTAAACCCTGTCTCTCTTCTGACTGTGCCTTCTCCTGTGGTGTTGTTCCAGGACTCTTCCTGCAAGCCAGACAAGAAGCTGTCGGTGTCCGTCCCTTCCCTGCACTCGAGCAGCACCTTGGCCTTGTCCTCAGAGGCCCAGGGAGGAGCCCTGGGCATCAGTGCCCAAACCAGGGAGCTATTGTCTCTTGGGACAGCCCAAGCTGCCAGCAGCACTGCCACTCCTGCCACCTTCAAGGATGACTCCTTGGATGAGGATTTGATTCACAACCCCACCTCCTCCCTGGAAGCAGTGTCCAAGGAACTGGCTGTGCTGAACAGCAGGGCAGCAGCAAGCCCTGACTTTACTCTTCCTGCAGCTCCAAAAGCTCCACCAGAGAAGATCCCAGCTCTTGCATCCTCAGAGGAGAAGAGGACATTTCCAAAGCCCAACCCTTCCCCTACATCATCCTCTGGTTCCCTCCAGTCTCCTCTAAACTTCCTAGCTGAGCAGGCCCTGGCGTTGGGCCAGTCTTCTCAAGACAAGAAGACAGAGAACTCTAATTACAAAGAGCATTCCTGCCAAGCCTCCCCCAGCAAAATCCTTCCTGATGCCCACCAGGCTAAACAGAAGCACCACAGCCTGGTGAGGCCAGGCCACGGGCCCCCAGCCTCGGCGCCAGTGCCGGGCTCTCAGGTGAAGGTGTTCCACCCTGGTGCTCAGCTCCAGAAAACCTTCACCTCCCCAGCTCCCTTTGTCAAACTGCAGAATCCCAAATCCTCCGCCCCTCTGCCCCAGCGCTCCCTCCTCCAGCAGGTCAAGTCATCAACCAAAGCTCAGAGCTTCCATTCCTCCACAGCCCCAAGCAGCACCCAAAACTCCAGCAGCTCCCACAAGAGCCAAGGCTTGTCCTCATCCTCTCTCAGCTACGCCGGGAAGCACTCGAGTGGCTCCGGCTCTTCAGGACAATCCTACAAATCGCCTTTCGTCGCTGGCTCCCTCTCCAAGCACGGGGCTTCTTCCAGCAGCTCCTCTGGAGCTCCTGCCAGCCAGGGCAGCTCCTCTGGGACTTTGCTCCCCAACGTTGCAGCCCCATCCCCGGGCTCGGCCTCCAGCCGCCCGGCCTCGGGCTCCTCCGTGAAGAAACCTCCCGTTGCCCAGAAGCTGACCCTGGTGGCACCTCCTGGAGGCTCCAACGGAGATTCCAGCGGGGGCACCCAGGGGGTGGCCAAGTTGCTGACCTCGTCCCTAAAGCCAGCTGTGGTCAGCAGCACCGCAGCCTCTACCTCTGTGCCGGTAAGGGGGCTGTGCTGGGAGCTCCTGCCTCGTTCACAGCTGCCCTAAAAGGGGGCACTTCAAAAGCAGTTGCTGAAGTTCTTGAATGACTGTCTGGATTTTATTTTAGCTGCTTTAGACTAGAAAGTTGTGGCCTTTGCCCTGGGCTTGCCGTCCAGAATTCCATCTTTCATCTTCAGTTTAAACAGCCACTAAGCTGAATACTGTGCTGCCTTCCAAAGGGCAATTTTTGCCCAGGCTATGTCATGGTCCTGCCCTGGCTCTGTTAGTTATGGGGACAGTAGGGCTCCCGTTTGGATTAAGAGAAAGTGCAGTAAGGTAATTTATCACAAGAGATAAAATTTATTGCATAAACTAAAAGTATAATGATGAATTTATTATTAATTAGATCTACAAACTTAGCCTTCTTTAAATTATTCCAAGTCATTTTAGTATTATTGGCACTTTTGTCATGACTGGCCCATAGAGTAAATAACCTGTGGTTATAGAACCATGGAATCATTCAGGTTGGAAAAGCCCTCTAAGGTCATTGAGTCCAACCATTCCCCCAGAACTGCCAAGGCCACCTTTAGCCCATGTCCCCAGTGCCACGTCCCCATGGCTTTTAAATCCTCCCAGATATGGTGACTCCACCCCTTCCCTGGGCAGCTTTGCCAGTCCTGATAACCCTTTCCATGGAGAAATTTTCCCAGTATTTTTTGGGATAGAACATTTCAGGAGGGACTTCTGGGTTGTCAGTACAAACTTGTGTTATTACAATATTGTATTACTTAATGGTATAAGTGGCTTCATTTTTATCTATAGCAAAAAAGTAATAGCTCCTAATGTATTCATTTGTTGTTGGCTGCTCCTGCCTGCCTTCCTTTGTGCCCCATGGAAAGAGCTGGGAAATACAAGGAGTGTGTTTAAATGGAAAGCATGTACTGCTCAGCTCATGTAGCTTGGCTGTTCCTGAGCTAGAGAGCTGGGAAGCACTCCCCAGTGGTGCCTGTCTCCATGAGAGACATCCTGAATAACATCCTGGGGTGCCTTGGGTGTCAGACCTCGGTGCCTGGAGTTGTCAGCAGCGTGTGCTGCCAAAAGTGAGTCAGAAGCATACCCCTGCAGCTCACAGGCAGTATGGAAACTTTTCCTCTGCCTAATGGAGGCACAATTCCAGAGCAAGGGAGTCTTGGAGGCAAATCCAGCACGGCCACATTCAGAAGAGCTGGCTTGCCAATGTCCATGTGCAGATGGCCTCAAGTGCTGGCATCTCTTGGGCCCTGGCTGGGAGGGTGCTTTTCCAAGGGGGAATTCTCTAGCATTCTATGTTTTGCAGATTTGTAAGTCTGAATGATGCTGTACCTTGATTCTCCCTCTCCTGACTGACCTTTTCCATTGCTTTGCAGAAAGGAACTAGTGGAGCTGTGCTGCTAACAAGCTCTTCCTCCTTAAGTGTACTGGCTCCATCCTACAAGGCCAACAACCCAAAGCTGCCAGCTGCCCTGAGCTCCACCCCGTTAGGTATTATCTCTCCTATTCATTCTTTCCCTCTCCATGTCATCTCCTTCAGTTCCGACTCCTCCCCAAAAGCAGGAGTTTCCAAGGATGCAATAGTTACGGGACCTGCTCCGGGAACTTTCCACCATGGCCTCGGGCACAGTGAGTATCCTGCTGGTCACCTGTGTGTCACCTGTGCCTGTGCTGTCACACAGCCCATCGCTGCTCTGCTGGGCTGCCCCATTGCACACCAGCCCATCTCTCTGGCTGTTGCTTTGCGCTGTGGTCCCCGCTTTTGTATCTCCAGCAGTTGCATTTGGAGAACATCCCTAGAGCTCACCCAGAAGTGCCAATAACTGGAACCCGACCTCTGCTAACTGCTGCAGCTCCTCTGCTCATTTCTGTCTTGGATGTGTATTTGTTCCTTTTTCCCTCTCCTCTCTTTGTTTTTCTCTCTAGGTCTTCTGGCTGGTTTGCACTCCAGCCCCCACCACGCAGCGCCACTCCCACACTCTGCCCTGTCCACTCATTTACCACAGAGTTTGCCAGGTAACTTGTTAGATGCTCGTGTTTGTCTTCTGCCTCGTGAGTCTCCCTCTATCTCAGCAGATCCTTCCTTCAGGGCTGGAGCCAAAGGGGTTGTCCATGTTTTCCAGCTGTGTGGTTGTCACTAAAGCCTCTCCAAGGTACAGAGTGAGGGGCTGGGAGCTACCTGGTCTGGTGGAAGGTGTCCTTGCCCATGGCAGGGGGTGGAACAGGATGGGCTTTAAGGTCCCTTCCAACCCAAACCATTCCGTGGTTAGGAAGAAATTCTTGGCTGTGACAGTGGTGAGGCCCTGTCACAGGGTGTTCAGAGAAGCTGTGGCTGTTCCTGGATCCCTGGAAGTGTCCAAGATCAAGCTGAACAGGACTTGGAGCAACCTGGGCTAGTGGAAGGTGTCCCTGCCCCTGGCATGGGGTGGGATGAGATGGGCTTTAAGGTCCCTTCCAATCAAACCATTCTGGGATTCTGTGGTTTCTGGAATGATGAATCCTCAGTGCTTACAGCAAGTGTTGATTCCTGGAGATACTCGGAATTATCCTGCCAGGATGAAAGATGTGCCTGTTTGTGCACAGCCTGCCAGGACTGCCCTGGAATGAATATTGCAGCTCTGGGGAGTTTTGTTCCTGGTGGCCTACATAAAATGTGTCAGACCAGACTGTCTTGTGTCGGTGCACTGAGTTAATTGCCAGCATCTTCTTCACAACAAGTTTGTAGTGTAAATGCAGATTGCTCCACTTGCTGCTCACAACGTGAGGATTTGGCAGTTAAGCCTGTTCCTGCCCCAGTTTGATGCCTGCAGAAGTGATGCATAAGACAAGAGTTTTCCAAAGGGGAGAAGTAAGGAAAATTGAAATTCAGTGCCAGCAGATCATTCTTACCTGCTCCAGGGAGCTGTGTATTCCCCTGATAACTCCTACTTCTGCTTTCTTAGGCGTGTTCTTTAGCACTTTGGTGCAGTTCAGTGCCATTATCTTAGTACCTGCTCCTGTTGGGATGGTCTTCCTGGGCTAAGTGAGCCTGATTTAGGAGTGCTAGCCTGGTCCTGTGGCTGTGTGCATGGGTAACCATGTGGCCTGGAGGAGTCATGGAATAAAAGGCCCTTGACTGCTGAGCACAGTGCTTGTTTGCTGAAGAAGGAAGAGTGCATTGTGCACCCATGAAAATGGAAGGAATTGGTTTGGTTTGTTTCCTTTGCTGAAGTTTGATGTGAGTTGTGCCACGCTGGTGTGGTAGAGCTGAAGAAAGTCCTGGCAGTGATCACTGGTGGGACAGACCCTTCCTGTGTGTAAATCACACTTCCTGGAATGACATCAGAGATTGCACCTGGCTTGTGGAATATATTCCATGTCACTGAGGACCAGCTCTTAGTCTCTTTAGTTGAGGGAATTCAGAGTGATCACTTTGTTCACAGGACTTAAAGAATTTTTTGATGGACTCTTCAGCAGGATGCAGGGCCAGAAGACAAAAGACCACTGGGAATAAGTGAAGGAAAACTGACCATGGATCCAGCTTCAGCAAGGACCTGCTTTCTCACTTGGTGTTTTCACTTAAAGATTGAGGATGGAGCCTGGTGCTGCCATCTCTTGGAACATTCCCAGTTCTGGTGTTTTGGAGGAGAACACAGTAGATATTTAAGTGACTCCCATAACCTCAAAATGAATTCCTGTGTTTTGTGGCACAAGCTGTGTTTGGCTGTGCCAACACCTGCACACAGCTGCATTGCTGTGTCTGAGCACTGCCAGGTGTGTGGGAGGTTGCTGCAAATGCAAGGGAATGTTGATGCCTTTTATTTAAAAGTGCTTTTATATCCACGTTCATCCAAGAGCCCCTGAGCAAAGACCATCCAGTGCTTGCCTGTGTGTGGTTGGTGCTTCTGTTGCTGGTGGAGGTTCCTTGTGCTGGGGAATGTGGAAATGGGATGTGCTGAGCTGAGCTCTTGCATGCAAAGGAGCTGTTCTTGGCCTGGAGGAGAAGCTGCTGCTGCATTGCTGGGTGCCACTGCTGCTTAGCTGCACGTCTCAGTACTCCCATTTGTTCATCACAGTCTGAAGTGGTTTTGATTGCTCCTGGAAAACTTTTGCTTCTTTAAACTTCCTTCCTTTTTCTCTCTTCAGTGCATTTTTTCTTGTCCTCCACATCCATTCCGTTCTATTCCATCAGTGGTGAGATTCCTATGGATCCTGTTGCTATCAGTGGGTGCCTAAAGCCTTCATTTAAAAAGCACCTAATTAAATAATTTTTAAAAATAATCAATAAAGCACCTAAAGCCCTACCTGAAAGGAGTTTCCTCCCACAAAACCAGTGACAGGACAAGAGGAGACAGGGAGAAGTTTAGTTTGGATATCAGGAGGAGCTTCTTTATGAAGGCGTTGGCAGGGGCTGTCCAGGGAGGTTTGGAGTCCCCATCCCTGGAGGTGTCCAAGGAAGGCCTGGATGTAGCATACAGTGCTCTGGGCTGGGGACAAGCTGGGCATGGGTCAGGTTGGACTCCCTGGTCTTGGAGGATTTTTCCAACCTCAGTGATTCTGTGATTACAACAGCAAAAATGTACAACAGGTTACTTCCAACCACCTATAGGTGCAAGGCAACCACAGCATGTATTTTGGGATTCCTGGAGGGGGAGATGTGGCAGGGTGGATTTAGAGAAGGGCACAGGCTAAGGAGTTTCCTAGCTGCTGGAATTGTGCCATGGGGCTTCTGCTGGGAGCCCACAGGGGACCCTAAGTGCTTCCCTTGTCCCTTCCTCAGAGGCTGGGCTGCTCCCAGCAGAGAGATGTCTCCAAGCACATCCTCTTCTTCTTGATCCCTTGGTGCTGGGAAGGAAGAGTAGTTCTTTCCCTCTGTGCAGAGGCCTGGCTGTCCCAGCTGCCCTTCAGGGGGTGCTGAGCCCCCTTCCCAGCTGTTTTGTTTTCTTTCAGATGCTTCTCAGCTTCACGGCAAAGGGTCCAATGCACAGCAGCGCAAGTTGTGACGCCTGCAAGGAGGGGAGCTCCAGCACCCATAGGATAAAACCCAGAGGAACAGGTCATGGACTTTGGATACCAGCTGTGTCTTTTGATTTCTTTTTTTTTTTTCCTTTTTTTTTTTTTATGACAACTGGAGAGACTGAACTGCAACAAGGAACTCATTGGGGCGTCTGCTCAGAGGCTTTCAGAGCTGAGCCCCCACATGGGCCAGCTGGAGCCATGCCCTGATGAGAGGAGCCTTTTGTAGCACTGTTTATTGCTGCTGCCCTTCCTGCATTCCCTGGCACTGGCAGGAGCTGGAACTCGCAGGGAGGCTCGGGTGGTCCTGCAGTGGATTCCCACCCACCTGTGTCTGTAGCTGCCAAGTACCTCCAAGTCCAGTTACCTCCTTGGTCTCCCTGTGGAGGGTATGAAAGGTGCTTCTTTCTTCTGCTTTGGATTTACTTGGATAATTCTAGCACTGCCAGTGCTTTCTTTAAGACATTTGAGTAACTTTCCAATTGTACTATAAAACTGTGCTACACTTAATTGGAGGATTTAACATTTCCTGTGTGGTGAATCTGAGGAACCACCTGATGTTCCCCTCTGGAGGAGAAGGAAGACTCTTTAGAGACTAAAGACCTTTTTAGATGCAGTCATTGACTTTTAGAATTGTACTTCTTTTGAGTTTTTGGATTTTTTTTCCCCTCCAAAGGGATGCTTTTTTCCTGCTCAGTTTTATCCTCATTGCCATCGATTGCATTGGATTGAATGGGACACTTCTTAGCATGTCACATGGATCAGAAGACATAATTCCAGTGCCTTTTATGGTGGAGCAAGAATGGACTAGTGACACACATTTCAGCCCTATTTTGTGTGCTCCTCAACCCTTTTTTAATCATTCTGTATTTAAAATGTATTCTGGTTTATTTAATAGAGCTTTTTATGGTTGCACATCAGAAAAAAAAAAAAAAAAAGCTGCACTGTCTGGACTTCAGTGGTGACCTGGTGACTGAGCACAGTCCCAAATCCAGCAGGAGCACCAGTTCTCATCCCAGTATGTGCAGGCGGGTTCCAGGCCCTCCCCTAAAGCCATTCTTTCCTAGGGTTGTGAGTTAGGATCAGTTTGGTGAGCAGAGGGATTGAGTGAGATGAACCAAGGTCACGACCTTTCGAATGAATTCCAGAGAAAAACACTGCTCTCCTCAATGGTACCTGCACCAGGATCATGTGCTCAGCACAACTGCAGGAACAGGGACCATCTACAGTTGGGGGGTGTCTTTTCTTGTTCATTTTTTTAACTTCAGAGCTAAATACTCCCCCTGTGCAACCCCCTTCAGGCTAAGGGCAGGCTGAGGCTCCACCTGAACTTTCTGAGGTTTGGTTTCCTGCTCTGCCCAGTCTGTCTTCTCTCAACCCCTCCCAGCCACGTCCCAGTTGTGCAGGGGTAGTGCTGATCCATGTAGAATTTACTGGTGTTCCAAGGAAAAGCTTGTAGCTTCCTCCTTGAGCTTTGGGGAAGGATGCTGACCCCAGGATACCAGCACATGTCTGCTGTAGTTTCCTCTGGTTTTTGTTCAGATCTGAGAAAGACTGTTTTCAATTTGAGATGATGCATAACTGCCCAAGATCAGTGAGTTGATTGTATTCCAAATGAATGCATACAGCTCAGATTTCAAGTCTGTTTACAGAAAATACTAGGTTGTAGCAGAAGAGCCAAAGACAGAACTCGTGTGGGTAAAACGAAGCACAGCATTTCTTGGTGGACTCTGAGCAGTGGATGTCGTGTGGTTCCTGCTGAAGGCCTCATCCTGAGGGGTGCTTGGCACCTTCACCTTTCCCTGGAAGCTGAAAGCTTGGGACACCTGGCAGGATAGGGGCTCTCAGTGAGTGACTCGAGGTACTGGTTCTCCTCCCTCTCTGCTTTCACTTGAATGCTTCTGCTGGGCAGCCCCCGTGTGCGCGGCCGGAGCAGAATGCCCTCCTCTAGGAATTTAGCGAAGCCTCTTGCCTCAGGGAAACGTTTATGTGGTGGAAATTCTGTGGGATATTTTTTCTTTACGTGCTATAATGAATGAGTGAGTGGTGTGGAGCAGCAAGGCAGGCCCACACAGAGCAGCTGATGGGGAGCCAGGTTGGCACCTCTGCCTTGGTGAGGCAACTGGCAGCGCTTCCAGGATGGAATGGGGAGGGATAGGCTCCCATGGCACTTACCTGGGGATGGCAGTTCCTTTTGGGTGTAAGAGCTGCAGTTTACTATTCTATTTTTTTTTATGTGTGTTGGCACTGTCTTGCTGAAGATGGTGGGGGTGGTATGAAAAATGTTAATCTTGTACAGAACAACTCAATAAATTGTTTCAAACTTTCCAAAACACTTTTTTCCCCCCAATCTCCTTACCTCTAGTTCCCTGACTTTGTTTCCAAGAATTTCTGTTGCAGCTTGGATGCTCATCTGTTTCGAGTGAGTAATGAATTATTGACTGTTTTAAAGTCTCCTATGTGGTGAGTGAATGGCAGCTGTGTTGCAGCTGTTGCAGGGGTAGGAATGTTTCTTTTCATTCTCTGTGCTCCTAATGGTTGAATTTGGCCTCTGCTGGAAAGGACATGTGGGGCTCAGACCCTGCAGGACCAGTGAGATCCTCCCTGATCCCTTCATTCACAAAGGTAAAATAGTGGTGTAAATCCCCAGAGCCAGGAGGGATAAGCAGGGAATGATTATGACTGCTTTTGTGGACATCAGAGCTCGCCAGGGTTTGGCTATTAGCTGAAATTTGGCAAAAGGAAGTGAATGGGCTCTGAAAGGTACCATCCCAGTGTAATCCACTGTTCTGCAGTCAGTCCCATTCTTTAGTGCACTTCACTCCCATCTAATGCTGCTCATTAGTCCCAGCTTCAGTGCTGCTCCAGCAATTTCCCCTTGGAAAAGTGCCAACAGCTAAAATGAATAATCTTGGTGTTTTAATTCCTAAATGGCAAGTTCTTGTACAGCCAAAGATCAGGAGGCTGCCATAATTAATGAAAACCAAACGCCTTCTAATTGGAACCACTGCATTTTTATTTTGTACTATAAATAGAATTCCCCTCTATTCCCCATTCCCTTACACAAGTAAATGAAACATGTAGCTGCATGTAACTCCATCCAGGAAAACACCAGCACTAACAGCTTTTAACCACGAGTGAAGGAGCTGCCTGTGGGAGGCTCTCTGCCTTGGGTTCCCTTGCATGCTGTGCACAGCCCTTGTGTCTGGTGGTTCTGCCATCTCTTCATGTCCTTTTCCTTGACCTCTGGGGTGTGTGAATGCTCCTTCTGGATCAATGGCTGGTGCCATCAAAGTACATCTTCATTCTTCCCCAGCAGCACAGGCACAGAGGTGAACAAATGGTGGTGGTGAGTCTTGACGTGGTGATTCTGGGCTGAAACCTTGGTTTCCACAGAGCTGGTTTTCTCAGAGGACGAGCCCATCATTGAGTCAGTTGTCCGCAGTGGGACTGTCTGGCTTATCAACATGCAGCTGATGTAACCAGCTCCTGCTGGTCACCTCAGAGTCACCTGGACCTTCAGGGTCCTTCTCTCTCCTGACACGACTGCGTACATGACTATGTGAGTAGGAGCTGAGGAAACTGCAGGTTCTACTGAGTCTTTTGGACTTGAAGCACTTCACTGTCCTAAGGCTTTCTCTTGTTTTCTGGTAGGCAAGGAGGAAGAGGGGTTTCAGGAGGTTGGCAGATGTTTTCCACTACTGGTGGTGTTTTCTGCAGTGTGTGACAACAAGCGGAGTGGCTGCGTAGCATGGCCGGGGCAGAGGCTGTAGCAGTTTGGAAGACGCGAAGGAGGGTGAGGCTTTGCAGTGATCTGGATGTCTGCAAGGTGCTGCAGCTCTGACTGGCTGCTCTTGAAGTGAAGTTTCTAAAGTGGAGCGAGCGCTGTGTAATTGCTTCCGGACACCAAGACTGCCAGCTCCTGGATGGACATCTCCTTGTTGAGGTAACTGTCATACTGGGCCGTGGTGAGCCTCCCGCTCTTCAGGGCATCCTCAATGGAGAACTCCCTGCCAGACTTCCTGTCGAGGATCACAGACGATTCCCCGTTGGGACCCTTTATTGAGATCTCCTCCCAGTCACATTCCTGGCTCTTCAGTTTGACAAACAGGCTCCATTCAATGAGGCCAAACACGTGAGCTTCCTCTGGAGACATCTCTTTTCCTGTGTCGGGGTCAATGACCACGATGGAGCGCCTCAGGTGGTTCTCTCGTTGCTCCCTCTTGATAGCCACTGTCTTCAGGCGATTCTGGAGTTGCTCAATCTCTGCATCTTTTTCTCTGGATAACTGCTTCAGATCCTCTAACTCTCTTTCCAAAGCTTGGAACCTGGAGTCCAGGTTTATTCCACTGTCCACGTGGGTCATGTTTCTCAAATCCTGAGCTTCTGTTGCGGTGAGTTCAATCTCTGACTGCAGTCTTCTTGTTTCCATCAGTAGGTTCTGTTTCTCGAGGTGGAGCTTGTGGTTTTCCTCCCTTAACAAGTCTAGTTCCTTTGATGACTTGGAGTTGTTGAATTCCACCTCGGACAGCCTGGTTTCCAGGCGGTTGAGATCTGCATCCAGCTCCCTCTTGCGCCTACTTTCTTCCTCCAGGTTGCTCTTCAGCTTTTGAATCTCGTACTCCGTGTCTCCTTTGTCCACTTGGACACTCTCTGAAAAGACCACTTTCTCCTTGACCTCCATCTTCTCCAAAGAAAGGAGCTTCTTTCTCAGGGCTTCTAGCTCGGTTTGCAGGACTTGTCTGCGGTGCTTCTCTTCTTCTAACTCCAGCTTGAGGAGGGAGTGCTCCTTCTCCTGCTGGGGATCTTGCTGAAGGATTACTTTCTGTTTCACAGTCACTCGTTCTGTCGTTTCTCTTTCCTGTTCTTCCAGCTCGTTCAGCCGGATCCTGAGCCTTTGCACCTCCAGCTCGGCCTCTCTGCGGGCCTGTCTCTCCTTCTCCAGCTCCTCGAGCTGCCGCTCCAGCTCGGAGCGTCTCCTCTGCAGCTTGCGCAGCTCCTCACGGAGCCCGTCGATCTGCTTCAGTTCGCTCTCGATGCTCTGGGAGAAGGAGTTCACCTCAGCTTTCAAGGCAGGATCCTGCTCATACTTCACTACTTCCTGTTGGACCACCTTCTCCTTCACCTGGGAAAGTTCTTCCTCCTTCAGTCTTACTTTTTCTTCTTGGAGAAGTCGTTCCCTCTCCAGGTCAATGTGCTTCATTTGTTCGTCTGCCAGCTGCACTCGCAGCGACTCTACCTCCTCTCTGGTCTTGGGGTCTTCCCGAAACTGGAGGATTTCTTGAACAACTTCCTTCATTTGCACTTGAGGTTTGGTGTCTTTCAACGCTTGTATCTCTTGTTTCAGCTGGTAGATCTCCAGGTCAGCTCTTTCTATAGCTCCGGTCCTCTCTATTATTTCCTCCCGGAGTCGCTGTAGCTCCTTTTCGGTTTCTGGATCATTCTTGTACTTAATGACCTCCTTAATGACTTCTTTGACTTCTACCAGGGGCCCTCTGTTCTTGAGAGCAGCCAGTTCGTTCTGGCAGCTCTTCAGCTGTTCGTCCCCACCGCGGTACCTCCTCTCCTGCTCTACCAGCTCCAAGCGAAGGTTGGCAACTTCATTCTCAGCCTTGGGGTCTGGGCGCACAATCTCACGCACTTTCTCCTGAACAACCACCTTGGAGTTCTCCTCCTCCAGCAGCTGGATCTTCCTCAGCAGCTCAGCCTTTTCCCGCTCATTGGAACGGCCCTTGGACTTCTCATCTTCATACTGGCGCCGGAGCTCGTTCACCTCCCTCTCAATGGCCAGATCTTTCTCCACCTTCAGCACCTCCTTGACGGTGATTTTGCCTTCGGCGATGGCCCGTTCCTTCTCCAGACGCTTGAGCTTTTCCTGGAGGAAGCTGAGCTCTTCCTCATGCTTCTGCCGAAGGGCGCTCTCCCTCTCCTTGGTCTCCTGCAACATCCGGAATTCCATCTCCAGCTGGGGATCATTCTGCAGCTTCAGCACCTCCTTCTCCGTCACCTTCTCCTGCTCTTTGTTCTTCTCGCTGGACAGCACAGCAATTTGTTGGCGTAAGAGGATGACTTCACTCTCCCTGGTCCCTTCCTGCCTCCTGAGCTCTTCCAGTTCCTCTTTGAGCTTCAGGATTTCAGCAGCTTGAGCTTTATCTTGTTCAATCCTCAGCACCTCTTTCACTATGTACTCCTGCCCTCCTTCCCTCTTCTCGTGCTCCAGGACTCGCAGCCGGATCTTAAGAGCCTCCAGCTCATCCTGGAGCGCCTGGTTCTTGCGCTGCTCCTCTGCCAGGTTTTGCTGCAGTCTGTGGAAACTCTCTTCCAGCTGGGGGTCAGGCACCTTCTTCACCAGCTCTTTCTTCACCACAGTTTCTTGGGGTTTCTGATTTTGCAGGTGGACAATGTTGTTCTGAATGGCTTCAATCTCTGCCTCGAGCTGTTGCCGACGCTGAGTCTCATCCTCAAGCTCCTTCTTCAACTTCCAGACTTCTTCCACAGGCCTTACAGACTTTTTGGTCTGGGCAAAGTCTTGTGTCACCTGAATCTCTGGCTGCTGTTGTTGGCAAAAGGATCAAAAAAAATTAGTAAAAAAAATCCAGTTAATCACATTTTTGGTGCTTATCCTCACAGAATCACAGAATCATTTAGGTTGGAAAAAACCTTCAAGATCATTGAGTCCAACCTGTGACTGATTCCTACCTTGCCACCCAGCCCAGAGCACAGAGTGTTACATCCAGTTGTTCCTTGGAGACCTCCAGGAATAGTGGAACACATCCACCACGTCCCTGGGCAGCCCCTTCCATGGCCTGACCACCCTTTCAGTGAAGAAATTTCTCCTGATGTTTAACCTGACCCTCCCCTGGCACTTGAAGGTCTCCCTCTCCTCCTGTGCCTGTTCCCTGGGAGCAGAGCCTGACCCCTCCGGCTGTCCCCTCCTGTCAGGAGCTGTGCAGAGCCACAAGGTCCCCCTGAGCCTCCTTTTCTCCAGGCTGAGCCCCTTTCCCAGCTCCCTCAGCCCCTTCTGGTGCCCCAGCCCCTTCCCAGATCTGTTCCCTTCCCTGGACCCCCTCCAGCCCCTCAGTGTCCTTCTTGTTGTGATGAGCCCAGAACTGGACACAGAACTCAATGTGTCTCAGCAGGGCCAGCCCAGAGGGACAATCACTGTCCTGGTCCTGCTGGCCCCTCTTCCTGACCCAGGCCAGGAGATCGGTGCCTCCAGCAAAGCAACAGGAGGGAGTTGAGCTGTGGCAAATTCTGAGCAGGGAGCATTTGCAAATGGACCTCTGCGGGTTCCCAGCCTGAGAAATCCTTTCTGCAATGCCTGCTGCTGTCAGAACAAAGCTCTGAGCCACAAGGGACACTAATTCTGCCACAGTATGGCAAAAAGAGAGTTAAAAACTGTATGGAGCTTCCTAGGATGAGCGGGCAATGGGACTGGGGGTGGTCTGTGTGATTTAAGTGTCTGCTGATTAATGATTTAGGGAGATAAGACACCAACTAGACTTGTTCCCCCACATGTGCCATTCCCATGTGTCCTTGGGTCCTACATGTGTGTCCCTTCAGCATCACCTTGCTCCTCTGATCACTCACCTGCCTCAGGAGGCTCTGGGCAAACTCCAGGTTCTGCAGCCTCTGCTTGTTCACAGCATTCACTTCTGTGTATTTGGCTGCCAGAACAGCTTCCTGCAGAGCAAAAACGTGTTGGGAAGAGCTTGAGAAGGCCAGAAACAACAGGTCCTAAGCTGGTAGCTTCGGGTGCTCCTCAAAACCTGCAGCAGTGAACTGCCAAGTTTTGGGAGAGGGAGAGGGATTCTCATACACAGACACACTCATGGTCATACTGTGATTTTTTTCTACTCAAGATAAGCAAAAACAGGTGCAGTAAGAACCAGGTGAGGAAGAACCAGGTGAACTTTTGCCTGCCTCTATAGGCAGGGTGAGTTTGAGGCAGGTAGCAAACAGATCCTGTGTAAGTAAGTAGCTTGTGGCCTCATCTCACTCTTTCTATCTTTGGTGGTGAAATCTCTCTGAAAGTCTAGAGAAGGGAAAAACTTCCAGGTTTTTGGCTTTTCTCCTCCTTTTTCCCTTCCAAAGGTGTTAAATCCAGCATTTTGCCTCCCTCATTCTGGCCAGCCTAGTTCAAAAAATTTATGAAAAATCCCTTCCTCCTGATTCCCTACCCTTCCCTGTGGTCCCCTGTGGGACCGAGGTCCCGACAGTAAGTGTAGATGTTTGCAGACCCCCAATGGTCCTGTGAGCTGCCCTCTGCTTTGGCTCCCCTCTGGCCAGCCTTTGCTTACCTCCTCCTTCACTTTGGCAGCTGGGGACTGCAGCCTGGGCTTCTTGCTGGTGTAGCCATTCCGGCCGTTCTCCAGGTCCAGGATGGACCGCAGCTTCTCAGCCTCCAACTCGTAGTCCTGTGCAAAGACATTCCCAGGAGAAATGTGAAATTGCTGCATCCCCTTTACACACAGGCTCCTCCTCAGCTGCCCTAGCTTTAACAACTTCACCCCTTGACTTGTTTTTTGGGAAGACCACAAAACCCGACCCTCTGCTCTGGAGCCAGGCTGGCAGAGCTGGGGGTGCTCACCTGGAGAGGAGAAGGCTCCAGGGACACCTCAGAGCCCCTTGCAGGGCCTAAAGGGGCTCCAGAAGAGCTGGAGAGGGACTGGGGACAAGGCATGGAGGGACAGGACCCAGGGAATGGCTTCCACTGCCAGAGGGCAGGGTTGGATGGGATATTGGGAAGGAATTGTTCCCTGGCAGGGTGGGCAGGCCCTGGCACAGGGTGCCCAGAGCAGCTGTGGCTGCCCCTGGATCTCTGGCAGTGTCCAAGGCCAGGCTGGATGGGGCTTGGGATAACAGGAGGTGTCCCTGTCCATGGCAGGGGTGGAAGGAGATAGGCTTTAGGGTCTCTTCTAACCCAAATACTGTCTTTCTCTGTTCTCTCACAGGCAGAATTTCAGCCCTTACCTTCACTGCCTGCTGGTACTGCTGAGCTGTGGCAGAGACCTTCTGCACCTCCTGTTCCTTGCTTGCAATGTCACTGAGCAGTGCCTGGGTGCACAGAGATACAGGTCAGAGGCAACACAACATCCAAATGCATCCTTCAGCCTTTTTGGGAGTTACCATTAAAATCACAACCCTGAGAATTCCTCCTTGAGCCGCCCTGCTTTGTGTGAACAAGGCACAGGAGGACCATGGGACCTTAGAGCACAAGAATAAACCTAATAAACATTTATATTTTTTCGATTTGATGTTTAGGAGCTATCTAAGCTCTGTTTCTTTTAGTCTTGTTCCCTCTTCTCTCCCTGTGGAGCCCGGGGTGCTCTGGGAATTACCGCTTGGCTCTTGAGCTTCATCTCCACTTGCTGGATGTTGTCAGTCTCCTGGGGCTCGTAGTTGGGGATGTTGCACAGGAACTGGTTCACCTTGTCGTAGTTGGCACGGTAGTTGGAGTAGGCACTTTTTGCTTTCTGCAGGGTTTGCGTTCTGTGGGGGAAACCAGCTCAGCTTCAGTTCTGTCCCATCTCCTGTGCCTGCTGCAGACACCTCTTAACCCACCCCGCTTCCCCTGCTCCCCAAAGACATGGATTTGAGCCAGGTTGTTCTCTTGGCACCCCTGTTGCAAGAGAACCAATCCTTGCTTTCCCAGCTCTACCCAGCCAGCACATGCCAGCAACCTCTCCCTCTTCCTTCTCAGACCTCCCTGGAAGACCTTCTGCAACTCCTCCTTCCCAGGACCGTGGTGTGCCTCCTCCAGTTCCAGCATGCTTCCAACTCCACAGCAGCCATCCCTGCTCTGCTGCCCTGTGCTCTAACCTGTGGTCAATCTGCTTGCTGAGGTTGTTGAAGCGCTGGTTGAGCTTGTAGAGCTCTGCCTCCTGGCGCTCGATGTCGGGACAGTGCTCCTGGAACTTGCTGGCCAGGGTGTTGGAGCATGTCTTGGTCCTCTGCAGGTTCTGCTCGGCTTCACTGAGCAGGAACTTCTTGGACTGGAGCTCGCTGCCCATGGCCTGTGGGGAAAAAAGCAGGAGAGGGTGATTCTCTGAGGTTTCAAACTGTTGTCACCCACACTGACTCCAGTAACTGCACTGGAGCTGCAGCAGTGCCACCAGTTGTGGAAAAAAACAAGCTCAAGGCTTACACGGTTAGCAGAACCACCTGGTAAACCTGACAGGGAGAAAAGCTACCTCTTACTCCCTCCTTGACCTGCTGACCTTTAAAAGCCTCTTCATGCAAGGCTTAGGTCCTGTTCTTGCCAGTACAGCAACTGTGGAAGGAGCAGTGAAAGCTCTTCCATGTTAGTCTGAACTTGGGGTTTCATGGAAAAGCTGAAGGAGCACAGAAAATTCTGGCCTAGCCAGTTCTTGGTCTTTCTATAGCAGAAGAATTGCCAGTTTGGGTAATTTTTCCAAGCAATAACTGTTCTCAAAGCCTTGCCAGGCCCATCTTTCCAGTATCGGGCCACTGAGTTGCTTTTCCAGACCATTTTATCCTTCACTTTTCTAAGAATCACAGAAGGTTTTAGTTTGGAAAAAACTTAAAGCTCATCTCATCCCATCCCCTGCCATGGGCAAGGACACATTCCACTGTCCCAGGCGGCTCCAAGCCCCATCCAGCCTGGCCTTGGACACTTCCAGGGATCCAGGGGCAGCCACAGCTGCTCTGGGCACCCTGTGCCAGGGCCTCCCCACCCTCACAGAGCAGAATTTCTTCCTAATATGTAATTTAAATCTCTTAGTTTAAAGTCATTCCTCTTGTCCTGTCAGTATCTGCCCATGTAAAAAGTCTCTCTCCCTCTTACAAGCTCTAAGGACTCCTGGAGCTTTCTCTTCTCCAGGTGAACACCCCCAGCTCTCCCAGCCTGGCTCCAGAGCAGAGTTGCTCCAGCCCTGAGAGTGTTTTCCCTGGACAAGCTCCAACAGGTCCGTGTCTTTCTTGTGCTGAGGACTCCAGTCCTGGACACAGCCCTGCTGTGGGAGGGTCTCACAAGAGCAGTGTAGATAGGGAATCCATCTGCATTAGTGCTTTCATCAAATCACAAGACTTCAAGTGCGATTTGATTTGATTTGATTTGATTTGATTTGATTTGAGGATGGGAGGTGTTTGTGTCTGAAGCAGGTGGGGATCACTGCAGTCAAGGTGAGTTCTCACCCCCAGCTGGGGGAGGCCATCCTGTCACCAACAGATCCAAGCTTAGGAGTTGAGCAGGAATCACCACAGCTTTTGGAAAGTGTTTTTGCACGTGCAGCACACAAACAGGGCAGGAAACTCACCAGCAGCTCTTCCTTCTTCCTGTCCACCACCCTCAAGTCCTCTGGTACCGTGTCATCTATGACCAGCTTGTTCTCATAGGCTGACAGCAGGTCTCGGCCTTGCTGGAGGCTCCTCTCCAGGTTTGTGGCCACCTCAACTCTGCAAGGACACAAGGAAGGTGTTCAAGCACTCCTGCACCCTCCTCCTGCAGGATCCTGTCACTGTCATATTTTCTGAAAAATCCTTTTGCCAGGATTTTTCTCCTGAGAAGCCGAGAAGCCTCAGAAAAGAAATGTAAACAATAACTCTCTGATGGCTGTGGAATGTGGTCTGGAGATGGTTTACCAACAGGTGCATCTTTGATTGGTCTCATGTGAGTTGTTTTTACTTAATGACCAATCACAGCCAGCTGTGTCGGCCTCTCTGTCATGAGTTTTTATTATTCATTCCTCTCCTAGCCTTCTGATGAAATCCTTTCTTCTATTGTTTTAGTATAGCTTTAGTATAGCCCTTTTAAATATAATATAATATCATAATATAATAAATCAGCCTTCTAAGAAATAAGGAGTCAGATTCATCTCTTCCCTCATCCTGGGACCCGCAAACATGACAGATCCTGCCTTAGGTCAGGCTCAAGCTGGGATTAAAACCATGACTTACTTCTCCTGGGCAGCGCTGAGCAGCTGCACCACGCGCTCGTACTTCTTGTTGGTGTTCTCCACCTTGCTCCTCACCAGGGTCGCGCTGCCTGTGTTGGGCACGGACTCGATGAAGGCCTCGCACTCCTGGATCTTCCTCGTCTTCTCAGGCTCGATGCGCCGGACCTCGTTGGTGATGTTCTGCAGGAGGAACAAAGCCTTTAGAGCAGCTGAGCCAGGACCTGGCGGCTACAGAGGAGCCACACTTGGCTGTCCAGGGTGAGGAAGGAAGTCAGGGCTGAGATTTGTGTTTGGTAGAAGGTGCCTTCCAGCCCTGCAGGGCACAAAATGATATTTTTGGCTGACTTTCTTTTGACCTGTCTCTCCTTAGCAAGGAGACTCCAGCTGGGGAGGGGTTCCCAGCACTCCAGCTCTGTCAGGGACATGCTGGGTTCATCTGGGCCATTGGGCTCTGACAGATGAATCCTTGCCTGGCCATCAAAGTGCTGCAGGCAGTTGGGGCAATTTGCTTTCTCTTGTGGTGGCACCTGGATTTTGACACAGCCCTGGGCAAGTGATGTAACCAGGACCTGAACTTCCTCCTAAACCAAGGGAGGTTTGTGGCGTGGAGCTCGGTTTAATTAGGGGTCTGAAAAAGAGGAAAGAAGCTGGATGCTACTGGCACTGGAGCCTAGAGGAGCAGGTCCACAAGGAGAAATTGCCTCGGACCACAAGGGTTTTCCTGTTCCTCTCTGAGCTGGTGATAGTGGTGGCAAAGTTAACTGTGCTCAGATGATGGGCAGGACCAAAACCTGAGGGCTCTCTCCTCATCCTCACAGCCACCACCTACAGCCATCGCCTTTTTCCCATTTGACTGAGCTGGGCCAGAAGCAAGGCAAAGGTTTTGGGCTTCTGAGGCTGCTCAGAAGGCTGCTCCCCATCTCTACTGGAAGAAGCTGTGGAGCATCCCTCCACATCCCATTTCCAGGGCTCAGGGAGCACCCTAAGGACCCTCGGCTATGGAGAGCCCCACTGGGGACCCTTTGGGAGCACGGTCTCTGCCGGCACCATCCCTCAGCCCCACAGCCCCACCTTGAGATCCTTGGAGCGCTCGGTGCTGTCCTGCACTGCCCGGCTCTGCTCCAGCGGCGGCCGCAGGTTTGCTGTTATCGCTTTCTCCTGCTTGTCCAGGTCACTGTTGACTTTCTCCAGCCCTGCCAGGAGCTGGCGTCCCCGAACTGATGCAGCATCTGGACAACAAGAGGAGACCAGATTAAAGCTGGTTGGAGCTGGGTGTGGGCTCAGTCCCACCGGTGAGTGCCAAATCCTCATCCTGCTGCACTCCCTGAGCCTGGCCTGCTGTGACCACAGCCTGGCTGCTCTACCCCCCACCCAACCAGCACTGTTGTCCCCAGGACCCTTAGGAGATGGGAACATCCCCAAAAGATGCTCAACCACCTAAGTTCAAGCCTTTTTGTGCGCCAGGCTGCCCTCCAGCCCCACACCTCCAATGCTGTCTGCCTTCAGCCCCTCATAGCGCTGCTGGAGAACGTTCTTGCAGTTGTTGGTCTTCTCCTTCACGGCCACATAGTGCTTGGCAATTCTGCAGAACAGGACAGCAGGAGGTCAGTCAGACTCTGAGCCTCTCCATCACCCCGTTACCATCCCGGCGCTGCTCCAGCTCTGGAGGGATTGTGGGGGCTCCTCCTTCGAGGCAGCCATAAAGCTGGAGGGGGAAAAAGCACCCTCGCCCCATGCCGGGGTAGGGCAGCGTCTTCATTAGAACAGGGGAGAGGCAGCCAGGCAGGAACGTGCCTGAGGGAGGGGTGGGCAGCTCCCCGTGCCATAATGGCCCCCAGAGCAGGGGGAACCTGGGTGGCTCGGAGCCGGCCCCCCTTTGCCAGCTGGGATCTTGTGAGCAAGCAGGAAGGGGCAGGAATCCTTCGGGAGGAAGCCTGAGGCTTCGAGAAGGCACAGCTTCACTGTGGGAATCCCTGGGGCGCCAGAGCGGGGTGCAGCGCCGGTGGCAGGGCCCGGGGCTGGGGCAGGAGGGGCAGCGGCCGCTCCCGGCCAGGCTGGGGGCACGTACTGCTCTGCCAGGGCTATCGCTTCTGGGTCGGGCGGGGGGATCATGAAGCAGACCCCGGGGGCACTGATGGTGTCTCCTGCGCCGTCGGCCACTTCCCAAAGGTCGCCGCTGTTCCTGTGCAGGGTGTAGTGGGCTCCGCGGCTGATCTGGCCCTGGGGGACAGAACCGGTCACAGCAGCACGGCCGGAACCTGCCGGGGCAGCACCGGCACAGCCCCAAGCCCTGCTCCCGGCTCCTCCAGGAGCCTGCCCCTCGCCAGAAACTCATGTGCCTGCTCCTCCCTGCCCGCAGCCTGCAGGCACCGACCCGTGCCTCTTGCGACAGCCACGGCAAGCGAATTCCCACTCGGGCAGAGATGAGGAGGCGTTTCCAGGGCAGTGCCCTGCCTTTCCTTTTCGGGGAAGCAGGCAGCTGAGTTAGCTGGAGCTGCTGGCCCCTGTCCCACCCCTGCCGCTCCCGTGGTGGCTGCCGGCTCCGCTGTCCCATCCCTTTGGCCAGCCCTCAGCCCTCAGCCTGAGCCGGTGGGATGAGGGGATGCGGGCTGGGACCGCCCGGTGGCGGTGGGGCGTTCCTTTGGTCAGGAACACGCCGGGACACCAGCTCAGGGAGCGTGGGAATGTGACAGAGCTGTGCTGTCGCAACATCCCCAGGGTGTGTGAGCGGCAGCGAGGCTGCGTTTCCCCCAGACCCCTCCTGTTCCTCCGCTGAAAAACCTGCTCTTCCCACTGGGGCGAGGGCGACCTTTGCCTCGTTCCCTCTGCAGGAGCCACCACCACGGCTTGGGAAAACCTGCTCCTTCCCCCAGTGCCGCTTCCAGGGCCGTGCCCCCCGAGCAGACGGTGCCCCAGCAGCGCTGCCCGGGCTGGCCGTACCTGCTCGCCCTCGTACTCGCAGAGCGCCTCCACGGGGATGGGCTGCGGCGGCGGCTGCCGGCGGTACCGCAGGGGCAGCACCTGCTGGCTGCGCTCCTGCAGCGACTTCACCACGGCCTCGTACTTGTCCAGGGCCTTCTCCTGGTCCTGGCACGGGGCAACAACAAGGAACAGTAGGAAAACGGGAAGAACGAACTCCTAGGCTCTCACAGCCAGAGGGGAGCTCATTCCCACAGAAGCAGCCGGAGCAGAGACTGTGGCTGCTTCTGTGTGGAAGGCACCTCCTGCAGCCCCGTGTTCCTGTTCCAGGTGCTCCTGCACACTCCTGCCTCCTTCTGCAGCTGGCTGAGGGCTGGGGCCGTGCCCAGGGGGTGCCATGCCAGCGGACAGTGACAGGGCTCCCTGGTGCCCGGCCCACAGTGGCGTGGCTGTGTGCTGGTGGACAGCCCCACTCCCCGCTCTGATTGTGACCCTGTCACAAGGGTCTCCAGTAACTGCTCTATTTCTAGCCCTGAAGGTGAAGATCCCGAGATGCTGAGTGGAATGGAGCATACAGGAGGAGAGGGGACAGCTCTTGGGAAGAGCTATCAGCTGTCCCAGGACACCTGCATCAGCTGAGCCTGCTGCAGCATGCTCAGATTTGGGCTTGAATTTGGGCTTGGAATTAGGCTTAGGCTCGGGCTCAGGCCCAGCACAGCCCTTCTCAAGTGGGCAATCTCCAGCCCAGCTCACTGCAGCACAGCGAGTTCCACAACCTCCTCTGGCAGCAGGTCTAATTATGCTCCCACCCCTAACGAGTGCTAACTCAATGAGAGAACAAATAAAAACCAGCCCAGTGAGCAATTACGTTGCTAGGGGAGAGGCAATCTCTAGCCAGGGGGGAAGGAAGAGCTGGGGGAAGGCCGGGCCCGGAGAGGCAGCAGCAGGGCCCTGCTGCTCCCCACAGAGAAAGCTGGGCCAGGTGCCCACACGGGCGGGGACATCCCTGTGCCAGTGCCAGGGGGACAGTGGCTCCTGCTGCTGCCTCCCCTGCAGGGCTGCCTGCAGACACTCACATCCAGCTCCCGGAGGAGGGACTCCAGCTGGTATCTGTCCTTGAACTCCGGGCTGAATTTTTGGTCCAGGTCTGTATCCACCTTCTTCAAAAGCTCCTGAGCATCCTTGCTGTCCTTCTGAAACTACAGAGAGGGAAAGTTTCTTGTGAGAGAGGATCCTGCTGAAACATGGAGCAGACCCTGCATGGTCTTCACACAGCCACCAGGAGCTACTCTGGGCATCTGAACTCCTAGAATATGTGGAGAAAGGCCAGGGATCACTATTTCCCTTACTCAGGACATCAGATTGAGGGAAACAACAACCAGGAAGGAGCAGCTTATTCCATGCAGAGCTGTTAAGTCCCACCTTTCCCTGCCCTCACTTTTGTTTCACTGGGACAGCATCACCACGGTGTGTGGTGCCACCACTGCCAGCGCCAGCAGAAGGGAGAGCCAAGCCCTTCCACACACAAACCATCCCCTGGGGCAGCTGTTCTGGCAGATCCCCACAAAAGGCACTGCCTGGGCTGGGCACCACAGCTGAGCTTTGGCAGGAGACTCATCGAGTGGTGAACACGCCCAGGCTGTGGGAGAGGAATGCAGCCCGACCTGCTCCCCTGCAGAGCCTCCCTGGCTGTCAGATGCCATTTATCCAGCAGACATCTGTGGGCCCAGCTCAGCTGGGACACTCAGCCCCTGTGCCCGGCTCCCCGGGGGGCAGCTCAGCTTGTGGCAGCTGGGACTTCCTACATGGACCTGTTCTGCTTCCCAAAGGAGCGTGCAAGCTCTCCCCATGCCCTCTTTGGGGGTCAGGGATCCCTGCTGTCCTGGGGACAAGGAAGCTGACACCGACTGTGGCTCGTGACACTTCTGCTGGAGCAGAAGCTTTCTGCAAGTCATGCTTCGGCCAAGCAATCACTTGCCTTTGGTGCCTGAGCAATTATGACTTGTGTTCTCTCAGCTCAAGGTGCTCTCCTAGCCTTAAAACTCCTGCGTTTAGAGCACTCCATCTCTTCTACCCAGTTTCCAGAGTAGCAGGAATTTTTATATTCTAGGATCTCCTGCAACCCAGCACCCGCTCTCTGGGCTCCAACATGTCACTGCCCCCGGGGATGGGGTACCTTGTGGAAGTCCTCCATGAACTTCAGGTGGCTCTCCTCGCAGATCAGCAGGTTCAGGTACTCCTTCCAGTCAGCGTGCACAGCCTCAATGTGAGCCTGCAACACAAGGGTGGCAGGGGACATCAGCAGGACCCCCGTGGCAGGGGAAGCCTGAACTGCCCCAGCTGCATCCTGGGTGAGCAGCTCTTTGGCTGCCCCTGGAGCCACCCAGATGCTCTCAGGGGGAGCCCAGGCAAGGCTGTGTGCAGGTGGCACATCCTTGTGTCCATCCTCCCACCAAACAGGGAAGGGTTCCACCACAGTTTATCCTCTTTAGGTGGGCACAGGGTGATTGCCACAGGAATGAGGAAGATGGGAAGAGCTCCTTAGGTTTATCTTTCCTCCTCCTGTGGTGTTTACACATCTGCAAGTGAAGGAGGCTTTTTCCCCCTTGGCATCTCAGGAACTAAGGTCACGAGTGGTGTTGGCACTGGGTCCCACTCTGGAGAAGGGCTGGGTGAGTCGCCCATGCTCCAGGGTGGCTGGGACCCATCCCTGGTGCTCACCTCAATGGCATTCTTCCCAGGGTGGTTCTGGGCCAGCAGCTGATCCCCATCAGCGTGCAGCTTGTTGATGGCCTCCTCCTTCTCCTCCAGCTTCCGGTGGATGAAGTTCTGGATGGAGAGAGGTGAGATATTGATTCCCATGAAAGGGAGGTGACCCTGGCTGCAGTCTGGGGTTGAGCAGCTCCACAAGATAGTGTGCTGTTCCCCACTGCAGCTTTCACTTTTCCTTCCCTTGCAGATGTTGCTAAAGATGTGACTGCTGCCAAGCCAGCACTGGGATAAAGGACAGGAGGGTGAGGGAGCCATCCCTATGGTGGGGACGCTTCCCCATCACGTTATCTTTGGCAGAGGTAAGGATTAACCTCACTATCCCTGTACTATCAGCTGCACATCTCAAAGCCCTGCACAATGGGTTGGCAGAGACTGAGGCAGGGGAGAGGGACCATTTCCTGTCCCCATGCAGCTGCCCTGACCCCCTGCCCAGCTCCCCTTTGCCCAGCAGCAGCCGGAGCGCACAGACCTCGTACTGGCGGCGCCGGCTGGGGTAGTCCAAGTTGTGGTCGCTCCAGTCGTAATGGGTCCTGTCCTTGGCCTGCTGATCCAGCCAGTAGAGCTTGTTGGTGCAGCGCTGCATGTAATCCTGCAGCGAGTTCAGGTCCTGCTGCCGCTGCTGGGAGCCGGCCTGCGGAGGGGCACAGGGACAGCTCAGCCCAAAGCTCCTCCCTGTGCGTCCCCCAGGGCCACCCAACAAAGGACCCCTCCAGGAGGGCTGTTCCCCCAGGATCCCAGGGGCTCTTACCAGCAGCTTCTGGTATTTGGTTTGGAAGTCGCTCATATTTTCCTGGAGGAGGAGCAAAGGCAAGGGTTAGGAGCGGTGGCTGGAGAGCAGTGCCCTGACAGGGGCTCGAGGGTGCAGAGGGATGTGGGTTTAGGCTGGAGGGGGATGTGGTTTAGGGGATTTGCCTCATTGTAAAGCCAGAGCTGGCGTGCGACGCTGGGCTCTCTGGCTGGGAACGGATCTGGGCATCCACCCAAACCTGCTCTGGGCTGTAGCACCTTGGATGGTGGGACAGGGACACCCTTCCCTTCATCCATGGCTCAGGGCAGGGCTGACCCTCCAGGGCAGCAGGGAGAGGGGCAGGAGAGCTGACCTTGCTTCCTTCCTTGACGATGTGTGGCCCGATGGCCATGACCTCGTTGTGGAAGATGTTGTGCTCTTCTACTTGGCTGTTGACCAGCGGCAGGTCAGTCCCAAAGCCTTTGCTGCTCAGCGCATCCTGGGGTGCACAGAAGATGGGGTTAGCAATGGGGGGATGGGGGGAGGCTGCCAAGAGCTAGGAAGCTCCTCTTGGAGGTGGCCATGGAGCTGGCTTGGATGGGCTCCAGTGGCTGCAGAGTATGGATGCCCCAGGAGCGTGTGGGTGAAATCAGCTGTGCTGGAGGGCAGCCATGGGAAAACCAGTTTGGGGAGTTAAACCCTTCTCTGGCTGGAAGAGTGCAGGGAGTGGGATAAAATGAAAAATAAAGGCTGTGGAGTAGAGCCTAAAGCAGGTGGTGACTGAGGATGCTGAGGCCAGGAGCAGTGCCACAGCAGCCAGCCTTGTCCCACCACCTCTGCCCCTCCCCTGCCACCCAGCTGTTTGCAGCTCCCACTATGGAGCAGCTCCCACTATGGAGCTGCCCAGAAGTTTTCCAAGAGCCAGGTTCTCCATGGGGAGCTGCAGGAGTCCCTGCCCAGCTGGTGCTACTGGCCAGGCAATGACACTGGTGGCCCCTTGGTACCTGTTTCTCCTCGATCACTGTTGACCAGTTGACCTGGGGCTCGATGTGCTGCAGGGGGAAGTTGTAGATCTGCTCATGTTTCACACGCAGGTTTGCCACGCGTTCCTTCAGCTGCCGGATGCTGTGGGAAGGGAAAGGTGAGGGTGGGATGCAGGATGTGGGCATGGCTGGCATTCATATTGGTGGGAGTAGCTGATCCTCTCCAGGCCCCGTGGATGGTGGGCTTTGCTTAGGGGAGAGCCCAGGCAGGCTGGCAGCGGCTGTGCTGTGCAGTGCTGGGCAGGGAGAGGGCAGAGGTTCCTGTGCTCTGCCCTCTGCCAGGGGCTGCTCCTATGGCTGTGAGCTCAGGGCAGGCTGGACCTGGGGCCCAGTGTGGGGCACAGTGGGCAGATGCCACTTTGCCATGCTGCCATCATCTCACACTCCCCATTCCCAGGATGGTGCCCACACCCTAATGGGAGCTGGGATGCAGAGGAGCCCGTGGTGACCCCCCCACTGCAGGCAGCAGCTGAGCAGAGCCCTGGAGAGGCCTCCCCCTCATCCAAGGGCTCTGGGGACAGTGTCCCCGTGGCACTTACTCTTCTGTGATCATGTCCCCCTGGGGGTGCTTCATGTGCCGGGCCACGGCCGCGTCCCCGTCCAGCACGTAGAGCAGCTTGTCGGACTCGGAGAGTTTCTGTGCTGTCAGCTCCTTGTACTGTGCCAGCTGGCACGCCTTGATCTTGTGCAGGTCCTGAGCAGTGGGGACAGGAGGAAGGGTCAGCTCTGGGTGGCCAAGAGGTCATCCCAGCCCAGCCTTTCCTGGCACTGGAGAGGAGCAGGAGCTCTGCTGTCTCCCATCCTCCTGGGATGGATTTTACTTTCCCCTCTCCTGTCACAGGATCATGGAATGGTTTGGGTTGGAAGGGACCTTAAAGACCACCCAGCTTCAACTCCTTGCCACGGGCAGGGACACCTTCCACTTGATAAGGTTGCCCCAGTCTCAGCTGCTGGGGAAGGGCTGGGGAGCTGCATCACCTCGGGATGCATCCTTTGGGACCAGGATGGTTCAGGCCTCTCCTCCTCCACACCAGCTCCCTGCTGGAATGCACACCCCCACTCTGCACAGTCCTGCCCCCTGGGTAGGGGGGAATTTGGGGGGGCCTTGTTGCCTGGAACACCCTCCCACCCTCTTCCCACAAGCAGGAGGGACCCCAATAACCCTTAAATGACCCTTGCAAATCATCACAATCCAGGTACCAATGCAGGGCTGGGCAGCCACCCCCACCTGCCTAGGAGAGGAGGGGAGAGCCCAGGAAGTGCCAAGGGCTGGGGCAGGAGGCAGAGGGGAGAGCCAGTGAGTGTGGGACCGTGCCTTGCTTACATTTTGCATTCGGGAGTCGGTCTCCACGATGTTTTTCTCCACCTGGTCAGCATTTTTCTGCAGGCGCTCGATGAGCTCGGTCAGCTCTTTGCTGGAGATGCTGGGGAGAGAAGTGGGGGGGGTCTCATCACCCCACAGAGGCAGCCACAGCTCCCAGGGTGCCCGGGGGTGCCGTGACCCCGGGGGTGGCCGGGGGCCAGCCCAGCCTGCCAGGCACTGCAGCTGTGTGTGACTCACTGCTGCCTTCCAGCTCTTTCCAAAATACTCGGCCAGTGGGCCAGGAGGGGGTGGGGGGTGGCTGGAAACGGGAGCGATGCCTGAGCCTCCCTCGGCTTCGGAGCAGGAAAGAAAACAGCTCTTTGCAGGGACAGGGAGAGAATCACAGAGTATCTTCAGCTGGAAGAGACTCACGAGGATCATCAGCTCCTGGCCCTGCACAGACACCCCAACAATCCCACCCTGCCTGAGTAAGGGGGGTCCGGTGTGAAATAGTGGAGCTGGAGCAGCAGGGAGGCCCTGGCCCCATGCCCAGAGGGCAAGTGGCCCCTTGGAGGCTGTTGCCCGTGGGCAGCCCCTGCCTGCAGCCCTGCTCTGCCCCTCTGTGCTCTGCAAGGGGTTATTCACACTTTAAACCTGGGAAGAGATGGGGTCACGCACGTTGCATCTCTTGCGGTGCTGGGCACTGGTTTTGCTCCCAGGGTGACACTGGCCAGGCTGGCAGGGTGCAGGGCCTGCCCAAATATTCCCATCCAAGTGCAGGGACGGCAGAGCTGGAGCAGAGGCAGAACAACCCGTGACGCAGCCTCTGCATCGCTGGGGTTATTTTAAACATTTCGTCTCGTGTCTGTCACTTTGGCTGCAAGGAGAGGCTGCAGCGTGCCAGGGCCAGCTCCAGGGGCGTGCCAGGCACTGCCCACAGCTCTCCCACCCCTGACCAGCGGCAGGAGCAGGGTGTGCCCCCCAATTCCCTGCAGCCACAGGGAGCTGAGGCTGCTGGCAAGGCTGGGGTGCCCCAGGTGTGCTGCTTTGCCATCTGGGCTGGCTCAATCCAGTCCCAACCACCTTCACATGAGTCTTAATGACCTTGTTATCTGGTGGCAGAGCTAATCTTTTTGTGGCACTTGGAAGTGTCAACTGCTGCTGGGGCAGCTGGAGAGGACGAGTGGGGCTGGCTGGGGGAGCAGCAGCATCCCAGCAGGGCTGGCTCATGGCACAGAGAGTTCCTGCATCCCCAGGCAGAATCATGGAATTGTAAAGGCTGGAAAACTCTCTAAGTACATCGAGTCCACCCATTCCCCCAGCACTGCCAATGCCACCCACCACTGAACCATGTCCCCAAGTGCCACATCCACACAGCTTTTAAATCCCTTCAGGAACAGTGACCCTGTCACTGCCCTGGGCAGCTGTGCCAGTGCCTGACCACCTTTTCTATGAAGGAATTTTCCCAATATCCAACCTAAACCTCCCCTGGCACAACCTGAGGCTGTTTCCCCTTGTCCTGTCCCTGTTCCCTGGGAGCACAGCCCGACCCACCCCCCCCCCCGAGCTGTCCCCTCCTGTCAGGGGTTGTGCAGAGCCACAAGGTCCCCCTGAGCCTCCTTTTCTCCAGGCTGAGCCCCTTTCCAGCTCCCTCAGCCTCTCCTGGTGCTCCAGCCCCTTCCCAGCTCTGTTTCCCTCTCTGGACACTCTCCAGCCCCTCAGTGTGGGGAGGGCCCAGACCTGACCCCAGGATTGGTGCTGCAGCTCCCCCAGGACTCCAGTGCTGAATTTCAGGACCTGTTCCTGCCTGCCCCGTGTGCTGTCGCTTCAGTGCAGCAGAACAAACCCAAACCCTAGCTCTGGGCTTGTTCCTCCCTACCTCAAAGCTGCCCCAGGCTGCAGGAGCCTTGTGGCATCCAACAGCTCTAGAAAAGTTCACACTTCCCTGGGAAGTTCTGCTATGGGCATGGTTTACACTGATTTTTTTCTTTTTATAGAAGCTGCATCATCAGGCTGGTACTCAGAGGTTTGTGCCTGTCACTGTGCCTGCTGCCTGCCTGGCACCTCCTGCACCAGCAGCAATGAACCCAGTGGGCATTCCTGGGCAGAGGAGACAAGGAAGGGGTCTTTGGGAGTCGTGGTTGCAGTAATTCCAGGGGTGATTCTCATTCTGTGTTCAATAATCACAGCTGGAGGGTGCAGGGTGCACGGGGAGATGGGATGTGGCTGGCTGGCTCCTGCTCCAGTGGTAGAAGCAGCTCCTCAAAATCCACTTTGGGGTTTCTTCCAACCTTCACCATCCCACAGAAAGCAGGGCAGAAGTCAGGTGCAGTCAGTGGTTTGGAGCGGGTGACTGAAATGTGCCGCGCGTGTTTGGGTCTCTTCGGGTGATGGTTGCTCAGAGCTGGCACCTCCTGCATCCTGGCAGAGCTTGTGGCCACCAAGGAGCCTTCCTCGCCTCCCACCCATGCATTGGAGGCCACCTGAGCTTGGAGGGTGAGAGAGGTTCATCATCCAGGTGGGAGCTTGGGATGCTCGCTGTGGGGGCTGGACTGGCACTGAGCTGGGGACCAGCTGGAAGCTCTTGCTGGCTCCTGTCCCTGTGCCCTGCCTTGGTCTCAGTGACTCCAGCAAGTCCAAGGATGGATCTTCAGGGTTTCAGCATGGATAGGAAAACCATTCTAAACCCCAGGAGAAGTCTGAGCTTTTTCTAGTTCTAGTTTTGACTGAAACCTCTAAATTGCAGGGAGGAAATAAACCTAAGGCAGGGATTTTTTGGATGCATGGCTGTGGCTGAGGCTGCTGACCTGGAGAGCTGAGCTGGAGCCTCAGCACAGCCTTTTGCTCACTTTGCATCAGCAAAACTGATCTCAGGTGCTGGAAGCAGCGAGTGCAGCACCCAGCCCTGACCCTCCCCCTCGCTGCCCAGCCACTCTGGGGTGAGGATGAGCCCCTGGTCCCCTTCCCTCTGCTCCTCTCTCAGGCTGGAGCCACAAGCTCTCCTCATCCCTGTCATCACCTGTGCCCTGCCAGCCCCTTCCCAAGCTGGGGGTGCTGCCCCTGGATCCCCCTCCCACCTCCTGCCCTCAATGACTCTGAGAACCCAGGGCTGGGGCAGAGTCACCCTCCAGCCCCGTGGCACCTGGGGACAGTGACATCCCTTCTCCATCACTGGAGCAGGTGAGGGGCTGGGGAGGGCAGAGAAGGGCCATTCACTGTGTTGGAGGATGGTTTGCCTGGTGATCCAGAAACTGCAGTGTCTGGGTGAGCAGGGCACAGAAATTCAGCCTTGCTCAGAGCAGGCAAGGACGTGCTGGGAGGTGCTGTGGGCATGGCTGGGCTCTCCTGACACACCAGAGGAGCTGTTTGCTCTCTCCACCTCTGTGGTTTATGTGAGAGTCACCAGCTGAGGCTGTGGGACAGGGAACTCTCATAAAAGCTCCCATGGGAGCTGCACCTCAAACTGCAGTGTTGGGGAGCTGCTCCTGTGCTGCCCTGAGCTCAGCTGTGCTCCACCCAGCCCAGTGCTGCTGGAAATGCAGGGATAACAAGAGTGCAGGAATAAACAGAAATAAGAGAGAATGGGAAACTCTCGTGTGAGATCTCTCTTATTTGTGTATTTATTTCTCCACACTTGTCACTTTGGTGCCACTTCATCAACCAGCTTGGACATCACTGATGTGAGAACATCAGGCCTGTTAATTATGATCAGGCCTGTTAATTACCCACCTGTCCCTGCCACGGCTGGGGCTGTGTGGATAAATCAGAGCAGGAGCACAGTCCCTGCATCTAGCTGGATGTCAAACAGGGAAAGCTGAAGTCTGGCTGGGGTCTCCATGCCAGGAGATGGAGGAGTTTGGCTTTGTCTGCTGTGAGGGGGAAGATGCTGGAGTGTCAGGAAAAGGAGGAATGGCTCCCACTGCCAGAGGGCAGGGATGGATGGGATACTGGGAAAAGATTCTTCCCTGGCAGAGTGGGCAGGCCCTGGCACAGGGTGCCCAGAGCAGCTGTGGCTGCCCCTGGATCCCTGGCAGTGCCCAAGGCCAGGCTGGATGGGGCTTGGAGCAGCCTGGGATGGTGGAAAGTGTCCCTGCCATGGCAGGGGTGGGATGAGATGAGCTTTAAGCTCCCTTACAACCCAACCTATTCCATGATTCTGTGCAGGAGAAGCACAAATGGATGGGCAAAGCAGTGAGGAAGCCTTAACTATCCCAGGAAAAGTGTGTGGATGGGATTGAGAGGACATGATTCCTTTGGGAAGCTGCCAGGAAGAGCCATGGATGTACCCAGGCTTTGGAGCAGAGCTGCTGGCAGGAGATGCCAGGGCCAAAAAGCAGGCTGGGGGATGGCTGGAGCATGGAGCAGAGCTGGGGAGGGAGGGAGGGAGAAGGGCAGGATTTGGCCAGAGCCCAGCTGGGATGGGCAGCACACACGAGACTGAGCAGAGCCAGGAGCGAAGGTGCCCAGGGCACAGCCCCTGTGAGGCTGCAGCACGGGGGGAATGCAGAGCTGTTCTGCTGGAATAGATAAGGCTTTGTTTGAGAGATGAAAAAAAAAATAAATAAAAGCCTGGAAAAACTGGCTTTGCCATTTCTGGAGAACTTTAACATTCTCTGGTCAGGAAGGAAAAAATGATCTCTCTCATGGAAAGCTGTGCTCAGCAGAAGAATTGATTTTTGTCAGTGCCATGGCCTGGCTGGGGTGAAGGACCCCGGGTCATTCCCATGGGGAATGGGAGCTGGTGTTGGGGTTTCTCCCAGCTGGGGGACCAGGAGGAAGCAGCTGCACCCTGGCAGACAGCACTTCATCCATGTACCACAATTCTGCCCTCAAGACCTTGCTTTCAGTGGGGTTCAGGTGTTCCTCAAGGCTATGGGGGGATTTTTAGGGTTCAGGTTTTTCTTTCTTCTGTTTTCTTAGGGTTTTGGGGATTTTTCTTAGTATTTTAGTTGGGGTATTTTTATTAAGAGAGGTTCTCAACAGACAAATATGTTGATAATTATTGTAATGTGAAAACTTTGCTGCTAAAAACTGGATTTTCCTCTATTCCTTTTTCTCTTCTCATTAGGTTTCATCCTCACTGGTAAGAGCAGGTTTTGGAGCAAACCTCCCTGAGATCAGTTTCTCCAGGATGTGCAAAGGCCTTGTGCTTGCTGGCAGGTGGTAGAAAATCCCTTTGATTTCTCAAGTTTCCTTTTTTCCAAACAAGGAGACTGTTTCCTTACTCCCTCCAAGGGAGGATGTTCAGACTCTCCTGAGTTTTGACCACTCCAGCTGACCGAGTTCCCTGGCCAGGCTCCTGCTGGGAATTTGTCCCATGAGCCTGATCCTTGCTGGGAGGGTTAAGGGAAGGGACAGGGAATTATCCCTGTCCTGCTCAGGGATGCTGCTCTCCTGTCAGGAAACCTTCCCATCCCAGAGGCTTCTCCTGGTGGGATGGCTTGGCCAGGGCCAGGGGAGCTGGGTGAGGATGGGGTCTGACCCCACCACTGGGACAATCAGCAGAGCAGGCAGTGCCCACCCACTGCTGCTCTCGGTTCCATCCCCGTTCAGTGTCCATTTACAGAGGTTCCATAGAAAGCTCTCCCATGCCAGCCCTGCTGCTGGAGGAATTAAACTGAATGAATCCTCCAGAAGGCCACAGCACAGAGCTATAAATGTCCTTAAAGCTCCCCCAGCCATAGCTCCCACTGCATGAAATTCTCTCTTGCTGCTTTTAATGACGCTGGAGTGAAACTGTGGCAGGGTAGAGAGTGCAAGGGCTGGGCTCTGGCTAAGGCAGTTCAGGTTTGGGAGAGATTAGGATCTGGCTGAAAACTCAGAGCAGACTTCTGTCAAGCTGCCCACGTCAGGGTGTAGCTGGACAGCAGGGTTGCTGTGCTCAGCCCAGCCTGTTCCAGTTGTATTTATCTTCCCTCGTAGCAATGGTGATATTTCATTGTAATCTGCATGGAAATGAGGGCAGAAACGGGGCGGGCGAAGGGAGGCTCGCCCTCAGCCCTGAGCAGCTCCTGACTCACCTGCTGACTCCAGCCCTTCCAAACAGCCCCTGGAAACGGGTGCCAGCCCTGCAGACAGAGCTGTCCCAGTGCCTGCACCCCCTCCTACCTGGGGAGTGACACTGCTGAGCTGGGGATTCTCCTGGGTGGGTGCTCTCACCCTGAGGACCCCGAGGATGAACAACTTTCCTGATGGCAGGAGGGAGAGTTTCAGCAGCAGCTGTGAAGGCTGAACTGGTTTTTATAATAAAATTATCAAATGGTTTGAATTAGATGGGCAGGGGACAGCTTTCACTATCCCAGGTTGCTCCAAGCTCTGTCCAGCCTGGCCCTGGGCACTTCAGTGAGGGCATCTCCCTCACTGCCTTCTACCTGCCAAGCCTGGACTATCAAAAGAAGAAGAGGCCAACCTCCTGAGTTCTAAGCACAGCAAGTGTTTGAGGAACGTGGTGTGGAAGGAGGCTGATGATTTTCGCCACGCTGTGGCTCTGCTCAAGGCCTGTGCCTTCCCTTCCAGGGACACACATCCATGTGACAAGGCAGTGGTCACGGCTGAATTCCCAGGGCCTTCCCGCTCACAGGGATGAGAGCAGAATAAAGCAATCAAGTCCATGAGACTAAAGAGACGTCACCATCCTCCTCCAGGATCCCCAGCCAGGGCAGGGAGATGCCCAGGGCAGGATGGGGATGGCTACTGAGCCTGGAGGCCTCGAGCCCAGGCAGATCACAGAGCTGCAGCAGGTATTCCTAAGGAGAGACCTGGACCCTGTGCTGCTGGATCTTGAGGGCCACTTTGGGGTTGGGACAGGGTGGCTGTCACATCCAGGGGACAAAGAGTTGTTCATGGGGAGGCTGCAGCCCCTGGCTTGGGTGCCAGTGCTGTTCATGGAGGTGTTCCCATCCCGGGCAGGCTTTGTCCCGAGGCTGAGGAAGCCACCAAGGCTCCCACGGCTCCTCTCCAGGCTCTGTCCTGCCGCTGGACGATGCTCCCCGGGCAGCCCCTGCCTCCCTCAGCTGAGCCCGTGGCGCTGGCTCCCGGGGCTGGCAGGACACGCTCCGGTGCCCCTCTCTCTTGCCAAACCGGTGCTGGGTTCTCGCCCTGTCCCTCGGTGCTTTGAAGGCTCGGTCACGGGCAGCGCCCTGTCCCCGCGCCCTGCCCGGGGCGCAGCCCCCCGCGGGACGGGGCCGCGCTCCGCGGTGTCGAAATCCCGGTCCCTGCTGACGGCGGGGGCGGGCGGTTGATTTTAGGAGTGTTGCTCTGTTTTCCTGGCAGCAGAGCGGGGCGGGAGCCGCCTGGGAGCCTGGCAGTGCCTGGAGCAGGGGACGGGGCAGCAGCTCCTCGCTTCTTCGCAATCCTCCTCCAGCAAGTTGTTCAACCGGTCGGGCACCGGCTTCCCCATCTTGATGGTGGGGCTGTTTCCACACGGTGGGAGTGTTCCCTGGATTCACAGATGTTTGTAAACTCCAAGGCAGGAATTAACAAATTGGGGCTAATAAGCACAGCTCTCCCCGAGGTGTGCACGGACAGCCGGGGCGCAAGGAGGGAGGGAGGGAGGGAGGCAGGGTGGCCCCGGGCACAGCCCTGCGCTGCTTCCTCAGCCACCACCAGCCAGAAAAACAGAGGTTTCAGCCCGGCCCGCAGCCTCCGGAGGTGCTCTGGCACCTGCCCAGGGCCGCTGGGCTGCAGGCAGGGCGGCGGAGGAAGCTTCTTCCTTCCTGCGCCGATCCGCGGCGGATGGAGAGAGCACGGGGCACCCAGGGCTGGAGCAGCGTGGAGAGCCCGGCCACAGCCCCGCGGTGGCACCCCGCACAGCCCAGCTCTGTCTCCTCCTGCTTCACAGCATCCTGACGCTGCCGGGGTCCCGAGCTGCCGGCCCCGCTGCGGGGTTCTCGCTTTCCAGCCGCCCAGTGACTCCCCCGAAGCTCAAAATGCCTGGCTATTGGCACCGTCCCTCGCCCGGGGAGCGCCGCGGCCACCGGGGAGGTGCGGAGCCTCCGAGGGCTCCGTGCCACCCCCGTCTCCTCCTGCCTGCCCTCCCCGGGGCAGGATCTGGCAGCAGAGCCGTGCCCCGGGCTTCGGGAGCCTGGGCGGCCCTGCCGAGCCAGCCGGGCTGCCGGGGGAGCCTTGCCCGGGGCTGGAGCTGGAGCCTCGGCTCCAGGAGAGGGAGCTCAGCGATCCCCGGTGCCAGGGCAGCAGCGGGCAGAGCTCCCCCTCCCACCGCCACAGCCCCGCTCCCGTGGGCAGGGAGCCGCCGGGGCTCCCCTGCTTGGGACATGTGGCGCCTTGTGGGCTGACTGGTCCCTCTCGCGTCCTCGAAGCCCCTCAGCCCCTGCAGCAGCTCCCCAGCTTCCTTCCCGAAGGAGGATTTTTGGGAGAGGGCGGCTGCTCGGACTCCACCAGGCAGGACTGGTGCCGGTGGAGAGGAATGGAAGGGGATGAACAGCCACGGGCTGGGATCATGAATCCTTGAATCACTCAAAATCCTGGAGCACTCCACATGCTCCAGAGCCCCTGCAGCTCCTCTGGGAAACACAGGACACTTTTCTGAGTTAACCCTAACATCCACCTCTGTGGAAAAATATCCCGGCGCCGGCAGGGGCTGGGGACTGTCCACCGTCCAGCCCAGGGAGGCTGAGCCTTCCTGCGGAGGGATTTTTACACCTTTTCTCTTTTATCAGTGACCTTTCACAGGGTGCATTCAACACCCTGCTTTTTTTTTTTTTTTTTTTTTTTTTACCCAACCACTACAACAGAAACGCGTCCCCACCCCGTCGGAGGGAGCCGAGGAAACGACGATGGACCAAAACCTTGGTCCGGAGGGAACAGGGGCGAAGATGGAGAACAAGCAGACTATTTTCCCCTAAGATGTGACCCAGTAGACAGCTGGGAAGAGAAGGAACCTGCTCGCTGGAGCCGCTGCGATGGGAGGGGAGCTGGGAGACGCAACCTCTGTGCCCACAGCCGGCGCAGGAGACGGACCCAGCTCGGGGAGGAGCTGACACTTCCCGGGGGGGCCAAACACCCGAGTTCCCACACGGTTCTCAGGGGCTCTACCAGCACTCAGAGGGTGCCCGCTCCTCGAGCATGTCACACTTGAGGGTTCCTCACCTCGGGAATGCCCACTCCTCGGGGGGTGCCCACACTTAAGGGTGCCCACATCTCGGTGGCGCCCACACCTGCAGGGGTACCCGCTCCTTGGGAGGTGCCGACACTTCGCAGTTCCACACCTCGGGGGTTCTCACACTCGAGAGTGTCCACACCTGGGGGATTCCCATTCCTCGGGGATTCCCACTTCTCGCGGGGGGGTTCCCACTCCTCGGGGGAGATCAGCTCCGCGGAGCCCCGGCGCGGAGGGGGGGGGATGCTGCGGGACGGGATCCCCGGGATGGCGGCTCTGCTCGTCCCGGGAGGAGCGGGACTGCCCGAGGCCGGGTCACTCACCTTTTCTTCTGCACGGAGGGGCTGTATTTCCCTTTGTTGCGTTTCCTGAAGAGCGAGTGCATCGCGTCCCCGCACGGCGCCCGCCGCGCTCCTGCCCGTCCCCGCCGCCCGCAGCCTCTGCGCCGCCACCGGGCCGGGCCCCGCCGGGAGGCGGGACGGGGCTGCGCCGCCTCTGCCTCCTCCTGCCTCCTCCCGCTCCTGCCGCCGCCGCCCGGCCCGCCCCTCCCACCCCGCAGCATCCTCCCCTGGCTTTGGGGCGCCCCTGGAAGGGTCCCGGCAGGGTTGGAGCCCCCCGATGTGCAGGCCCAGCCTGACACCCCCAGGAGCCGGGCACGGGTGATCCCCGGCGCAGCGGGGCCGGGATGGGCACAGAGGGGCAGTCACGGGGGGCTGCGGCTCCTCCCGCACGGTCTCTGCGTTTGGGGATGAACGGCGCTCGGAGCGCCCCTGCTCCTTCCAGCGACATCGGCACTGCCGGGACACCTCCAGTCCTTTCACAGGACAGACACCGAGGGGCTGGAGCGTGTCCAGGGAAGGGAACGGAGCTGGGGAAGGGGCTGGAGCACCACGGGCAGCTGAGGGAGCTGGGAAAGGGGCTCAGCCTGGAGAAAAGGAGGCTCGGGGGGGGGGACCTTGTGGCTCTGCACAACTCCTGACAGGAGGGGACAGCCGCGGGGAAGGTGTCAAGCTCTGCTCCCAGGGAACAGGGACAGGACAAGGGGAAACGGCCGCAATTAGCGTCAAGGAGGTTTAGTTTGGACAGTGGGAAATCTTCATGGAAAGGGTGCTCAGGCACTGGCACAGCTGCCCAGGGCTGTGGTGGCATCCCCATCCCTGGGGGGATTCAAAAGCCGTGGGGATGTGGCACTTGGGGACATGGGTTAGTGGCAAATAGATACTGCTGGGGGAGTGGTTGGACGTGATGATCTTACAGATCTGCTCCGACCTCAAGGACTCCATAAGGCACCGAGATGCCTCCCCCAGGCCCCCCGCAGCCTAAGAGGTTTTGCTCACACATGCACACAACAGTCAGCAATTAGGACCAGCTCTGGCCTTTTTATCCCGGGATTTTGTGCCCATGCGGGATTAAAGCCCTGATTGTAGCTTCCCCACCAGCCCCAAATCCTCTGCTGATTTTCGTTCTGGGGGCAAGTCAGTGCACGCTGTGACCTATTGATCCCGATCCCTGCTTGTGCCGGATCTCCCGTGCCCAGGGAGCCCTTAAAGAGCGCCGGGCACTGCAGGGGAGGCTGCGGGTCCGGGCAGCGACAGCGCAAGGCAAGTGTGGGTTTGTGTCTGTCTGTCTGTGTGTCTGTCTGTGTTTCTCCGTGTGCGTTTGTGGGAGTCTTCTCCAGCCCAGTTTGCCGTGGTTTGTGCTCCCGGCTCCTTTAGGGGGTGAGAGGCCGTGTCCCGGCAGGAGCTGAGCCTGCCGCTCTGGCACTGCGGTGGCCTGGCTGTGCCATCCCCTCCGGGGTGTGAGGAACCCACAGCCCGCGCCCCACAGAGCCCTGAGCCCCCCTGGGCCGGGCTGTCCACGCTTGGTGTGCCCGTGGCCTCATGCAGCCAAGCACCTTTGAGTCCTGCTGGGATTGAGTCCCAGGGCTGTCGCTCGGGCGCTGCTGGGCGTGGAGGTGCGAGGCTGGAGCAGCCCCCGGCAGCCAGAGCCGGGGCTGGGCCGCACCCTGGCCTGGCCGGGGCCATCTCTGGGCTCTCCCTGCTGCCAGCCATGGCCCCAGCTCCATCTGAGCCATAACTGAGGGTCTGACTTGGTCCCCATGGTGCCCAGCTTCCGTTCTTACTTCTGAATAGATTGTGAGGATCCCCTGGGCAGGAACCATTCATCTGATCCCCAAATCCCATTAATCCTTGGGATCCCTGGCGGTGCCTGGAGCCTGGCACGCTCCCTGCCATGGCCATCAGGCTCCTGCCCATGCTGAGGAGCACACTGCTGTTCCCCTGGTTTTTGGGAGGAGGGTTCTGCAGGTACTGAGGTTCTTTTGGAGGCTGTGAGCATCCCTGTGCAACCTGCCCAGGCAGCACCTGCATCCCCCTCCTCCCCCCAGCCCCACGGAGCGGAGCTGAGGAGGGAGAAACCCAGCCCACTGCTTTTGTTTCACTGCGTGAAATCCTGCACGTCTTTACTCGGCACTAGAAACATTTTCTGGTTTTTGTGCTTTGGGATCCCCCCCCGTCTCTAGCAGCAACATGTTCTGGATGCTTAAAGGATCGGTTGCTCCTCTTAAAGCTTCCAGAACCATCCCAGAGCCCCCCTTCTTAACCCTGTGTGAAGGTGAGCAGAGGTTTAGGGATGAGCTGCCTCTGCCTACCAGAGGGGTTTGCTTTCCATCTCCTCCTGCGCCAGTTCTGCAGCCTTAATCCTCCTAATCTCCCCACATCTCTGGTGTGGCTCATTTTTGTGTGCAAATGCCCTTGAGAGCAGCAAAATTGCAGCTGCTGGGTGAAACACCAGGCGGAGAGAAACTCCAGTGTAGTGGAAAACTCTGTCTTATGTAAACTGCCCAGGTATTCTGCCTTTACCTTGGCTTGGGATCAGAGGCACTGCACAATGCTCTGTACGCAGGGTGGTTTTGGGGACCTGGGGGCCTGTGGTTTGGGGGTGCTGGCAGCTCTTTTTCAGGCTCTGGTGCCTGCCCAGAGCACCACACAGCCCGTGCTGAGGTTCCCTCCTCGGCTGGGCTCTGCCAGGGCTGGTTTTGCAGAGTTTATTTTGCAAATGACCCTTTTGGTGGCTTTACCGCTGCAGCTGCTGCCTGCTGTGTCAGTGCCCTCCCACCTGCTCCGCTGCCAGGCCGGGCACACCCCGTGCTGGTATCCAGGTACCCAGCCCGGTGCCACCGGCTCCCTGGAGCCTCCCGAGCCTGGGCAAGCGGGGCTGTCCTGGCAGCCTGGAGGCCCTGCCCTGGGAGCTGCCCCAGGTGTGGCCCCACCGGGGGCTCGTGGGAAGATGCTGAGCCCCAGGGTGCTGCACCCACCCAGATGTGTTCCCTTGGCTCCTTTCCAGCCCTTAAAACACCCACGGAGCTCCTTCCACGGGGACAAGCACCTCGACAGAGGCAGCAATGTGGCAATATTGACTTAACCTGGGTAAGAATCTCTTGAGCTGCTGCTGCTGCTGTGGGAGGGGAGCGGGAGGGGAGAGGGAGAGGAGCACGTTTTATGCAACGAGATGACATTTTCCTGGCAAGCCCTTCTCTGGCATCCCACACCCTGCTCCACCCTGTGCCAGCCCCAGCACCCGGCCGAGGCTGACCCTGCTGCCCAGGACACAGGATGGGCGCCAGCTCGGGGGTCTCACTCCCTGCTGAGGGTCTCACTCTCTGCTGACACCTGAGCCGTGGCCTTGGCCACCCCGCTGTGCCCCATTGTAGTTCAGGATGGCACCAGGGCTGGGTGGGTCATGCCAGCAGTGGGGTGGTGGCATCCCCTTCCCCAAGGGCCCCAAAAGGCACCGTGGCACTGCCAAGGGTTTTGGGGGCCCATCAGAGCAGAGGAGCCAGGCATGGAGATGATCAGCCCTGGCAGCTGTTCTGCAATGTTCCTCAATGAGGAATTTTCAGATTTCGCTTCTGATGGAGGGTGGTTGAGGCAAAACAACTTGGAAATCTCTTCCAAAAGCTCGATGGAACACAAACAGCAGTCGATGAGCCAAAATCTCATTTATTTTCTGGGTGGGGAGCTTTTGACAGCCCCTGGAGGGCCCAGCTGAGCTGGCGGCCCCCACGGCAGGGGTTTGGGGTGGGAAGGGAGTTCCTGCTCGCACGGCAGGAAAGCAGGGCACTGAAACACCTCCGTGCTGCCGCTTCCTCCTGGCGGCTCCCACGTGCGCAGGAATGCGGCCGTGCTCGTTCCTAACTGGTCCTGTGCCGGGCGAAACCTCCCCCAGCTCCGTTTGGGGCTGGTTTTGCTCTGAAATCAGCAGCCAGCGCGGCTGCTCCGGCCCCATCCCGCAGCCCCTGCCAGCCTCGATGGCTTTAGATGGATCTGGCGGGACGTGGTGGCTCAAAGGACCAAGCTCAGGGTTCCTCAAACTGCAAGAAAGAAACAGAATAAAACAAGTGCATCACTGCCGATGCCGAAGGATGGGAAAGCTCCTGTCCCAGCAGGGAAGTGCTGCACTTTTTCTGCTGCACTCGCTGGTTTGAGCCCAAGTGCCATCAAGGGACTCAGTACTGAACAAACACCAAGCGAAAGCGGGTGCAGGCAGCCAAGCAAAACAAAGGCTGAGAGAGGCCGGTGCTCTGACTCATTTGGCATGAAAATGCAGCACGGAATAAATTAAGGTTGGCTCTTCCTCATCCTGCCGGCACAGAACAGAGCAGGAGGGCTGCCTTGTCACCAGCGCTGGGGTGGCTTTGGGTGCTGGGGCACACAGCAGGCACTGGGGAGGCATGGGGACATCTGCACCAAGCTGGGGGGAAAGGGGGAGAGGGGGTGGCCAGGGAGGACACAGCCACCCTGGCAGGTCCCTGTCGTGTGTCCCCAGCCATGAGTTTTGGAATGGCACTGAGCAATGTACAGCCGGGCTGGGTGGTAAGGTCAGAATGTCCATCAGAGACAGCAGCAGCTTCTCTTGGTCCTTTTTCTCCTGTCTCATGAAGGGATGGGGTCCCAGACCACCAGTGGGGACACACAGCTGTCATCATCATCATCAAATCATCATAGAGTAGTTTGGGTTGATGGGACTTAAAGTTCATCTAGTCTCCCCTTGCCAAGGCAGGGACACATTCCATTAGCCCAGGTTGCTCCAAACCCCATCCAATCCCGCCCTGAACATTTCCAGGGGCATCCACAGCTCCTCTGTGTCCCCTGTGCCCCTCAGTGGCACGGTGCTGCAGCCCTGAGCACCCATGCAGGAGCACTGATCCCAACTGGGACCGCTCTGTCACAGTCCCCCAAAACACATCGAGAAGAAGAAAAAGGTCAGGGCTTCACTGCAGGCTTTGGCCTGTGATGTAAAGACTGGGAATTTCCGGGGTGTAATGTTTGCATCTCTATAAATATGCAGCTGGAGCGCGCCCAGGGGCAGCTGCCTGCGATGGGCGAGGGAGATAATGCCCCGCTTCCGCCAGCGCGGAAACGCGCGGGGAAAGGGCAAGGCAGCGCCTGGCCCCGCAGCACGCCGCGGTGATTCAGCCCAGACCCGCCTCGGGGGATGCTGTGACCCCCAGGGCTGTGGGCGAGAGGGGGACACGTCCCTGGGGGGTCCCGGCAGGCCCCGCAGCCGCAGGGAGGGCGGTGGAGATGATTCCCCGGCACGGCGGGACCGGTGGCACCGGGGCGGGCCCGGGGTGGCCCCGCCGTTCGGTCCGGCTGGGTTCTGTTCTGTCCTGCCCTGGAGCGGGGTGACACTGCCTCAGACAATCCCGACTGGTGAGACTGGGAGAGGCCGGCCCTGCCCCGAGCCGGCCGCGGCACCCGGCACCCCGCGCCCGCCCGCTCCCCGGTTTCGGCAAAGCCAGCGCCCGTCCTCTCCCGGCGGCACAAACCAGTCCCGGCACCCACACCCGGCACCGCCCGGCCCGCCTTGCGACAGCCCCGGCAGCGGGCGGCTGTCCCCACACCAGCACCCCTCGGCATCGCTGGGCTGGGCAGGGCGTGCGCCCCGAGCGCCCCCAAAACGCCCCATGGGGTGCCCCGATGGATGGGGGTCCTGGGCTGGGTCCCTTGCAGGGCTGGCCCCTAAAGCAGAGCTGCACACAAGAGTGGGGTCGTGACAAGCTGGTGGCGGCTGTCCTGGACGGAAGACTGTCCCTCCTCAGGGACCTGTCACCGGGCTGGGAGGCGACAGGTGAAAAGGGTTTTGGCACCGGCACATCCTGCACAGTCACTCGCAAAGGATGCCGAGCGGGATCGGCCTTAATTCCCCGCCTTGTCCCGGCAGCAGCGCCTTCGGGCAGCACTCCGGGCACGGCCCGGCCCCGGGGCGGCTGCCGGAGCCGCGGGGCCCTTCCTGCTCTTCGTCACAGCGTGGGTGACAGGGGCTGGGGCGGCTGTGCTCATCCGGGGGATCCGGGTGTCCCCATTCGTGTCACACGGGTGCTCTGAGCTCCCAGCCCCGGCAGCCGCGGGATGCCCCAGCTCGGGGCTGGGGAGTGGCTGCACGCTCAGGTCACCCCCGCCTCGGCCGCTCGGGGCTCTCAGCTGGGCCTCACGTGCACGTCCTGAAGCAATGACATGGAGCTGTGCCAGGGCAGGTTTAGGTTGGATATCAGGAAAGGATCTTCCCCCAGAGGGTGCTGGGCACTGCCCAGGCTCCCCAGGGAATGGGCACGGCCCCGAGGCTGCCAGAGCTCCAGGAGCGTTTGGACAGCACTGCCAGGGATGCCCAGGGTGGGATTGTTGGGGTGTCTGTGCAGGGACAGGAGCTGGACTGGATGATCCCAATGGGTTCATTCCCACTCAGGATATTCCATGATTTCCTGTCCCAGCATTACCTGGAGCTGCGGGGAGCGATGAGCACAGGACCTGGCCCTGGGGAGGCTGGTGGCTTTCCCAGGCCAGACACAGACAGATGCATTTCATAATCCCCAGGTCTCACCTAATCCCCAGGTCCTGGCCACCCCTGGCTGCTGCCCTGGGATCACTGATGGGGAGAGGGAGAAATTAAATACCTGAAATGCAGTGGCTTGATACTCATTTGGGACTTTTCCATCACCCCAAATCAGGGCCTGTCTGTCCATCCTGCTGTCCATCCATCCCACCCACAGCTGGATGCGGACAAACATGACTGGGCTGGCTGTGGCTTCATTGCTCTGGGACAATTCACATTCCAGGGTAATACCCCACTTCATACAGTTCCCATCTGCCCACCAGCGCTCACTCCTGGCTTTCCTAATAGTCTAAAGACTTGTGACCCGTATTAAATAATATACTTGTATATATAATATTTTATATATAAAAAATATTATCATGAAGTGGCCAGGGAGGAGAGGAGCCCTGAGTGCTGCCGCAGCCCAGGCTTAGTGCAGGTCAGAGATGCCTACAATTTTCTTTAAATAGTTTGTGGCGGCAGGTTAACCATGGATTACAACCATCATTAATGATTATAACCATCATTAATGATTATAACCATCACTAGCAGCCACTGCAAGAGCAGGGTGAAGGAGGGGCTCGCTGGTGGGGGCTGAAGGGGTCCTTGTGCCAAAATAAACACTCGATTTGTGGAATCAGGGCCACGGTGGGCAGGGACAGTGGGGCGGTGGCACACGGGTGACGGGACACGTTGCTGGCTGCCGTGGGGGTCCCGTGGTCGCCGTGGCTCCCAGCCCCGGTGTGGCCCAGCCCCGCTGCTTGGACCCAGCCGCACCGCGGGTCCCGGCCGGCCGCTCGGCCCCGCGGTCCCGCAGCCCCGCAGGGTTTAGCTGAGCTGGGGGGCCGGCAGAGGGGCGATCACATGCTCGCCCGCCCGCCCGGGATTAGGTGCAGCCGCTGCGGCGGGGAGCCGTGCCAGGGAGCCGCGGCGGGCAGCCCCGGCAGCCGCTGGCGCTCGGAGCCCATGGCCCCGGGCAGCAGGAGCCGGCCGCGGCTGCCCTGAGGGCCCGGCGGCCCCCATGATGTCCCAGCTGCAGCCCCCCGGCCGGCCCCTGGAGCGCTGCGATGGGCTCTCCCTCATTTACTGGTGAGCGGGGCGGGATGCCGCCGCACCGGGACCGGCACCGGGACCGGCACCGGGAATGGGAGCGGGCATCCCGCGGAGCCTCGGGTCCCTTCTGCAGGGATGGCGTTAGGGAGGATGCTGGGCTCGGTGACCCCGCGGCTTCTGGCGGGGTTGGTTTGGTTCGGTTCATTTTCGGTTCATGCGGGGGGCAGGGTCTGATGCGGGTCCCCCGGCACCCGCAGGGGCAGCGCTCAGGTGAGGCCGGGATCAGCCAGGGCTGCCAAAGGGGATTTATTTTCCAGGCAGCAACCGGGGAAGCACCTACAGGCTCTGCGAGCAGTTGTGGGTGCTGCTGCTGCAGTTCTGGCGTGGGCTCTCCCCTTTGTCAAAAGCTCCCCCGGGGGGCCCTGTGCCCGCTTGCCGGTGCCCGGGGAGCGCGGTGGGTGCGGAGCAGCGCCCGGCGCGGTGCGGGGCGGGCGGCGGAGGGGACGGGAGGTGACGGCGGCTGCAGATGTCTATGTAGGGCAGGGAGAGCCGGCGGGAGCGCGGCTCTGCCCGGGGCAGGGTTCAGAGCGTGCGGCTTTAGCCGATTAACTGGGGGTCAGTGGGCCGGAGCCAGAGCCGGCCTGGGCCCCGCCGGGTCTCGGACCACCCCGAGGTTCGGCGGAAGCTTTCCTGGGCTGGCCGGACCCGGGCCGCTCCCCAGCCGAGATCCAGAGGCCGGGGCACGCTGAAGGCGGCAGGGCCGCGCTCCCGGGACATGATCCACCTGCGGCTGAAGTAGGTCACTGGAGCCAGGGCCGGGGGCTGCGGGGCGCTGCCCCCGGGGGGGCCGGCAGGATGGCGAGGGCACCTAGACGGTGCCTGGGGACGCTGTGCTGATGCTGCCCTGCTGCTTTTGGGTGCGGAAAGGGCAGAATCATCTGGCGGTCGGAAGGAGGTGGTGCAGGACAGGCGTGACCGCGGGGCTGTGTTTGGGGCAGCGCTGCCGGGTGGGTGCTGCTGCTGTGGGGCCTGGGGTCTGTACGGGAGCTCAGCTCACTGGGGGCCCCTGGCCATCCCTGGCTGCACGGGGCTGCTAAGCCCTGGTGCCCTGCCCTGCGAGGCAGAGATGCTCAAACCCCATTTTCTACCTCACACATCTGCTCATAGGCTGGAATTTTGGGTCCAGTCCTCCCTCTGCTTTGTCCACTGGGCTGTGTTTGGCTTAGGAAGAGAGGGACGGTCAGGGGGAGCGTCCCCCACGTGTGGCGGCTGCCAGATGTGCTGGCTGGTGTCCCGCTGTCTGCCGGCTCCGTCGGGACGCGGCGGAGGATGGCGAGCAGATGGCGGGGAGATAACACCTCCCGGCTCTTCGATAAGGATGACCCCGCTCTGCCGCTGATTAAAAGATTAATTTTGGAGTTTGAAATAGGAATTTGATAAATAAACGCGAGCCGTCAGCAGAACCTCACCCTGCAGCGCCAGGGCGGGGGTGGTACCCGCCGCGGCCGGAGCAGCGGCTCAGCCCTCATCCCTCCTCCCTCATCCCTCCTCCCTCATCCCTCATCCCTCATCCCTCATCCCCAGCTTCTTTCTCCCGACGGTGATGCCGCTGTGACCCCGCGGGGCTCTCCCGGAGAGTGGCTGCTGGAAGCTCCAAGCAAGGTGTGCAGCGCTGGTTTCTGTGCAGGAGCTCTGCCAGAGCCAGCAGGAATCAAACAGCCATCCCTCATCCGTCATCCTTCATCCCTCATCCCTCATCCCCAGCTTCTTTCTCCCGACGGTGATGCCGCTGTGACCCCGCGGGGCTCTCCCGGAGAGTGGCTGCTGGAAGCTCCAAGCAAGGTGTGCAGCGCTGGTTTCTGTGCAGGAGCTCTGCCAGAGCCAGCAGGAATCAAACAGCCCCGAAGGCGCCGCTGGTGCAGGGCAGGTCCCGAGGCCGGACCCCGCTCTGTGTGCTCGGGGGGTTTGAATCCCCTGGCGGCTCCCAGCAGGCGTGGCCGGGTTCGAGACTGGCCTGCACTTCCACCAATCCTCTTGGAATTATTATTGCTGCCTGTTTGTGGCTTGTGCCAGGGTCTGGATTGGAGCAGGGGGGTGTTTGCAGCTCAAGGACGGGTCAAAGCTCTTCCCAAGAGCTGCACTTCCAGTTCAGCAGCATGTTCTGAAATCTTTCCCCAGAAGATGTGATTTTCCCATCTTTCCATACCCAGCCGTTTCCCTCACCTCTCTCTTTCCATCTCTATTTTTACAGATTCACATGGGTGAATTTCCTGCTGTGGTTCTCAGGATTTCTCCCATTAGTGCAGGGTGGACAGAGGGTGGTCAGGCTGGCAGAGCAGGTCCTGCAGCCCCCACCAGCCCCTGTTAATAAGTTTATAACCAGTCCAATCCCACAGCCCGGGGGATTTAGGCAGGCAGGATGATTTATAATCCTGTTAACCCTTCACAGCAGTTGACACCCAAACGGGGGCCAGGGGATACCAGGCAGAGCAGCAGATCACCCACCTGATGGGAAGGGGAGCAGGAGAAGGAGAAAATCTGCCTCGTGGGAGAGATGTTAGCACACCTTGGAGCTGCTGCAGTGAACATGAAGGTCCTGTCTGAGCTTTCCCATGTGACTGTGTTTGTGTTAATCCCCATCTCAGGGGGTACATCCAAGGCTTGGGCTGGAGCAGATGCTGGGAGGTGTTCAGCTCAGCTGGGCTCTGGCATAAATACCTTTTCTAAAAACTTCTGGGCAGACCAAGCCTGACCTCCCTTCTACCTTAAACAATCTCTCCTAATTACTGCAAGACAGGCTAATTGAAGAGGTTCTTTTTGCCTTTTCCCCAACCAAAACTTTTTGGAACAGCACAGGAAGAGCTGTGTGTTGGTGTCCATTGGAAGAGAACTGTAACCCCTTGCTGTGATTTAGCCAAGCCCCAGCAGTCTCCAGGAGAAGCTCTGCCAGGCAGGAGCCCATGGACTGACCATCTTCTCCCTGGGCAATAAGAGCCTCCAGAAAATTCTCCACCACTCTTGACTTGGTGTATAATTGTCAGGTAGCATCAGCTGCCTTCTGCAAGCCCCTCTCTCCCTGGGGGTGAAGGGGATGGGCAGCAGAGATCTGACTCAGACAGCAGAGGTTCGTTGGGATGAGCCCCTCATGCTGCAGAAATCCACTGGCTGAGAAGGGTGTTGAAATAGGGATGGGGTTTAGAGGAAGGTGATAAAGGCAGCTGGAGAACAGGAAAGCCTGGCCAGCAGTGAGAGGTGGCATCTCTGTCTGTCTGAGGTCTTGGTGGCTGGTGCAGATGCCCTGGGAGAAGGGGCCTTCCTCCCTGAGGAGTGAGAATGTGCCTTAGCCTCAGGTGGAGACACCCTCCTCCAGCAGAAGGAGGGAACAAGCACTGGAAAACAGCCCAGCTACCAAATACTCCTCAGCTCTCTATCGTCAGGCTTGGCTCGGGTGGGACTTGGGGTGACACCAGCAGGAGGAGTGGGGAGGGTGAAAGGCTCCCCAGGAGCCACCCTGTGTCCTCTGGAGTGGTCAGAGGAAGGGACTGAAGGAGCACATGGTCCTTGGGAGGAGCAAAGTGCCCGGGGGTGTGGGGACAGAGCTGGCAGCCCTGCCCATGGGGACGAGGACCACAGGCTTGGAGGAGCAGTGTCAGCCCCGCAGGGCTGGCTGCAGCTGCTGCCACCCTCTGCCCACCTGCAGGTGGGTGCCCAGGGAGATGCTGAGCCCAGGGCTGGGGTGGGAGCACGGGATTGCCCATCCCTGAGTGCTCCCTGTAGGACGTGCCTGCTTCCTTCACCAGTGATTTTGGCACTGTGGTTCCTTTGGGTGCAAGTTACTGCTGGGGTGGTTCCAGCTGGACATGAGAGGAAAACTTTTCATAATGGGACCAATCAATCTTTGGAATCACTTCCCCAGGGACGTGGTGCATCCCCCAGTGCTGGATACTTTCAAGGTTCAGCTGGGCAGGGTGCTGGGCTGTCTTGCCTAGACTGCACTTTTGACAAGAAAGGTTGCACCAAGTGCTCCTCGAGGTCCCTTCCAACCTGGTATTCCGTGATTGTTTGTTCCCTCTTCTGTTCAGACTTGTCTGTGAGCATCTCTGATCTCCTGAGCTCATCTGAAGTGACTCCATGGGTGTTATTATGAGAACACCGTGGGCTGCACTGTGGGCAGCTCCTTCCCAGCTCCTTCCCAGCTGATTGGTTTTCTGATTTATCCCCAACGCTTTGTAGCTGATCCTGAAAGCAGCACAGTTGCAATTTTCCAATTTCTAATCAGATGTAAAAGCCTCTGCAGCCTACACTAATTTTGTTGTGTCATGAAGTGAACTCACTCAATAGCGATCCAGCGTTCCTGCTGCTGCCTGGGCAGCTCCTGCTGCCGCTCCTGGAGTGGTGGGAGGATGGCAGAGTCTGTGACCCAGTGCCCCGCTGGGGTGAGCCCTCCCACCTCCCACCTCCTTCATGCTGCTTTCCGGAGCCAAAAGGCCTCAGACAGATCTCACTTCCACTTCAGGATGTCTTTCCACCTCTAATCCACACCCACTCAAACCTACTTGGGCTCTGCTCAGCCGGGCACAGAGACTCCCTGCGGGCTTTGGGTGCTGCTGTCAGCACAGCCACCCCTTCCCCTTCCCCTTCCCCTTCCCCTTCCCCTTCCTTGTGCCACTGCCTGCCCAAGCTCAGGGTCCTTCCTGGGGCTGTCCCCTTTCTGGGATGATGTGGTCCTGGCTGATCTCTGGGCTCACCCAGGGGTGCTGCTGTGGGATCTGGCCAGGCTAGGCATCCCCATGGGCTCAGCTGCTCCCCTCTCCTGGTTCCTGGGTTTAGCCTCAGTGTTGGGGCTGGAATAACTGAGGAGATGATGGTTCCATTTCTTGTACAGCCTTAACATGGCCTGGAGATGATGCCATGTCTTGGGTCAAGACAACAATTTTTGGGCACAGCCAGATATGGAATACAATGACATTTTGGGCTGCCTGAGCAGCCAGGCTGTGAAGGGCTGTGTGGCTGGGGAATAACTCCCTGAGCCCCCAGTTTCAAAAGGAAGTGTGTTTCATGAGAGAAGAGCCTTGGGTGACCCTTCCCATGGGATTTGCATTTGCTGCTGGACGTGACCATGCTGTGCCAACACTCCCAGTGACATTAAACCCATCACTCTCCTCGTGGTCCAGCTGTTCCCAGCTCTGTTTGCTCCTTGGCTGGGCAGGAAGGACAAGGGCAGACCTGAGTTCTTTTTTATCTTAACTTTACCATTGGTTGTACTTGTTTCAGCCATTTTCTTCCCCTCTTCTTTTTGAAACCCAAACCCATCACCACCACCTTCTCCACTGCTTCCTCTTGGCAGTGGTTTCTGTGCCTCTCCCCAGCACTCCCAGTTTCACTCTCCCACACTTTCCTCTTCATGCTCTCCCAGAAAAATCTACTGGAAATGCACCTGACTTGTGCTGACCCAGCATTTTTAACTCTATGCTCCTGCTCCAAGAGTTATTTTGACTTTATTTGCAGTTTCATCCATCCCTGCTTATAAATGGTAGCGTTAAGTAAAGCTGACATATAGTTTCACTCAACTTCTATAAAAAAATGTATTTTTCAAGCAAAAATAATTTTTCCATTGGGGGAAAAAAATAATTTTTCAATGAGTTTTAAACCCATTTTTCTAGCAGTCAATGAAAAAGTGGACAACCAAGTGAAACATGTTTATCTGCTGTCCAGCCCCATGGGGTAACTTTGTTCTTAATTCATTAATGCTCATTTCAATTGTTCTTAATTCTTCTATTCTTTCATTTAAAAAGCTAAAATCTGATTAAAAATCTGAATTCTCACCAGCAGCTCCCTGGGATAAGAACCCTGGATGAACTCAGAGTGGCTCAGCTGGGTCCCAGCTCCGTAACGATCTCGAGCACACAGCACAGGCCCTTTGCCTTCACCACTCTTATACAAATTAGGCCTGGGACCCTTGGGTAGATCCTTCCTGAATATGATTCCAAGATTTAAACCACTGAAAATCCTCTGAAATGTTTCTGTTGAAACTTCCTCTGGTAAGAGACATTAACGAACAGGAGCAGCAGCAGCGTCTGACACTTTTGCCAGGCTTGGTGTGTGTGTTTTGGAGGATGGAATTGAGGATCTGAGTGTTTGGAGAGAAAGTTGGAAGCTGAGCATTGCTCCTCTTCCCTAGGGCCTCTTGGATGTGGTTTTCATTTATTTTACCAGCTTGTGGACAAGCATGTGGTTTATTGCAACATCTCACCCAGTGGGAAGCACCAGGAATCCCAGCCTGGGGCAGCTGAAGGACTTTGTGTCAGAGTGTGGAGCCCCAAACACACCTGTCTAACCCTGAGTGCAGAAATTGTTCCCTGAGATGCAGAAATCAGGGTGGGTGAATTACTGAAGTGCCAGGCAGGAAAATTTCCCCATTTTCCTGCAATTTTGGGTTGGCCTGATGCCAGTGAGCTTTCCTGGAGCCCCTCAGAGACGTGACCTTGTCATAGAGCCACAGAATGGCTTCAGTTGGAAGGGACCTTAAAGATCATCTCATTCCACTCCCTGTCATGGGAATGGACCCCTTCCAACCTGGCCTTGGAGATTTCCAGGGATGGGGCAGCCACATCTTCTCTGGGCACCCTGTGCCAGTGCTTCAACTTTGTCCCATTGCCATTGCCTGCAGTGCTTGTGCAATCCCTTCCCTTCAGCATCCCTGATTTTATTTATTCCAGCCAAGACTCTGGCCCATGGATCAGGGCAGTAATTATGGGACAATGCATTAGCAGAGTCCCAGAGGATCTGGGATGCTTGTACATGGTGTTTTGTGGTGTTTTGGTGGTGTGTTTTGTGGTGTTTTGGTGGTGTTTTGGTGGTGGGATGGAAGTGTCTCTCCCTCTGACCAGGAAGGTTATTGATGCATTAGAGGACTGGCAGTGTGATCCTGAGTGTGAGTGACAGGAGGCTGCTGGGTGAGGGGTGCCCAAAAAGGTCACCCCAAGCTGGGCACGGTGCCAGCCATGGCACTCTCCTGCCCCTCAGGGCGCTGTGCCCTGGTGTGGAGCAGCTCCCGCTCTAAACCAGGCACAGAGGGAGGGTTCCACAGCCCAGCGTTGAATTTCTGGGCATGTTCTGCCACAAAACCTCCTGGCCAGCCTTGAACAAGAGCTGTGCCCTGGTGTGGAGCTCTAGACCAGGCACAGAGGGAGGGTTCCACAGCCCAGCATTGAATTTCTGGGCATGTTCTGCCACAAAACCTCCTGGCCAGCCTTGAACAAGTCACTGACACCCAGAGCTGGTGGTCAGCAGGTGTTGGAATCTCCTGCCTTAATTTTTGGCTCTCCACACCCTGGTCCTTTTCTGTGGGATGGCAGGAGAAAAAGCATCCCCCTGCTGTTGGGGTGCTGAGGGATGGGCAGGTTTGTGATGCTCTTGAAGGCTGCAGCATCCAGCAGATTTGGAGATGGGCCCAGGTACCAGCCCTCGTGCTCAGTCTGCTTCAGCCAAAGCCTTGGCAAGGGTGTGAACACATCTTGCTGTGCTGGGGTGTGCACAGTGTATCTATCACCAGATGCATCTATGCTTGTCTAGTTGGCATTACTCATCCAATTTTTTTTTTTTTTTTTAGCTAGATAATTTAATTTTTAGGAAAGTTTTGGCCACCTGAAGGTCAATCTATTCAGGTTTTATATGTCATCTGATTGTCCTCAAGTGAAAACAATTAACAAAAAAAAGACAAAATGCAGGAGAACTTCTCCAATTTGTCGTTGTTTTGAAGCACTTTGCACTTGCCCAGCGAGGCTTCACACGAGGCCATCGGGGAAGCTCCAGCTGATAAAATCAGTTGTTCAGACATGGGAACAGCAACAACTTGTCTAGTTGGCATTACTCATCCAAATTTTTTTTTTTTTTAGCTAGATAATTTAATTTTTAGGAAAGTTTTGGCCACCTGAAGGTCAATCTATTCAGGTTTTATATGTCATCTGATTGTCCTCAAGTGAAAACAATTAACAAAAAAAAGACAAAATGCAGGAGAACTTCTCCAATTTGTCGTTGTTTTGAAGCACTTTGCACTTGCCCAGCGAGGCTTCACACGAGGCCATCGGGGAAGCTCCAGCTGATAAAATCAGTTGTTCAGACATGGGAACAGCAACATCCAGCAGCCTGGACTGAAGGGATGGTTTGGCAAGGAGTGGCAGTGCCAGGCAGGCACGGCCACAGTCAGAGCTCCGCTAACGAGGGCAAGGGCCACTAATGGGGCCTGGCCAGGAGCCTGCTGAGACACTGCGGGAGCAGCACGAGGAGGACACCGCTGGGGGAGTCAGGGCCAGCAGCCTCCCCGTGACCTCAGATGTCCTCCAAAGATGGTTGGGATGCAGGACCCGTGTCCTCCTGTGGGTCCAGGGGAGCACGTTTCCCTTCTCAGGAAAGGTCACCAGATCTTTCCCCCCAGGGTGGCAGCCCTGCTGCTGCCAGGCCCTGAGGTGGGCTCTTCTGCTCCATTCCCATTCACTGGCAAACCCTGGATAATCTTATTTCATCCCTCCATCCCCCCACCCCACAAGACAGGGGTGCTGCTGCTTCTCCAGCTGGATGGGGGCACCAAGGTAGGGATGGAGGACACAGTCTCAAGCTGCATCAAGGGAAATATAAGCTGGATATTAGAAAAGAGTTTTTACTGAAAGAGTGATAAAGTTCTGGAATGTTCTGCCCAGGGAGGTGGTGGAGTCACCATCCCTGGATGTGTTTAAAACAAGACTGGATGTGGCACTGGGTGCCAGGGTTTAGTTGAGGTGTTGGGGCTGTGTTGGACTCGATGATCTTTAAGATTTCTTCCAACCCAGTGATTCTGTGATTCTGTGGAAGGGGCTGTTCAAAGCAAGTCAGGCTTCTGACCTCCCAGCAGACAGGGGACAGCTGACCTTGGTCTGCATTAAGAAGGAAATCCTGTGGGCTGGAAAAGATGCTAAAAGAAAAAAAAAATCAACATCAACCCTAAACCCCCTAAGTGCCACAGTCTGTTACTGCTTCCAAAGCTTTGCTGTGGACTTTAGGGATGGTGATTGCACCCGTCCCACACCAAACCCTGCCCTCTATCCCTGGAGGGGCCATTCCCAGAAGCGCATGCCAAGAAATTCCCCTTGTGCCGAGGACGAGGGGCCGGCCGTGCTCCGGCCCCGGCCTTGGGAAGGCGCTGGAGGGTCCGCGCTGGCTCCGGCTTGCGTAAGCTTTAATCTAAAGTTGGAGATGTTTTGAGCTGATCTGTGTTAATGTTGGGAGGAATTAACATGCATACGGGGAGACCACGTGATGCCCTCCGACCTCCCCCTTTTTTTTTTTTTTTTCTTTTTTTCTTTTTTTTTTCCCGTTTTTTCCCTGACTCACTTTAACGGATTCCTGCCAAATCGGAGTGGCCGGAGCCGGGCAGGGCCGGGCTGCCACGGCCGGCAGGATGCCCGCGGTCTCTGTCCTTTACAAGGGAGCCGTCATCATCAGCAGGTAACGGGGAGGGGGCCCGGGGGGCCCGTGGCTTCCACTTGCAGCCCAGGTTGTTCCCTGTGGCTTCCCGGGAGCAGGGATGGGAGGCAGGGATGCAGGAGGAGCCCAGGCCAGCGTCGCTGTCGGGTTTTCTGCCCTGGTGGCGTCCGCAGGGCTCGGGGCTGCGGGGCGGCCGTGCCTCGGAGCGGGGCCGGTGGTAAGGGCTGCTGGCAGGGGATGATGAGAGGAGCTGATCGCATCAAGGAGGCGTCTGCTCCGCTGAATCTGCGGCCGTGTGGTGCCTTTCCCGCCCGTCCGAGAGCCCGGGGAATTTCCTCGGTGATTTACTCGAAATACCCTGAAAATCCTGGCTGGAGGATGGAGCCAGCCCGGGCCCAGGGCTGCTCTGCCCCCCTGGGATGCCTTCGAGATCCGTACTTCAATAGCCAGATGTGGCCAGTTGTTTGTTCAGTCTTCAGTGAGGTGTAAGGATGGCAAGAAGGGCAGTTTTTTGACATGGAGAAAACACTTCCAGTCCGAATTTTAGAGGTGGAAGTTACTGCCTTTGCTGGATAGCTCGATATTTTGAGTTTTATTTTGGACTCCTGGTAAGTCCCTGCAGGTTATTCTTATCCTGCATCCTGCTGGATTTGGAGCAGCCTCTTGTTTCCCACGCTGCTGTTCCTTCTCATCCATATTCAGATGTGGGACCTGATATCCCAGGAAACTGGGAAACACCTTCTCTCTTGCCACTTAAATGCTGGGGAATGCTTTGGTGCCTCCTCACCCCTGGTTTCCCACCTGGCACGTCTGGGTTGGTGTTTCTCAGATCAGGGCTCATCCATCCTCAGGAGGCCAAGGAGAAGTGCTGGTGGTCCCAGGTTTGGAGTCTGGCATCTGTGGTTGGGGCAGGGTGTTTTTGGGGTCATTCATGTGGGACCTTGCCTAAGGTGTTTAGGGGGAGACTGTGGGATGTTTCGGGGGAATCTCAGGTGTGTGATGCTCTTCCACCTGCTCTGGCTTGTGATGAGAAGCTCCCACCAGAGCAGGCAGGACTTGGAGCAGCTCTGGCATCCCCTTTTGCAGACCCTCTGCCTGCATTTAAAACCTTGCGAGGGGATTGTGCCTGGCCGTGTTCATTACAGGCTGTGTTTGTGAAACTGCTTTATTCCTGAGCACAGCTCCGAGCTCTGATCTCATTTCCCGGGATCTGCACAGCTGTCCAGCCCCGATAATCTGGGGTAATGAATCACAGACAGGTCCAGCAGATTTGCTGGGTGGGGAGGATGATGCTGAGCCCTGCACATATTCTCTCATTTATCTGTGCAGAGCTCGGGGGGGCTGAGTTTTGGCCCGTGTGGGTGCAGTGGTGGGGCTGTCCCTCAGCCTGGGTGTCTGCAGTGCCTGCTGGGCTGGGAGGGACAATGTCCCTCAGTGTGTGCTGGCCGGGCACCTGTGCCTCTGTCCTTCCTGGCCCATGGCAGAAAGCTGCTCCCCTTGTCTCCCCAGGACACTCATGGGACCGTACGGGATGGATCGAACCGTGCACTGCTTCGACTTCTACGAGTGTGCAAATGGGCTGGGTGAGTACCGGGGGCTGGGGTGCCTCGAACAGCCCCCAGAGCCTGGGTCAGGGTGTGCCTCCCTGGGTGCATTCCGGTGTCTCACTGCATCTTGTGTCTTGTACCTGCCTGTGCTGAGCATCCTCTGCTCCTTTTGCAGCTGTGACATTAAAAGAATGCCAAAATCCCAGCTAATTGCATGGTAATGGTGAGCAGCTGGTGCTGGGAGCTGTGCAGGAGCCCAGGCCCACAACCCCTTCCCTCAGCAGGATGAGGGGGAGGGGCCTTTCAGAATTTTTAGATAAAATCAATTAAAATGCTAAATAAATAGAAAAAAACAGAATCCCCAGCACTTCCCTGCCCCTCTGCAGACTTTTCTCCTGGAAAGCCATCCCAATGGGGGATGGAGGGTGCTTCCTGCAGCGCTCCTGAGGACTGGGATGCATGAGCTGCCTTTGGAAAGTTTGGCCCACAGGGAAGGGAGTAAGCACTGAGTGAGTCAGGTGTCCTTCCACAGCACTCTGAACTTCAAAGCATGGAAGAGAAGGGAAAAGAGAAGGTCACATCCATCAGAATGTGAGAAAATCCCAGGTTCATGACACTCAGCCCAGAGGGATCCAGCAGAGCATTTCTCTGACCCCTCTGTATCCAGTGGTGCTCTGCCACGGACTTTATAAAAATCTGTGATCCTGCATCAGGATTTCACAGTCTCTCTCCTAATCCTTAATTGTGAGTGCAGCCCACCCTGCCACAGAGCAGCTGGGGACCTCTTGCTGACACCCCTGAATGACATTTTGGGACAACTCCTGAGCAGTCACCAGAGAAACAAGTTCAGGTTTCCTGAGACCTGAGATTAATTATGGATTAATTATTGGCTGTTTCCAGCTCTGGGTTGGGGGATGGCTTTGCTGACTCTTCCCACGTTCATGAGGTTCATGGGAGTTCAGAGAAATTACTTTACTTGGTGAATATGACATTTCAATCTCCAGAGGTGGATTTGGTTGAGTTGATGGGATGTCAGCTGCTGGGTTAATTACCTCGTTAAAGGAGGAGGCCCAGAAGAGCCTGGTGGGGCCATCACTGACCTCTGGAAGAAGTGACAGATGTGGCAGCCCTCTGTGAGTCACTTCACTGTGTTCCAGCTCCTCTCCTTCCCTCCAGTCTGGGCCAGAGGGTCTTTGCAGGGTCTAGCAGAACCTACAAAGCAAATTGTGGTGTGCTGGAGGAAGCTACAATAATGTGGATTACCTAATGCCATCAACTGCTGGCTTCATCCTCTCCTGTGAGGCTCGAAGCACTCAGGACGAGCGATCATCCTCCAGAAATCATGGAATGGTTTATCTTGGAAGGGGCTTCAAAGCTCATCTCACTGCACCCCCTGCCATGGCAGGGACATCTTCCACTGTCCCAAGGTGCTCCAAACCCCATTCAGCCTGGCCTTGGACACTGCCAGGGATCCAGGGGCAGCCACAGCTGCTCTGGGCACCCTGTGCCAGGGCCTGCCCACCCTCACAGGGAACAATTCCTTCCCAATATCCCATCCAGCCCTGCCCTCTGGCAGCTTCATCATCCCTCTCTGATGAGAGATGCTTACAGATCCCTGTGTCTGCCAGAGGTGTAGCTGCTCAGAGTGGGTTCATCTGGGAAAATAAAGTGCCTTCATGAGTTTCTCAAGCTGAATGCAGAGTTATCCCAGCAGTTTCCCAGGTGGGATGAGGTGTTATCCCAGCAGTGTTTCCCAGGTGGGATGCAGGGTTATCCCAGCAGTTTCCCAGGTAGGATGAGGTGTTATCCCAGCAGTTTCTCAGGTGGGATGCAGGGTTATCCCAGCAGTTTCTCAGGTGGGATGCAGGGTTATCCCAGCAGTTTATCCAGCCCTGCCCTCTGGCAGCTTCATCATCCCTCTCTGATGAGAGATGCTTACAGATCCCTGTGTCTGCCAGAGGTGTAGCTGCTCAGAGTGGGTTCATCTAGGAAAAGAAAGTGCCTTCATGAGTTTCTCAAGCTGAATGCAGGGTTATCCCAGCAGTGTTTCCCAGGTGGGATGAGGTGTTATCCCAGCAGTGTTTCCCAGGTGGGATGCAGGGTTATCCCAGCAGTTTCCCAGGTAGGATGAGGTGTTATCCCAGCAGTTTCTCAGGTGGGATGCAGGGTTATCCCAGCAGTTTCTCAGGTGGGATGCAGGGTTATCCCAGCAGTTTCTCAGGTAGGATGAGGTGTTATTCCAGCAGTTCCTTTGGAGCAGCATCACTGCTTGGTGCCAGGTCAGCGTTTGGCCGCGGGTCTGTTGCTCTGTGGCTTTAGGTGGAAACCCACATGTGAACCTCAGCAGAAGTTCAAAGGGGTTACCTGGCAGCTCCTCAAACCTGAGCCTCGAATTAAAGAATAGCCATCAAAGGGAAGTGCTGATTAAGGAGCATTTCTCAGAAACACTGAGATCCCATTATCTTGACCTTCATCTGGTTAGGACAGGGCAGGGAGTGATTCACCTCCAATCTGTCCCTTCCTCTAGACGGAAAAAGCTGGCGGGGGCTGCAAGATCAACAGAGGGATTAAGGGAAATGTAATTGAACATTGCCAGCTTAGGCAGAGGGCGGGCAGCCCCTCTCTGTGCCCAGCCTGGCAGGCAGTGGGGTCAGGATGCGCCCAGGATGATCCCAGTTGGACTAAACAACCAGATTAGCCAGGACACCCCCTGACCTGTGTGGATCCAGGAGCAGGTGAGATTATAGCCTGAGAACTGTGACTCTGGCATTAGTGGGAGCGGGATTAGAGGCACCAGAGAAGCTTGAGGGTCTTGGAGAAATTTATAGGATTGTTAAGAGCCTAAAGAAAACAGAGACTTGGTCAGTCTTACCTCTAAGTCCATCTGGAGTTTTCTTAGCAAACTTTGTTCTCAAAAAGAGAAAAAAACCGGGGACATGAGCATCAGCTCCAGGACATTTGCCAGAAAGGAAAGATTAAATAGAGGGATCCAAAATAGGCTAGATTATCTGGCCCTAAGTATGACTTAATAAGCATTATACTGGGACTTTGATGCTGTGATAATTAAAGAGCCGTTATTTACCTACAATGGGTCCCAAATAGAAATCTGATTGAAGTAAATGTGTATAAAATGTATAAAAAATTATTGTCCCAGGAATGCTGCTACCACAATCATGGATGACCCAGGTTTGCTGCCATCCATCAGCGCTGTCCCCTGGAGTGGTCTGAGCCCTGGAAGGGGTGAGCCCTCCCTCCTCCTCCTCCTCCCTGCCCCAGTGGATTTTGGGGGACAGGACAGGCACCCAGAGCACCTTCTTGGTGAGGTGATGGGTGTGAGTAGTGGGCAGAGCTCAGCAGCATCCAGCTGCTTTCCCAACAAGGGAGTTAAAACTCAGGGGTTTTTCCTCCCCCATCCAAGTTTGAGTGTGTCTGGAGCAATACTGTGAGTAATCAGCGATTTTAACAACAAGATCGGATTTTCTCCTGACATCGTTGGGGATGAAGGAGGATTTGGAGATACCTCAGCTATATTAAGGCATTATTACAATTGATTTGCAGACACAAAAGGGAAATGAGTCATTATTGATTTGATATCTCAACACACACTGGACTGCTGGGGGATGCTGTGGCTGAGCCTCTGCAAGGTGCAGATTTTTATGTTAGTTGTCTGATGTGCTTCATCATTCCTAATTCCTTTGTGTTAGGGGTGAAGGAAGATGCAGGATGAGTTCCTCAGTCATGCCCTTGCCTGAGGGCTGGACTTCCAGGCTCTGTTCCATCCAGAGAACCGATGGGGCTTTGCCTCTGCAGGACCCCTCGTGGTTTCTCAAGTCCATCCCTGGAGTGTCCCTGTTCCCTGGGGTGTCTCTGCACAGCCCAGCAGAGAGATCCCCTGGCTCCACAGGGAGCAGAGAAATGTCCTGCTGAGCATCCCTGGCCATGGGCAGGTTTTACCTTACATGGCTGCAGCATCTCCTCCCCACTTTTGTGCCCAGGTGCCTGACCTGACCCACACCTTGGTGAGGCTCGTGCTGCTTGTAGATACTTTTTTTGGGGGCAATATTTCCAATTTGAGTGAATTTATTTTATAATTCACTGTAAAATATTACAAATATAAATTATAATATTATTATAATAATATAATATTATTGTAGTATAAATTAGAAAATATTAGTGCCCATTCCTGAGGTGTTCTGCTGTGAGTTCCCTGTTCCAGCAGTAAAACAGTTCCTCAGTAGTGCCTGGTTAATGCCTTAAGCCCAGTGAATAAACTCCAGCACTCAGACAGGGCTGGGATTTGGAGTTTGGGAAAAGCAGCAATTGGTGCATATAGAAATGTAAATGTCTTTATGGGAAATTGTAATAATTTAGTTTTAATCTAATTTACTATAAAGTTGACTTGAGACAAAAAGTCTTTCCCTGGAGGCAGATGAAAGCTGTGAGGGGCCTGAGAGCAGAGCTTGGGTTACAAAAGGAGGGGAAGGAGGGATGGAATTGGTGCTGTGTCCTGAGTAATGCCCACCCAGGATCCTCTTCCCTCCCACCTGTTTCAGAAAGGGTTCCCAGGTTTTAGGGCAGCAGCTCTTGTTCCTAGAGCCCAGGCCCTGTCCAGGGCTCGGAGCAGCCCCTCAGCAGCTGGGACAGGGCTGGCTCGGTGGCACTGCCTGTCCCCAGCCTGCCCTCCTGGCCACAGCAGCAAAGTGCCCGAGCGGTGGCTCTGGGCAGAGATTTGTTAATTAAAACCAGGCTTTTTAATCCTTCTGTCCATAGCCTGGATCTTCGAAGCAGGACTTAACGAGCCCTGGATAAATAAGTCTCTTGGAGCTTTTCCTGCCAGGCAGCTCGGGGTGGCCGCAGGGACAGGCCCCGTGGCCAGAGGGGCGGCTCTGAGGAGCAGAGCCCGTGCCAAGGGGCTGCAGGGCACCCGGGCTGTGCTGGCCATGGGGGTGCCTCTCACCTGGAACGGGGGTCACTCCCTGCTCCTGCCTCAGCTGCTCCCCCGGCCCAGCTCTGACACAAGCGGCCACTCCTGGGGTGTGGCCCTGCCATCGGTGGCTGTGTCAGAGGCTGAGCTGCTGCTGGGGCCTGGCAGGGAGCAGAGATGTCCCCAACCCCTGGGGGTTGTCCAGGTGTGCCCAGGGAAGGAATCTCCTGTGGGAAAAATTTGTCACCAGGAATGATTTGATCTGCAGCAGGAGCAGATCCTTTCCCATCAGTGATGGATGGAGCTGCTGGAGAGAGTCCAGCAGAGCCCATGGAGATGCCCCCAGGGCTGGAGCCCTCTGCTCTGGAGCCAGGCTGGCAGAGCTGGGGGTGCTCACCTGGAGAGGAGAAGGCTCCAGGGACACCTCAGAGCCCCTTGCAGGGCCTAAAGGGGCTCCAGGAGAGCTGGAGCGGCCCTGGGGACAAGGCATGGAGGGACAGGACCCAGGGAATGGCTTCCACTGCCAGAGGGCAGGGCTGGATGGGATATTGGGAAGGAATTGTTTCCTGTGAGGGTGGGCAGGCCCTGGCACAGGGTGCCCAGAGCAGCTGTGGCTGCCCCTGGATCCCTGGCAGTGTCCAAGGCCAGGCTGGATGGGGCTTGGAGCAACCTGAGATGGTGGAAGGTGTCCCTGCCATGGCAGGGGTGGCACTGGATGGGCTTTAAGATCCCTTCCAACCCAAACCATTCCATGATTCCATGAATTTAGGGTTGGGGCTGCACCCCTCAGGCATGGCCTGTGCCAGCTCTGACTCTCCTGCCTTTGTGCTGTGTTCTTCCTGCAGGCATTAAGGTCATCGGTGGCATCAAGGAGCTCACTGGAGAAGAATATGGAGTTTATGTCAAGAGGATCCTTCCAGGGGGTGTTGCTTACGCAGATGGTGAGTGGAACACGGCCAGAGTGCCACGAGGTCTGAGAACAGCCCAGACTGAGGGTATTTATTTCACACATTTGTTTCATCCCTTATTAGATATTTTGGGTGCTTGTTTGGGGATTTTCCAGTGGTTGGGGGTGTTTTTTTAGTGTGGCAGTTGTTCTAACATCTGACAGCAGCCTTGGACTGGCTCTGTGTGCACAGCATGGCCCATCTCTGCCACATGAGAACTTTCCTGTCCTTCCCACCTCCCTGTGGCCCCAAAACGAACAGAGATCCTTTTGCAAACTCAGCTCTGCTCTAGGTCACTGATTTCATGCTGAATATGTTCAACTAAGTAGGTATTAGGGGTCTGCAGAGCTCACCTTTTACAACTTCAGCTAAAAGGATCTTTTTTTTTCCCCAGCTGTTAGATCATTTTTCCATCCAATAAAAGAAAATAAATCCAGAACAGGTGGAAGTGCCTCTCCTGGTTTTCCACCTGACCTCGAACTGAACTACTTGACCTCAAAATGAATTAAGCAAAAGCTTTATTGCAGTTTTCAGTATTTACTTTTGCAACTTCCTAGAGCAGAGGAAGTGCTGGGACATTGGCAGGGGCTGTTCTGGGAGGTTGCAGAAGCTTCATTTATGGACATCTGGAAAAACAGGTCAGACGAGCATCTCCGGAACAGCCCATCCATTTTTCATCCTGTCTCTGGGCACAGGGGGGAACTGCCCAGCCTCTCCCAGTCCCTTCAAGCTGTATTTTCCACAGTTTCTATCCATTAGTTTTCTTTTTTAGGGCGCCTGCAACCAGGAGACCAGATCCTGGAAGTCAATGGAGATTCCCTAATTGGGGTTACAAGCGAGAGGTACCATATCCAAATGGATATTTCCCATTCCTGTTGCTTTTGTGGGATTCTGTGAAGTGGCTTAGGCAGTGGGTTGTGTGGAGGACACCAGGGCATCACTCTGTATGCTGTTCCCAAGAGCCAACTCAGAAACTATCAACCAGGAAGATTCAATATAAAAATAGACCCAAGAGCCCAAATTGTATCTGAGATAGTCAGACATTTCCCCAGAAAGTTGGGTTTTAAACAGCTCCTGGCACCTCCACTCCATCTGCTGCATCTTCCCAGCACATCCTGCAGTTCCCAGCACAGGAGATTAGCTGATGCCTGAGCCTGACTGTGCTGCTCCAGTTCCTTCTGGAGCCACGATCCAGCCCCTCAGCTCCCCACCAAGAGAATCATTCACAGTTCCACAGAAGCACAAACACTTTGGGGCTCTCCTTTCCCATTGAACACTGTGCTCTCCTATTGCCTGCCTTGCATTCCTGCACCAGCTGCCAAGGCTGGATGGGAAGCAGCATGAGGAGCTGGTCCTGCTGTCAAAGCCCCAGAGCAGCTGGGCTCGGTGACATCCATGAGAACATCTCTGTGGCTGTGGGAGGCTGTGCCTGGCTCCCAGCAGCTGCCCTGGCTGCCAGGGGTACTTGAATTTTGACCTAGAATATGGCTGTCCCCAGAAGGGACGCTTCCCCAGGCTGGGAATTACAGAATCCTGGAATGGTGTGGGCTGTGCAGGAGGATTTGCTCATCACCACAGGTGTCTTCTGGGGTTTGCTATCAGGGACTTCTCACTTACTGCAGAAGTGGGAAAATCAGGGTATGGCTGGGCTGCCCTCGGCCTCGCTGCCAGGGCAGGGAACAGGGCATCCAGCCAAAGCCTCAGCTGCTGGAAGGGTTTGCCCAGGTCAGGGGTCTCTGCCAGCTTTGAGGTGAGCAGGGTGAGGCCAGTGGAGCTCTGCTGGGAGCTGGGATTGACCTGTCATGGTCCTTGTGTTCCAGGGCCGTGGACATCCTGAGGACAGCGTCGGCCACCAGCCACATGCGCCTCCTGATAGCCCGCGATGACGACGCCAGGTAAGGGGGGACGCCGGGAAGGGAGCTTGTGGCACTCCTTGGCACCACAGCTGGAGAGCCTTGGAGCAAATTGGGCTCAAAGGCCTCTGCTCTGGGAAGGCAGAGGTGGCCAGGGATCTTTGGTAACTGTGCACTGCTGGGAATTCAGTGGAGCTGTAATGGAAGGAAGCAAAGTTTCCCTTGGTGGCTCTCAGCTCCAGCCCTGCCTGGGTGGGATCTGTGGGACATTCCAGCGCTGAGCAGATTTCCACAGGTGCTTCCCCAGGGAGGACCAGAGCTGCAGCTGTAATGGAAGGAAGCAAAGTTTCCCTTGGTGGCTCTCACCCTGCCTGGGTGGGGTCTGTGGGACATTCCAGCACTGAGCAGATTTCCACAGGTGCTTCCCCAGGGAGGACCAGAGCTGCCCCAGTCTTGGCTGTAGGGTGGCACAGCTCCCTCAGATCTGCTGTGTGCTGTTTCAGCACATCATGCACAGAACTCTGGATGAAGATGTGCAGGGACAGCAGGATCTTCCCTTTCCTTTCCCGTTGGACACATTGAGTTAAGGTCTTCCTTTCCCAGAGGTTTCCTCCTTCTCAGGAAGGATGAGAAGTTTCTCGCTGAAACCTGTCCCCTTGCTGCCCCCTGGAAAGCCTTGCTATCTCTGGAAAGACTCCGAGGGTTTGGAAGGAGAAGGAAAGAGTTCAGTCTTGTCTTGACTGGGTTTAATGATGGTGCCAGGAGAGAGGGCAGAGCTGTGGGAACCCAGGTATGGATTAGTGGGGTCTTTGCTGATATCCCACAGGAGATCTGGCACAATGTGCTGGCACATGCTCTCCCTTGACAGAAACAGGGGCTGGGGAAGCTGAGGTGCTGCAGGAAGCAGCGGAATGAGGGTGGGATTTGGCAGAGTGTGGCTGTGGGCAGGCAGGCTGTGCTCTGCCCGTGGGTGGCTCAGGTCAGAGTCCCTGCTGAACACACCCAGATCCCGTTAGTGTGGAGATGATGGATGATTTAATGATGGATGCATTCCTTATCCATCAGCTGCTGTGCAGCTTTCCTGCCTTGGCAGAGCAGTGAGAGTGCTCTAATGACAGGCGTGAGACTACTTCTGACACAGCAATACACTGCTGGAAGAATTATTTGCTATTAATGACGGGCTGCTTTTAGCCACCCTCTTCCAGGGGAAATGGCATCTCCTGTTATTACATTAAGTGCAAGTCCTTCAGCAGCTCTGAGGAAGTGCTGGGTGAAGCCAGTAGGTCACCAGGGATCCTCTGGTCCAAGTAGGGATGCTCAGGATGCAGCTCTGGATCACAGCAGTCCCCTTGGCAGGGCAGAGTGCCAGTGGGCATCTCACACTCTCTCCCAGCAGGAGGGACGGGATCCCACAGCTCGGCTGGGATCCCTGCATCCAACAGCAGCACGACTTGCTCTGAAATATTTGATTTCTCAGCCAGAGCCCGAAGCACAGGTTTTCTGCCTCCACAGTGATCTGTTCCAAGCTGTTCCTGCAGCTCCTGACATCCCAAATTGCAGCAGATGTTTCGTGGCTCCGGCTCCCCCCTGCTCCGGCAGGCCCCTGTCCCCCTGCAGGGAGCTGGGGCAGGCCGGCAGGACAATGGAACTTTAAGCGATTTATTTGGCCTCCGTTCACTGTTGGTTATCTGTTAAATCTGCAAAAGGTTAGCCAGAGGGAGAGAGGAGAAGTAATCAGTTTATTTATTCTTTTTTCCAAAAGATTTGCAGAGATTTCACTTACATAATCATCTCGCAAACTGTTTAATACACAAATACATATCTCCAGGATTAAGGGCTGTGGGAACATGGGGAAGGATTTTTCTGCTCTCCACTTTTTTTTTCCACTTAGTTTTGTCTTTTATTGGTGCCCTGCTATCTTTTAAGTCTGTCCTTGAGCGTGGGTGAGCAGCCAGCCGGGTGGAGACAGTCCATCAGCTCTGGGGTGATGCCTGTGGAGGTGCCATGCCACGGGATGGCAGCTTCCCTGTTCCCACTGCCCAGCAAAGCAGCTCACGAGACCTGAAAGCTGAGGAGCACACGGGGCAGAGAAAATTCAGTTTATTTTCAGATCTTTCCTCGCCCAGAGCACTCAAAGCACTCTGGAGGAGGGAACGTCATGGTTCTGGGTTTGGATCCAACACCCCTGCCAATTTTCCCAATGACTCAGCTGAGTAGCATTTTGTTGTGGTTGCCCTCGGGTGAATTTGAGTCATAAACGCTATTATTTGTCTCTGGAGTTAATTATAGGCCCAAATTACCTGTGCTTTTCATGGAGCTCAGTCTCTGGCATGTATCAGATGCATGTTTTGGGCCTGTCGCATCAGCTGGGCTGCAGAGAGCAGCAGTAATGCCAGGGCTTAAAGCAGAGGATTCACATTTGGAGCTGGACTCACCAGGTTTAGGTGATGCTTAAATCTGATTTTCGTCTGTGCTCACCTTCAGCTAATGAGGATAATTTTATTGCATAGTCATAATTATTGTTTATTCATTCTCAACCTGAAAGTTACAATAGTTCCTTGTTTCTCTGCATTGCACAGATATCGGCCTGGTCTGTCAGGTTTATCACTGGGAGGAGCCACTTTGTGCTGCACCTCTGAGTCCTGGCAGGATAAAATACTAAATTCATTGTGTCTCCACACGAGATGCATCCCCAGCATCCCAGGAACAGGGGCTGTTGGATTAGCAGGGCTCACACAACCAGCAGGAAGGAAAGGCTGCTTCTCTGCAAGTGCCCTGGCAGTATGGAACAGAATCAGACTCACAGGATCTCTGAGGGTGGAAAAGATCTTCAAGTCCAACCTCTGACTGATCTCCCAGCCCAGAGCACCAAGTGCCATGTCCAGTTGTTCCTTGGACATGTCCAGGGGTGGGGACACCACCACTGCTCTGGGCAGCCATTTCCAAGGCCTGACCTGACCACCTTTTCCATGAAGAAATTCCTCCTGATGTCCAACCTGATCCCCCTCCACTCCGGCACAGCTTGAGGCCATTTCCCTGTGTCCTGTCCCCGCTCCCTGGAGCAGAGCCCCCTACCCCCTCCGCCTGCCCCACCCCGACTGTCCCTTTCTGTCAGAAGCTGTGCAGAGCCACAAGGTCCCCCCTGAGCCTCCTTTTCTCCAGGCTGAGCCCCTTTCCAGCTCCCTCAGACCCTCTTGGTGCTCCAGCCCCTTCCCCAGCTCCGTTCCCTTCCCTGGACACGCTCCAGCCCCTCAGTGTCTGCCTTGTGAGGAGCCCAGAAGTGACCCAGGCCTTGAGGTCCAGGCCCAGGTAAAGGGGCAGGATCAGTTCCCAGGTCATTGTGCCCACCCTGTTTCTCCCAGCAGAGGGGCTGTTGCCCCTCTGGCCTGGTGTAAATGCAGGATAGCCCCTCCTGCCCTGCCAGCCCTGCAGTGTGTGTGACAGTGTGACAGTGAGAACTCAGCCCATGGCTCTGTTGTTCTGAGCACTTGGTGCTAAGCTGGCAGGGAAGGCTGGGGCTGACTCCAGCAAGCCTGGGTGTGACAGGGACAAAGGCTGTGCTTTGGGAAAAACAGCCAGCCTTTCCCAGAGCAGTGAGATGCACCTGTGCCTGGCACTGCTTCCATCCCACCTGCAGAGAGGGAAGGCATCAAATGGTTTGGGTTGGAGGGGACCTCAAATCTCATCCCATCCCACCCCCTGCCATGGCAGGGACCCCTCCCACTATCCCAGGGTGCTCCAAGCCCCATCCAGCCTGGCCTTGGACACTGCCAGGGATCCAGGGGCAGCCACAGCTGCTCTGGGCACCCTGTGCCAGGGCCTGCCCACCCTCACAGGGAACAATTCCTTCCCAATATCCCATCCAGCCCTGCCATCTGGCAGTGGGAAGCCATTCCCTGTGTCCTGTCCCTCCATGCCTTGTCCCCAGTCCCTCTCCAGCTCTCCTGGAGCCCCTTTAGGCCCTGCAAGGGGCTCTGAGGTGTCCCTGGAGCCTTCTCCTCTCCAGGTGAGCACCCCCAGCTCTGCCAGCCTGGCTCCAGAGCAGAGGGGCTCCAGCCCTGGGGGCATCTCCATGGGCTCCCCTTGACTCTCTCCAGCAGCTCCAGGGCCTGCTGCTGTTGGCCCCAGGGCTGAGGCAGCTCTGCAGGTGCGGTTTCACCTGAGGGGGCAGAGGGGCAGAATCCCCCCCTCCTGCTGCCCACGCTGGGGCTCAGCCCAGCCCAGGAGGGTTTCTGGGTGCTCACAGCCAGGGCAGGTCCAGCTGTCACCCACCAACAGCCTAAATCCTTCTCCCAGGGCTGCTCTCAATTCCTTCTCTGCCCAGCCTGGATTAGGGCTTGGAATTGCCCTGACCCAGGCACTTGGCCTTGTGCTTTTTGAATTTTGCACGGTTCCCTCTCTCCAGCCTGTCCAGGTCCCTCTGGATGCTCCATCCCTCCCCTCCAGGCTGTCACCTCCTCACACAGCTGGGTGTCAGCTCCAGGCTGGCTGGGGGTGCCCTAATTCCACTGGAGCTGTGTGAGAAACCTGCCTTTGTGATGTTTTTGGAGTGCTCTAGGTTCATGGCTCCCACTCACCTGCAGGTTTGTTTTTTTTTGGAGACAAACCAGTAATTTCTGATGTCACAGGCTCCACTTTCTCTCCCAGCTGTGGTGCAGAGCTGAGGTTTCCAGACGCTGTGTAACCTTTGATGTAGGATTCACCCTTTGTTCTTCCAGGAACAAAAGGGCAGGACAAAGAGGCATTATGAGATAAAACAACAATTTTCTGCAAGGAGATTGACCCCCTGCTGCTTAGTCTGTAGCAAAGTCATCTTGGAGCTGGCTGCTGCTGGCAGACCCCCCATCCCACTCTGGGGCTGGCTGAAGGCTGTCCAGGGCCAAGCTCTATTGCAAGCATCCTGCAGACCTCAAATGTTTGCATCCTAATGAAAAAAAATGGAGAAGGGCTTGTTAAAATGAACTTTCCACCTCATACAACGCCACGGTTGTTGTTTTTTAATCAAGCTGGGCATTTGAGTCCTGCAGGCACCTGACAATTCACAATGTTTTAGTAAGGGTCAAATTTTAAATATTAAAGACATCTTCTGAAGCCTCTTGGTGTCTGAAAGCACAAAGCAAGGCCTGTTGGCATTCCTGCAGCGCGCTCGTTCATTAATCGGCAATGTTTGGGCATTGTCTGCCCGCGTCCAGCTCCTCCAAACACTGCACTGAGCACAAAATTAATTCCCAGGAGACTGGCACCAGAAAGTGCTTTACTTTCTGCTGGGATAAGTGTGTGCCTCAAGTTAGTCATGTGTTTGTGTCCCTGGTGGAACTGGGGCTGGCAGGACTGACCAACAAAGCAGGAGCTGGGACGGTGGCATTTGGTCACATTGTCCCTGGGCTGGACCCAGTCTCACAGCTCATTCAGGCTCCTGAGAAAATAATGATAAACCTCCTTTGTGGATGAATTTCAGGACACAAAATAAACAACAATAAGGAGTGCTGAGCCCATGCATGTCCTCACTTATGACAGAGCATTTGGCAGCACAGGTTAGTGACGGGGTTTTCAGGGTCACAGAGCTGCTGCACCAGTTGCATTTGCATTGACTAAGAGTATTGCAGCCATTGTGTGGCGTTTATGACCTCCTCTGTGCTCTGCTGGATTATTATCTGAGGAAAATGGAACAATAGATGACCACAGAAATACCCAGCCCAAAACAAAACCTAAGTGCTGGTGGCTTGGTAACCACTGGGAATAATGTGTGAGATTCCAGCACATTGGACCTGCCCCTGCAGGGGTCAGGGAGGGGTAAGGCCGTGGCTGTGTGAGCTGCCAGTGAAACTGGTGTGAATCAGCTGCAGACACACGGAGGCTTTACTGGGAAACTGAAATAATTCTGCTGAGATCCACCAAGGCTCAGCTCAGGGATCCGAGGATCAGCAAACCAGAGGCTGACTTGTCCTTCTGCTTTCCCAGTGCTTGTGGAATCATTTAGGTTGGAAAACCCTCTGAGACCCTTGAGTCCAGCCCTTAACCTACCACTGCCAAGGTCACCATTAAACCATGTCCTCAAGCGTCACATCCACATGTTTTTTGAACATTTCTAGTGATTCCACCACTTCCCGGGGCAGCCTGTTCCAGTGCCTGACATCCTTTCAGTGGAGAAATTTTCCTAATATTTTACATATTTTAGTGCCTTAAGTTATGAAGCTGCCTTCCCCTCATGCACAGTAAGTGCAGGTCACACAGGGCTGGCCCCACACAGCTGTCCCTTGGTGGGCCACCAAATGCCTGCCACTGTCTGAGGGGTGGATCCAATAAAGAATTCCAGTGCTTGGAGAATGGCTTTGATCATCCTCATGTCCCCCCTACTGTTTTATCACCACCATGACTGGGAGGTCACAGCATCTTCTGGGTATCCTGGTGGCATTTTGGCTGTTCTGGGAAGTTTGTGCCCAAGAGGTGAAAGCCAGAAGAGCTCTGTGGGACAAGGGGTTTCTGAACAAAGTCGTGGTCTTTTTTTAAGGTCATGTTTTGGTTGATAAAGACAATAGTATGGGTGCAAATATTGGGATTCACCAAGGCATGTCACTGAGCATTGTGTGACACTTGGGTTTTAAATTAGCATTAAATGGAATGAATAAGGCATAAATTTGATGGCAATATTAGATAAGGCATGCGCTGGTCTTTGAAGTTGGTTAATGAGCTGGATGTGACTGGGAAGATGTAAATTACTGAGAGCATTTCCAGCAGGAACCTGAGGAGCTGATGATTCATTCATCATTTAATATTGTTGACTCTAATCTAGCCAATAACACCCAACATCTGTCCTGGTGAGGAACGCAGATGACGCAGCGTCTGCGAGTGTGTCACAGCAGTCTCCTCTCGCTCAGGGAACTTTGCTGTGGCTGGGTTCCTACAGGTTCACCTCTTGTGCTTGTCTGACTGTCAAGCCTGAGAGGGAGCCACTCATAGCCAGGCTTTTCCTGGGGCTATGGCATCAGGAAGGCACCTTCCCATGGGGATTCCCTCCTGCCTTCAAAGACGACATCTAATGGTGTTACTGTGACCACTGAAACAACATTTTCAGGGTCTCTCCCTCTGCCTGAATGCTTATTAACTGGCATGTGTAAGAAATTAGTCATCCTTGAGAATCTCTCTGCCAAAAGGTCGGATCCTTTAGGTGGGGTTGGGTTATGAAGGGAGAGAACACCCCCATTGCAGAGGGACAACATGAGAGCAGTGTGGCAGGGCTGCTGAACATGAGCATGATGAGGATGTCATTCCTGTCCATGCCTCCTCATCTGAAAGGTTGTGAAGGGCTCACAGCAACTCAAGAAAGGTTACAGAAATGAGGCAGGAGCTGGTAAATGTGGACAATGGTAGTTCTTAATGGAGTTCAAAAACGCAAAAAGAGGTCATGAAGAAAATCACCTGTGGGGTACAGGGAGCTCCAGCTCATCAAGGGCTCAACACACGCTGGTCAAATTCAACCTGGAACAAAGCATCTGGTGCCTGGGCATGGAGATCATTTTCCAGGGGATTTTGGGGATGAGATTGCATGCAGGTCTTTGTTGAGGTGTCATGCTCCAAGGGTTTAGCTTGTGATGTTTGTGGAGAACATAATTATGGATGGATTGGGAGAGTGGGCTGATGCTTCTGCAGGTGCCCTGAAAGCCATCTCCCTCTCTACTCCAGCAAGAGCTACAGGATCTGTTTTCTGTCCAGGAAAAGAGGAGAAAAAAACAGAAAATAACCTGTATTTAACTGTCCTAGAAGGAGTCACAAATAGGCCAAGAATTTTTGGGTTATGTTTGAGTTACATGTTTGGGTTATGTTGAGTTACAGCTCCTTCTGGCAGGGTTAATTTGTGTGGTCTGTTTACAAAACTTTTGAGCCTTATAGTTGGGGTGAAAATATTCCCAGGAGGGTCCATGAGGAGTGCAAGGCAGGATGCAAGGCAGGGCTCCAGTGTTCATCCTGCCCTCCTCTGACAGTTCTCAGCACAGATCCTGTCCGTAGAATTGCAGGATCATAAAGATTGGAAAAGACCTTTAAGGATACGTCCCTTCCCAGCTCCTCTTGCCCTGAACACACTCCAGGGCAGGAAAGGAGCACTCTGGAGCTGCAGCCCATCACAGGAAAGCTGCACTGCCACGAGGTTGATTACAGACCTGAAGCCTTGCACAAGCTCTTGAAAGCTGGGTATTCCCTTTGTACATGAGGAGCTTTGTCTGCTCCCCACAGCTGGAGAGCACCAGCCCTGCAGCCTTGGTACCCAGTCCCTGCCATCAGGGGCTCTCTTGCCATATAGTCCTGTGGGGGGAGTTCTGAGCAGCAGCTGACTGCACTGTGGTTTTGTTTGCAGGAGAGAGTTCTCTGAGCTGCTGGAGAAGTTTGGCTCCCAGAGCAACACAGGCTCAGCGCGGAGCTCGCCAGTCCTGCATGGTGGCAGTGAGTAACTCAGCAGGAAACTGAAAGCCCCTCTCTCTGCAGAGAGAGTTTCTTTTATCCCAGTGTCATTATGAAGGAGCTGTGGTTGGATTTGAGTAGGTGTTGGGGTGGAGGTTTGAAGAAAGCTTGCCTTATTGCAGACCCTTGGTGCATGCCCAGAGTGTGGCCAATGCTGCCAAGGAGTGATCAAGGGAGACTTGAATTGGGGTCATAATCCCTCCCCTGATCCCCAGATTCTGCCTAACTGATGTGCTGGGCAGGTGACTCCATCAGTAAATGAAGCTGTACATTTTTGCTCTGGATTTCAAGGCAATTTCTGCAATAATTAATTTAAAAATAATTTCTTTTCATTTGCAAATGGGAAATGTTTAATGAGATGCAACAAGGTTGACCAAAGCAAGATGCTAGCACAAAAAGTCGTGTGTGCCTGGGGAAGAAAGCTTTCCCTACAGCTTGGCATCCCACCAGACAGCTGCTGGCCCTTCCCCTATGGCAGAGGTGTGTAGGGTTGGCAGAGGGGTGACAGTCCCGCTCTGGAATTGTGCCAAGGAGACTGAACGTTTCCTCTCCTTCAGCCCCATCCTGATGTCTTTAACCACCATGTGGCTTTCCCCAAAAATCCAGGAGTGAGGCATCAGCTCTCAGCAGCAGAGCAGGGGGGAGGGTGATGCTGGAGTGTTTGTGTGCCCTGGACTGACTCTGCCTTTGCTGTTCAGGTCGATACCTGGAGAGCACCTCCTCGGGCTCGTCCTCACGCTCCCAGAGCCCGCTGCTGCTGAGCCCTGCCAACTCCCACGGCCCCTTCCTCGGGAGCCTGACGCACGCTCCTCACGCACAGTACGTACACATCCCACCAGCCCGGCCTGCCGGGGCAGCAGGACACCACCAAATGTCAGAGGGCTACACCCAGTAAAGCATTCCAGTGCTTGTTGAACAGTTTTGTTCATCCTTTTGACCTCTCTATTCTTCTATCACGACAGTTCAGAGGCCACAGCATCTTCTGGATGTGGTGGTGGCATCTTGGCTCTTCCTGGGAAGTTTGTTCCAACGGGGATGAAAAGGTTCCCAGTTGAGATAATCAATATGTCTGCACCATGCAGCAGCTCCTCTTCCTCCCCTCTGAATCCCAGAGGCCATGATTTACAGCCAGCTGAGAGGGCCCTGGACATCACTTGTAAATCATGAGCAGTCTGTTCCTGCAAGGCTGATGTTGCTTTCAGGAGATGTTTTTGAACTTGTTTCCTATTGCCCTGCTCCTGACACTTTGACCCCGTGCTCCAAGAGCACGAGCACCTCTCCATGCAAACATCCCTGATGTTCTTTGCTTTGGGGTCATCAGCCTGCAGTCACCTCATCCTTTGGTGGCCAGAGCATCTCCTGGAGTGTGTTTTCATGTGGTCATCTGCCCTTGCACGTTCCGCAGGGTCAGAGGTTTGGCAGGCCGAGCTGGTTTTTCTGCGGTCTCGTCTCCAGGGCCCTTCTCCAGAGGGACAGCTCGGAGGCTGTTCACAGTCATGGGATGGGGACCATTTGTCCCCAGGGCTCACAGCTCCCCTCCTTTGCCAGCACAAACAAGCCAAGGCACTGGTAATGAGAATCAGCCCTCACTGCAGAACCAGTAAATCCTCTTGCTAAATACCAGCTTATTAGGGATTTGCAGAGGACAAATATTTGGCACCAGAGGTTTAAGCTGCTTGCATGGAGTGAGAGACCCATACAGAGGAGACACCAGATCATCTACTTGGCAGCTGCTTTGGACAAGCCATCCTTACTGTGCTGTTAATTCCCTCCAGGCTGAGGTGTAGAATCCAGAATGGGTTGGGTGGGATGGAGCCTCAGAAATCATCTCATTCCAACCCCACCACTGTGGGCAGGAAAATGGGCATTTAGACTAGAGGGGCCTGTCTTGGTGGCCTCCTTGCCATGCTGTGCCATGTTCTGCTTGTCTCCATGCTGCTCCCAGGCCCCAGAGGTCTTCCCCTGGAATCACAGACCTCGTTTCACCTGAGCATTGGTGGTCAGCCGTGAGATGTAATTTGGGCCATGGGTCTTTTCATGCATGTGGCTGCCACCCCTTCTGCTCACTACAGGCTGTCCCCAGGCTGTGACTTCTCATTGTGGCATCACCTGAGGTCCTGCCCTTCCACTGAACAATGGGAGCTGGATGCGATGCAATCTCACCACAGTCAGTGTCTGAGATTCTGGGTTGAACAGAGCATTTTAATGCATGTTTAATGCTGTTATTTCATGCTTCATTTCCCTAAGATTGTTCACCTTAAAGCAATGTTTTTTCATAAGACTAGGGCCCATGCACCCCTTCCACTGGGGTGTCTGACCACCGGGCTGGCATTGCTTGGGAACGTGTGCCGCTGTCCCTGTGGGGCACGGGGTGCACAGATGCTGTTGTGTCTGAAGTTGTAACATGAGGAGCCAGTGCACACTCTTTGGTCAGTGGCTGCTGTGGAAATACATTGAAAAGCAAAAAGCCAGCTGCACCCACCCACCCCATTTGGAGGAAAAAGGCTTGCTGATCCTTACCAAATCCTTCCCCAACCCCGCCTGTTGCAGTGCTGCCCATGGGAGCTCAGTGAAATCTCTGGTCTCACAACTCTGCTGCTGTCAGACCTCCCTGCTGGCATGGAGCCACTGCTGTGGCTGGGCCTTGGTGGCCTGTTGAGTCCTGTCCAGCAGCTCTTGGAGGGAAGGGTCCAGCTTGTTTGCTGCTCCTTTCTATCCTTGACTGGGCAAGCCACCTGCCGCAGCAGCAGCTCACAGTGTGGTGGGTTTTGCTGTAAAGGATGCTCATTTCTTAGGGCATGTTGCATGATTTTGGGTCCAAATCCTGGTTGAGACGCACCCAGCTGTATATCCTGAGCTTCACTTTGATGTTTCCTAAGAACTTCTTGATAGTTGATCCATCAGTAAATTGCTGTCTGGTGATCTAGTTGGATTCAAGCAACAACCATGTTGATAATATGCTTTTGGCTATAAAAGCAGGAATGTGTGCTTTTGGCTATAAAAGCAGGAATGCCAAATATATTCTGGTTAAATCTTTAGTTTCTTCTCTAAATGTGTACTCCCCTATTGGAGATTAGGGGAAGCAGTCACCTTAATAACACTGAATAATGTCTGCCAAAGAACAGGAGGCCTCACTTCCCCTTTCCAGTGGTGGGTGGAAGAAAGGATGCAAATAAAAGGCTGGGAGAAGGTAGAAGGATCACACATGGAAATAAATCCAGGCAGTTTGTTCAGTGATATGAGAAGATAACCCAGATCACCTTGAGTCACCTGCTGACTTCTCTCCCTTGCAGCTACTCCATTGACTCAGGAATCCAGAGCATTTCTATAGCAAACTCCTCTGGCTTGGGGCTGACAATCAGTGGTGGATCCAACAGGCCTGACGGGCCCATGATTTATGTCCAAGAGCTTTTGCCAGATGGGGACTGTTACAAAGTAAGTTGGCATGGAGACCCTCAGGAGCTCTGCCATGGGGACCTTTCCTAGAGGCTGTGGCTGTTCTGAAGCAGCTTTTCTAAGAGTACATGGATAATTGCATGGACTAATGAGGATTTGTGTTGCAGGAGAAGGCTTTAGGCAGAGATATCCCTTCTCAATGCTGTGTCTTTCTCCCTGTTTGTTTAGGATGGTCGGCTCCGACCTGGAGACCAACTCATCGCTATCAACAGAGATTCTCTGGTGGGCAGCACACATGAGGAGGCCAGAAAAATAATTGAAAAAGCCAAATTCAGGTAGGCGTAGAAAGTATTTCCTGTCATCATCAGGTGCTGCTGAGTCTTAGGCAGAACACTTCATACCAAGGTTTGGCTTCAAGGGCACTATTAGCCTTAAATGATTCTTTAAGGTGGTCACATCAGGAAATCTTGAAGGCATGGATCATCCTGAAGTGGAATCCAGACCTTCCTGATGTTCTGGGCCTCATTAGTATCTCCTATCACTGCCCAGCAGAGCTTTGAAACAGAACTGAAGTTAAAAAAAGGGAAAAAAATGGAGACTCAGGAGAGACCTTACGGATCTGTATGAGAGGGTGGAGCCAGGTGGGGATTGGGCTTTTTTCCCAATTAACAAGTGACAGGACAAGAGGAAATAGCCTCAAGTAGTGCCATGGGATGTTTAGAATGGGTATTAGGAACAACTTCTTCATGGAAAGGGTTGTAAAGCCCTTGGCATAGGCTGCCCAGGGCAGTGGTGGAATCATCTAGAAGTGTTCAAAAGCCATGGAGATGTGGCACTTGGGGACATGAGTCAGTGGCGGCCTTAGCAGTACCCAGGAAATGGTGGAACTCAATGATCTGAGGGGTCTTTCCCAAGCTTAACCATTCCATGATTCAATGGAATGCAGCTGGTGGAGATCCAGCTGCACTGGTGCAGGCTACTCAGGCTTAGGGAGGTTATCCTGGTGACAGAACCACAAGCATGCGAGCTCTGCAAATTTGTGCCTTTTGTTTTGTTAATAAGATGTTCTGTGCTTTTTGTTTCTTGAAGACACGAGGGAAGCACAGAAGTGGCCTTTATCCCTGGGAGGGGACGGTTACATCCCGGACTGTCAGTTCACAACAACAGCCCATCCCCGCCTCCAAAGGCTGTGGGAAACGGCCTGGGCTCCTGCAGGCTGAAGGTCCACGTGAGGTCCCCAGAGGTAGGTGGAAATTCATCTCTAAAGAGATATGATACCAATCCTGGAGACAGATACCAATCCTGGGATCTTTCCTTGATCAGAGAATTCTTCTTTAGGGAGTCCCTAGTAATACTTCTGGAAATCCAGTGGGAAGTCTGTACGGTTGATGTATTTACCTGCAGGCAGATGTTTTTAATCTGAAATAATTTCTTCTCTGTTGGGTTTGAGACAGAGATGGATCTGTGGAGGTAATGACAGGAGTTTCATCTCCAGGGCCTGCATTCAGACCTGTTTCAAGAGTCTCAGGTTTAAAAAAAAAACAAAGCCCTTCTGTGGATAGCAACCTGCATCTCATTCAGCACCAGTCATAGGGCTGGAAGGGATCTCTGGAGTCAGTTTGATCTAGGCTCCTAGCCAAAGGCAGGCACAACTCTTTATTCTTCAAGCCCTCTGATGAGGATGAATCCCCAGCATTCCTGCACAGCCCTTTCCTGCTCCTGACTACTCTAATGATAAGCCAGGCTCATGCCTCCTGCAAAGCCAAGCTCCACATTGTGTTTGCAGAGAAGTGCTTGAGCTGTGAATGGCTGGACAGGGTTTAACCACATAACCCTCAGGGTCTGCAGCTCCATTGTATGCATTTGTCACTCCCCTCCTGGACTGGTGCCATGCTGGGTGTCCTTTCTGCCCTCTTCTACACAAATTTCCTTCAAAAGAGGCTGGCTGGATGTTCCTTTCATACAAGACCATTCACAAAACACCTTGCTTTCCAGACCTGTGGGACACAGACTTGCATGAATGTCACATATGTGTTGCCTTTGGGTGCACCAGGTTGGAGACGTGCCCTAGAAAGGCACCAGAGCCCCTGGAGCTGTGGTTGGGTGCTGTGGTTGGACCCCTCACCCCCAGATTGTGTGATGCTGTGCACTTGTATGAAATCACACCATTGGCTGGACTGAAATGGCTCCTTTCCTCACTTTGCTGCTGAAAGACGGAACTTCTAATGAGGTCTGGACTTCCACACCAGGGAAAGAGTGCCCAGGCACGCGTGCTGCCTGTTTGTGTGTCCTCACACCAGCCCTGTGCCCTCTTGGCACCCAAGTCCCCAGCTGTGTCACAGCTGTCTTGGTGGTGCTCACCCACGGATTATTTTTCCCTCTCTTCCTTGTGCTTTCAGCCATGATATAGCACACAAGAAAGGGTGTGAACTGATCTCGGCTTCCTGCCCTGCTCACTGGAATAATTATGGGTTTGGGGTAAAGGTTACACCTGGCTGTGGTCAGACTTGGGACCTCTCTGCGGGATTGGATGCAGAGCTCCAGGGAGAACCTCTGTGGAGAAACAGGCAAGGTTACAACCAGCCTCAGCACTCAAGCACAGTTAAAGTAAGGACAGAACCATTTGTGTGTGACCAGAGGTTTTGGGGTGGCTCAGCCTGTGCCAGGTGCTCCCAGAGAAACCCCTGGAATCTCTTCAGGCTCACCTGCACAAGGGGTGTATGTGGCGCCCTCATGGCTCTGCCTTGAACTCCTCTATCTCCTGCTCATTATTTACACCAACAGATTCTTCTTAACAACTGTCTGTGCTGTTTTGTCTTGTTTTTCTAGAATAGACGTGAAAATCCTTTTCCTGTGCCTTCTTTGTCTCCGGACATTTGCCCACCAGAGCTTACAGTCTCAGGTGAGTCCTGCCCAACCATTCTCTTTGTGTGGGTGACAAACAGCTGTGGCTCCTCAGAGCTGAGGATTGTGAAATCACAGAATCACAGAATGGATTGCCTTGGAATGGACTTTAAAGCCCAGCCCATCCCACCTCCTTCCACTATCCCAGAGTGCTCCAAGCCCCTGGCCTTGGACACTTCCAATATAAACACAGTCAGATAGAGTTGGGATGTACACAGCAACCCTGGGCTCTGAACAGGTTTTGAGGATGCCCTCAGTTGGCCAAATTGGGAAATGGCTTAGAGATGTTAAATAAATCAGATTTCTCTCTATATCCAAGCTTCTGTTTTTGCTTATTTTTCTATTCTGTGTTTCATCTCCATGCTCTGGGTTTCCTGAGCTCTTACCTTTTGTGGAGAGAACCACTCTGTTCCAACAGTGTGGCAGCAATGGGAGGTGAACCTGAATCACCCTGAAGCTTCCCAAATCCCTTAATACTATTGAGGAAACCTCAATAATCCCCAGAGCCCAGGGAGAAAACCTCCACAAGGTACCCCATACCCCTGTGACGGGAAGGTTGGAGAGAAACATGGACTTACCCAACAAATCCTGAACAAGTGCTGCCCACCATTCTTGCAGCCTCAAATCCAACAGCCCTTCCTTCCCTGGGACATTGGCTCTGCTTACAAATCCCTGTGCCTTGCTGCAGTTCCCCTCTGGAAAGCTAAGAGCAAGCCCTGGAGGTAAACTGTGTTTAGTCCATACCTGGGATCAGCAGGAGATGGAGCAGCTGCTCCCAGGGATGTCTGGCTCACCTTGGGCAAGCTCAGCAGCTTCAGGTCTGCCTTCCATGCTCCCCTGGAGAAGCCCTGGGACAGAGATGAGCTCTCCCTGCCCTGAGTGTCCTGCAGGTGCCAGGGACACTCTCAGGTGGCCACCACAGACAGCCAGTCCTGGTGATGGGGACAGAGCAACCCAGTACCAGCAGTGACCCACCATGGCCTGACTTAGCTGGAGGATTTGATCACTTCAGGATTTGAATGTGAGATGCTAAGGAGGCTTTGTGTCAGTGTTGTCATCCATGGAGACAGACAACTGGCTCTGAAAGAGCAGCCAGGCTGGGAGCCTGGGCCAGGCAGTGCCTCAGCCCTGGATATGGCTGTGTCCAGAGCTGACAGCAAAGGCACATGGAGCTAATCCTGATTAGCCATGGCTTGAAGGGCAATGGCTCTGCCCTTGAACTTGGAGAGGGAAGTGGTGGTGGCTGATCCAGCAAACCCATTTGCTACCTCTTGCTGCTTCCCAGCTGCTGGCCTTAGCAGAGCAGATGGATGCCTGGATTAGGAGGATTATGCAGCTCCTCTGCTGCTCACTGCCTTCTCCTGGCACCTGGGCCCTGCCCTGATGGCCAGGAGGGTGAGGGAGAGGTGCTGCAGGGATTCCAGAGGAGCTGTGGTACTTGGCAAAACAGGGCTCCCTGTGATGTTAACCAGACCCAAGCAGCAACAGGAATTGCTCCTTGGGCAAATCTTATGACTGCCATGATAAGGAATCTTGTCACCTGGGCTGATGGTTTGAGGGTGGGCAGGGGCAGGCACAGCCACCCTGCACCCTTCTGGAGTCTGGTTGGGTTCTTCAGGAGCAGGCAACACCTCCTGCAGCCCTCTTCCATGGAGTATCATTGTTCCTTACAGGCAAGGGTTAATCATAATGGAAAAGGAGGAGTTCCCTCCAGGCATGGAGGGGCAGGCCTTGTGCTCTGGAACTTTTCAGCTGTGCAGCAGTGCTGGCAATGCTGAGCCTGCTGTTGGCAGCTGGATCCTCCAGCTCATGACAGCTTTTCACCAGTTCAGCAGCTGCTGCCTCTGCCTCTCTCTGCCTCTGTGCCTGCCTCACAACACATGTGCCTCCTTCTACCCAAAAACTCTGCCTGCCCAACTGAGGGGAAAAGGGTTCAAGGCTTTTTGCAGTCTTGGGGAGGGAAAAAAATCTCAGATGTGGCTTTTCCACATCACTTTTAACCTGTTAATTCCTATGGGCATCAGGAATTCTTTCCATTTTGCTTAATCAGAGTAGACAAGAACCAGGCAGATTTTAATTCATTTTTCTCACAGTTCACCGTAACTCCAAGACTCCACAAAATTCTGTGACTGGAAATTTCCAAAGTGCTGGAAGTTTTTTGCAGTCTTTTGTCCCTGGATGAAACATCTCACTTTAAACCATGCAGAAGCCCACTTTCAGAAGGATTTGCCCCAGTATCCAGTCTTTCCAAGAGAGGCCTAGTTCAGTCTTCCAGAGCTGGTTTTAGTAAATCCTGGACTTGGATTTTTGCCCTGCTGTACACACTTTATATTTCATGCAACAAGAAATCTGAGTTTTGCTTTGCAGGCACCTCTACCCAAATGCTTCCCTGTTAATATTTGCTTTTGATTTTCAGCACCTGCTTCAGCTTCTAACTACAAAGCAGCTTCAGGCACCAAACCTAAAGTAGCACTGGATCCCCATATCCGGCTCAAGGATGGAAAACTGGAACTGGTAAGTGGCAGAGTCCCTCTCCCCAAAGCAAGGTCTCCTCCTTGTGCACTGTGCAGAAATAGTCCATCTTCAGGTGAGTTTGCTGGAGGTTGAGTCCAGCCTCTGAAGGTAAAGAGGGTGAAACATCCTGACTGTGTCCAAAGGGGCATTTAAACATCCCTTGGCTAATCTTGGGTATTTCTTGGTGCTCCATGAAGCTCCAGAAGTCTTTTCCTGGCAGCTGCACCTCCCTTGCACATCATACCATTGGGTAAGGTTGTGCCCTCCAAACTTTTGGTGCTGCTGTCACTGCTAGGGTGACCTCAGGCAGCCTGGTGTGCAGGAGGGGAGGCTAAGACAGGGGATTTCTCATGGAGGAGCCATCCAGAACCGCTGATTCTTCCATCATTTTATGAAGAACACACTCGATGGGCACAGAGCGGAGCTGCTCATCTGCTCACCGAGACCCTGGGGAGGGGCAGGGTGCCTTGGGGGGCCGTGTCCCAGTCTGGCACCTTGGGTTCCTCCGGCGTTTGAGGGGGGATGTGGGGACAGAGCCCTTTGTGCGGACGCCACGGAGGCCGCGATGTGACGAACATCTGCTGCCACCCGACGGCAGCGCAGCGGAGCCGTTCTCTGAGCCCGCGCAATTCCCTAAAGCGGGATCCAGGGTGGCTCTTGCACAGCGACCTCTGCTCCTCGCGGGGACAAAGCAGCTCCTCTGGGCTGGCAGGAGCGCTTGGCTTCACTTCTCACAGCCGTGTTAGGTGGGGGGGTGACACCGACTGGCACAACCCCGGGTGGCTTTGGGGCGGCCAACATCCCAAAGCGTGGGACCTGCAGCAGCGCCTTGCACAGGGCTGGTGGGACTCGAACGGGACAGCAGATGGATCCCAGGGACTTGCTGCTGCTGGAAAGGCGGGCGAGGACCCCTCCGCAGCCCCTTCCCAGGGAATTCCCGGGAGCTGCTGTGAGCAGGAGCTGTGAGTGCAGCCTGCCACTGGTGAATGTTTCTCTCGGGCTCTTTCCAAGAATCTGCTGAGCTCGACTTTGTCTTTTAAAAGCTTTCAGTCGCTGCTGCTAGCAAGGAAGTAGGGCTTGCACAGGCTTATCTGCTTCTGTGTGCTGCCCTGAGGTTGAACAGATAAATATCAATAGAAGTTAGGGCATCAGGAGTAATGAGAGAGCAAAACATGCAGTGGAGGAGCGAAATGTTCGAATGTCTCCTCTCTCCATGAGAAACACTCTGTTAATAGCTTTTATCTTCCTGGTCCCAAACACAATTTCTGGGCAGTAAGAGAAAGGAGAGGCTGACCTCTTGCCAGCTGAGTCTTGCTGAAACTCTGCTGGCTTTTGATAAAAGTCCTGAAAACTCATTGGAGCTGCAAATCTGATTTCAGATAAAATGTTCTCGGAGGGATGTGAACCTGTGTTCAGGAACAGACATTTCTGTACATGTGCAGCAAAGGAGAGACTGGAAATCCAATCCAAGCCTGTTCTTTTGGGAGATGCTGCCTGGAGAAACCCAGCACCAAGTGTCTTCCCAGTGCCTACCCTAAATAATTGCTTTTCCAGTATTTTTCTTTTGAAAGGCTCCTTGTTTCTGCTCAAGGTTCTGCAGTACCTTGGTCTGGATGTGACCGAGGACAAGAAGAGGCAGCTCCGGCAAAGCCTGACCACGGACTCGCAGGGGACTGTGGCCTATGGAGGTGAGCAGGAGCTCTGCCCAGGGGAATCTGACATTTTGTGCAGCTTCACTGGCAGCTAAAAAGGGAAAAAGGGACAGAAGTGGCTGGTGAGACACCTGCCTGGGTAGGGATGGAGCCTATAAATAGGGGAAGCCGCAAACACAAAAGAAGGCATTCTGTAGAATCATGGAATCCTGGAATGGTTTGGGCTGGAAGGGACCTCAAAATTCATCTCATTCCATCAGACAACTTCCACTATACCACGTTGCTCCAAGCCCTGGCCAAGAGGACACTTCCAGGGATGGATCAGCCACAGCTTCACTGTGGAACCTTTACCAGGGCCTCACAGGGAAGAATTTCTTCCTAACATCTAATCTAAACCTACTCTGTGTCAGTTTAAAGCCATTCCCATTGTCCTGTCATAGGTAAAATCAGACTAAAAGAAAGTTGGTGCAACAGTTTACTTTCCTTAAAATCCCAGCTTTCCTAGCAGAAACTGGCCAGAGGAGACACAGAAAATGAAAACCAGTTCTGCTTTCTGTGGCCTTCCAGAGCATGACTGGCCCACAGGATCTGCTCCCCAGAAGGCTTTCAGCAAAAATCCAAAACCATCAGCAATGTCCCCAGCAGAGAGAACAGTCACAAGGCATCTGGATCAATTTTTTGTGTAGAGAGAGGGGTGGGACACAGAACCATGGCCCTCTCCTACGAGTGATAGGAGTTGCAGCTTGTAGAAACAGAAATGAGGATGATTGAGGGTATTTAGCAAATGTGCTGCTTTTGCAGAGAGACTCTGGCTCCTGCTGCAGCACAGGGACCAAGCACCATGCAGGACAGGCTTCAAGGTGGGACCATGTGAACCTCTTGAAGTTCAACAAGGCCAAGTGCATGTTCTGCACCTGGGTCAGGGCAGTTGCAAGCACAAATCCAAGCTGGGTGGAGAAAGGATGGAAAGCAGCCCTGGGGGAGGATTTGGGCTGTTGAAGGATGAGAGCTGGACATGCTCTGGCCGTGAGCACCCAGAAACCCCCCTGGGCTGGGCTGAGCCCTGGTATGGGCAGCAGGAGGGGGGGATTCTGCCCCCTCAGGTGAGACCCCACCTGCAGAGCTGCCTCCAGCTTGGGGGAGCCCTCAGAGCCCCTTCCAGGGCCTAAAGGGACTCCAGGAGAGCTGGAGAGGGACTGAGGACAAGGGATGGAGGGGCAGAACACAGGGAATGGCTTCCCACTGCCAGAGGGCAGGGCTGGATGGGATATTGGGAAGGAATTGTTCCCTGGCAGGGTGGGCAGGCCCTGGCACAGGGTGCCCAGAGCAGCTGTGGCTGCCCCTGGATCCCTGGCAGTGTCCAAGGCCAGGCTGGATGGGGTATGGAGCCACCTGGGATAGTGGGAGGTGTCCCTGCCCATGGCAGGGGATGGAATAAGATCATCTTTATGGTTCCTTTGTGCCCAAACCATCCCATGTTTCTGTGATTCTGTGACTGGAAGCTCAGGGACCCTGGTGCCATCTCCCTGATGGTTCCCACCTGCCCCATGCAGCCCCTTCTGCTGTGCTTTCCTTCATGTCTGAAAGCAAAATTAATGGATTTTCAGACTTGTCAATTTAACGCCTTTTCTAAGTGCTGAACTCACTGAGTTGTGTTTTTGTTTAAATCAGCAACATGAGAAATGGCCAGCAGGTGCCTTTTGTCAGGGAAATGTGGGTTTAGCTTAAAATTTTAAAATTTTCAGAACCACAGTCGTGAAAACGCCCCTGTGAAAATATCTGGGGTTTTCTGGGTTTTAAAAATGTCCGTTTTTTCAGTTGGATAAGAAGCAGGACTCTGATAAAGGCTGTCAACAACTCATTTAAGCCTGATAGGATTTCTGACAAACCCAGGATTACTAGACAAACCTGTCTGGTATCTCTAAACCCTGCTTGGCACCAGTGGATGGCCCCAAAATCGGTGGCATTTTCTCCTAACCCACAGCAATTTTCTCTCTTAGCCTGGTAAAAACTGACTGTTTCTCACAGATGTTCTCCAAGCACTGAGGGATCTGATGCAGGAGGAGCTGGACGAGGCTGGTCTGGATTCCAGCTCTGTGCTCTTCACTCAGCACGAAGTGGCCAATTTGCTGGATACATCAGCTTTTCACTCCCCGGTCAGTCACCACAAAGCTCTGCTACATTGAATCCATGGATCTTCTACATGAAATCCATGGAATTCTGAGATGGGAAAACTTACATTCCCATTTTCTGGTTGTTCTAGAGTTAGAAAGACAAGGCAGAACTATTAATGAATAATTTTTAATAGGAAATTCTATAAAAGACCTCAAACTTCTCATTTTGAATAAGGAAATAACACTATCTATGGGATAATATGAGGAAGCAGCCTGGCAGTAATGCAGAAGGAGAAATAGCCATAATTAATCAATTTAAGTAATTTCATTTGGTTCACAAAGTGAAATTTCATTCTAGCTCAGCTATATCAGCAATGATGGGGATCAGAGAGTGAAATTCTGTGGGGCAAAATGAGCCATCCTGGAGCTGAATTATTTAATGTGTCTTTTGATCTATTGCATAAAAATGCTGACTCCTTTTTTAGGTGATTTTGATTCCGTATGTGATGAGTCTGTCCCTCTCCTTGCAGACCTTTGACTCTCTCAGCTGCAATGGCAGCGAGGACCTGGAGCAGCTGCAGCTGGAGATGAGGGATCTGCGGCACGAAGTCCGCAGGCTGAAGGTGGAGCCTCCCCTTGGAGCAGATTTCTTAGCTGGGGTGTTCTGCTGTAGGAGGGGTGATGGGATGGCCTGTCCCTCTGAAGAGGTCACCAGTTTGCATTCTGTGCATTCCTCGTCACACAGGAGCCTCTCACCCTCCACTCTCCTTAACTGCCTCTTTGTCCCTCTCAGCCTCAAAGGAAAACTTATTTGTACTCAAAGCATGCAGTCCCTTCTCAGCAGGGAGTTAATATATTTAAAAAGCAGGTCTCATTAAAAATTCCAGTGTGTGATTAACAGAAGCAGCACCTGTCCTCTCACCCTCACCTGGCTGTCACCTGGCTGTGAGCACCTCAGCTGTGTCCAGGTGGAATTCTGCAGGTCACAGCTCTAAAAGCTCACCCTGTGTGGGGGGCAAATTGCACAGAACTTCTGTAAAATAATATTCTGGTGGGTAGGGGCATTCTAGAAAATGTCCTGTCATTTGTTGTTTCTAATCTGGTGAAAATATTTCCCACAGTCTCTCCTGAGAGAAGTGGAGAGCAGCAAGAAGTTGATGGAGGATGAGCTTCAGAGGCTGAACCAAGTTAGTGGAGGGATTTCTGGGTGCTGGGGGTGGGTTTGAGGGTTGGCAGCTGAGGGGGACGTGGTGTGTTCATCCGAAGTTCTGGGTCCTTGCAGAAGGCGCTGGGGTTCCTGTCGGAGAACCGGAGCCTGCACAGCAAACTGCAGATGGCTGAGGTGGTGCAGAGACAGGCCCACAGCGCCGAGCAGGACTACGAGGAAGTGATCCACCTGCTGGAGGCTGAAATTGCAGAACTGAAGATGCAGCTGGCGGGGAAAAAAGCAAAGCACGTCTCTGAAATAGAGGTAATGCAACCCCCTGGAAAAACCCACAACCCTCCAGACTCTTCTTCTGTGGCTTCATAGAGTCATGGAATAATTTGGGCCAGAAGAGACCATAAAGCCCAGCTCATTCTAACCCCCTGCCATGGCCAGTGACTCCTTCCACTATCCCAGGTTGTTCCAAGCCCCATCCAACCTGGGCTTGGACTCTTCCAGGGATAGGGCAGCCACAGCTAAGGTTACCCTCCTTCTATTTACACAGAAAATGAAATAGCACATAGATCATTTGCTGCATGGGACCACAAGGCCAACACGGTCTCTGCATCTGTGTTATAATTTGCATAACTTCCACTGTCCCTTCCCAAAGGACACTGCTTTTGCTTGTAGCAAATGCCACAAACTGCTGTTTCCAAAAGTCAAGGCTGGATCATCACCACCACCTTTCTCCCCCTCCTGTGTCCCTGCCTCAGGAGGACATCCTGGAGCTGAAGAGGCAGCTGTCCCTGGCCGATGGTCAGCTACGAAAATCCGAAGTCTCACGGAAGCGCCTGGAGATCTGCAATAGGAAACTGCTCCTGTTTGTGCAGGTGAGGTGTGGACCTGCCCAGCTGCTGCAGCATCACCACGGCCTCTTTCCTTCAGGATGGTTTTGCAAGTCCAATCAACTTCCTCCTCCATAAGCAAGAGGGGTTTTTTTCCTCTGTCTCACTCCGAAAAGTCACTGTCTGTTGGTTAGGAGGAAGCAGAGAATGAATTCAGGTCTCCTCATATCCCTGGGAGCAATGCAAACTCCATGGTGCAGGTTTTGCTGGTGGCTCTGCTTTCCTGGCTCCCTGTGCTGAGGCTGTCAAAATCATCCATGCTCACCTTCCCTTGCGATAGCTCTAAAAATAGGAACCTGGAGAGTGGCTTTGCTCTTCCAGTGCTTTTTGCCCTGGATTTCCTGTAAAATCTCACTGTTTAGTCTTTCAGTTGGTGGGTTTTCCACTTCATTCCCTGTATTGGGAACACCAGTATATGTAATTAATAAACTGGCCAGCATGGGAAGCATTAGTAGTCAGTGTATCTGCTATGGCTACTGATGGCCTGTCCCAAGAACTCTTGAAATCAAGCAGAAACAGTGCTTGAAAAGGAAACATAGATGCTGTGTCCTATGCTCCAGAGACGGAAGAATTAAATGCCTCCAGAGCTTCAGCACTATGTGCTAGAGCCTGTGCAGTTTGGGGTCAGACTTTGGAAATACATCTCACTTGACCCCAGGGTCAAACATCACAGGATTTTGAGCACTGGAGCAAAATGTCTTCTTTTTTTCTCCACCCCTCAGCAGTGTTGGAGAAGTGCATGGTAATGACAGCTTACACATGCAGGTCCAACCCAGGGGCCAGGGGTTGCTGGAAGCCATGATCACTGAAATGCAGCCTGCAAAATTATTCCTTGGAAGAGGATTTTTGTGTTGCATTTCATGTATTTTAGCAGTGATAATAAAATGCAGAATTCAGATGTGTCTGTAGATTCGTGAATGCTGCCTGAGCTGCAAAAGGCCTTGAGATATTTGCTTCAAGGGCAATGAATAAGCAGAAGCTGATTACTGTCATATTAAATCTGATCATCAGGAAAAACCCATGGGGTTTGTTCTCAGGAATTATTCATTCCTACAAGTTTGAAACCCTTTTTTTTTTTTTTTTCTATTGCATGACAGAACATTTACAAGGTCCTGAGCACACACAGTCATTTACCAGATGAGAAAAGGTAGGAGATGGCTTCTGGGAATGGTGAACAGCAACATGAAATGTCCTTTTCTGACCTTTCTCTGGGGAAGGTGCTTCACACGTAACCTACCCAGAGTTTCTAAACATACTTTCACTTTGGAAGTGAAACCATGGGAGAAAGATAATCTGCAGGCTGCTGGTGGGTTAGTGCTGGGGGACTTGGGCCTCTGTTCAGGCTTTTTTTGGGAGTGAGCAGCTGAAACTCAGCTTGGGTTAAATTGCTCTTGTCAGCAGAGACACCAAGCAGGTTGTTTCCGAGCAGCAGAGTTTTGACCCACCTGCTTTTCCAAACATAAACCAGGTTTTGGCTCCAGGACCACATCCTTTTTTATCAGCAGTTAGAGTAGGCAGAGTGTAAGCAAGGAGCTCTCAAGGTTCTCAGCTGCATGAATGGCTGCAGAAGCAGAGCTCAGGCTTCTGGAGTCCCCTCCAACCTGAGCCTATCTCCTATCACTTGGGCATAAATGTATCACAACTCTCCGTGTGTTTTTAACTGATTAAATCATTGAAAAGTCACTGACCCATCGATAATGGCCAGTCCCTTTAAAAGCCAGTTTTTAAGAGGGATGGAAATCAGTTTTTAAGTTTCCAAGTTGGTTATTTCTAATACAATGCAGGGGAAATGCTTTTGACAAATTCTAAAGAATACTTTGCTACTTTTCTGTAACAAAGCAATGCAAGTGTGTCTAACAGACATTTGAATGCGGAGGGATGGAGATGTAACCCCCCAAACACACAGAATTTATGTAGCAGATCCTTCCTGAGAGGCTGGCCAGGATTGTCAATGACCATTCTCTGATAGAAGTATTGATGGCACTTTCCGTGTTTATAAGCGTCAACCATGAAACAGAAGAGGATAAAACAGATGCAGTCTCAGACACATCTCTTCCACCTTCAGATCTTGTTGACCTTTTGCTATCAGAAGCTAAAGAACTGTTAGCACCAATCCTCTCCAACAAGGACGGTAAGCACTAAATTAACTGGAGAAAGCTGAGTCCCAGCAAGTCTCAGGGATCTCTGCCAGTGTTATTGGCAGTTTCCAGCACCTTTCATATTTTTCCATACCAGTTGAGCCTCCCTGATTCTCTCATGCTCACCGAGATGTAATTACCCTATATCCATGTGACTCATCTGGGAATCTGCAATGCAGACTCGCAGGGTATGGAGTCAAAGACTTGTGCCCAGGGCCAGAGGAAAGGCATTTATCCAGGGGAAAAGCCCTAACAGGCAGGAGGAGGGTTTCACAGAATCACTGAAATGCTGGTTGAAAGGGAGTGCTGGAGATCACATCTTCTGCTCCAGGTAGGGCCATCCCAGTAGAAGGGATCTGCAGTGGGTTTAGCCAGCCAGGATGGAAATCCACAGCCTTCCTGGATGGTGTTCCCTCACTGCTCTGTGACAAGGATCTTCCCGGCACCCAGCCTGAGCTCCCCCAGGGGCAGCCTGTGGCCACTGCCCCCAATTACACTGGCTGCACTGCCAAAAACAGCTCAGCTCCAGCATCCTTTAATTGCCCCTGACACAGCAGTGGGGGCTGTGAAGTTGCCTCTCAGCCTCCTCTAAACCAGCCCAGCAGCCTCAGCCCTCCCCAGCCTCTCCCTGCAGGCCTGGGGCTTCCCTTGCTGGATCCTGTCCAGTTTCCCAACAGCTTTAAACCCAGGATCCAAATTTTCTTTCCACCATCCAGGTACTATTATAGCAATGGTGAGTGGAAGGGAACAGTCACCTTCCTGTTTCCTTGGAGTAAAAACCAGCCATGCTCCTTTTTCCTCACATCTGTGAGAAAATCAGGGAACAGCATCCAGCTCCGTGGGAGTCTGGATTAGCTTTCCCAGTCTGGGACTCTGAGCTGGTCCATAAGCCATAAACATTTCTTGCTGGCAATTATTTGACCCTGCTTGTCTCTTCCCCCACAAAATGAGTGTCTGACCTCCTCAGTGTCACGTCCGGGTGAGTGCACAGCCCCAAACAGGTGCCCAGTCCTTGCTCTTTGATGCTATTCACCAGCTCAGCGTGGCCATGGCCCAGCACTGGCTTTGTCTCAAAGCACTAGACACAAAGGAAATAATTGCAGCCTTTCAGGAGCACCTCTGGTTTACGAGTGCTGTCAGCATTTTCTGAGCTCCTGCCCCATTTAAATGTGCATTATCATAATGCAGCAGCATTGGGCATGTTCTCTGCACTAACACTTGGCTCTGTGCTTCCATCTGCAGCTCTGCCATGGGACAGGGACCAGTGCCTGCCTGCTGAAGGAATCCCAAATTACAAGGAGTAGGTGTCAAAACTGCTGTGGTCTGTAATTTGGACAACACAGATACTAAAAATTCCCGTTTGTTTTGCTGGGTTTTTTTAACCAAAACTGTTGCTTGATGACTTTTGATCAGACAATCTAGGAGAGGCCTCCAGATGGCCAGGACAGAGAAATACTGTGAAATTCCTAGACAGAAAGAGACTTCCCACTCTGCACGGTGTGAATTCCTGGATTTCTCTTTTGCTTTATAAAATGCTGGTTTTCCTTCAGGCCAGATGGGAATTTGTGGTTCTGTGGCTTGTCTAGCCAGCATTTTTATAGTGCACTCTGTGTAAGGGAAAAAGCATCACTGAATATGTTAATCTTTTGTGCTATGATATCGAGATGCTGTGAAGCTCCAGACAGGGAAAGCAGGATGACTTGGCTTTGTTTGGACCTTAAACTGTTAAATTTCCCTGAAACCTCTTAAACTGCTTGTATTTAACAGAGCCATTTCCTAAAGTTATCTGAAAGGGCACTTTGAGACCTAAATATCTCCTATTGCTTTCTTAGCTTAACTCAACCTGAAGATCTGCCAGCACAGTTTTTTGTTTAGGTACAAAGTACCCATTTGCAAATGATAATTTCAAGGTTATGAAAAGCATTTTCAGACAAAACAGGCGGTCTGCACAATCTAACCAGGCAAGATCTGTGGCTTCTTCTTCTTTCCTAAATAATGAGTGCTGTCTTCACATTACCCTCTGTGTCCTTCTCCCAAACTACCTAAGGCATATTTCTCCTTTTCAGCCACCTCCATCAGAAGACCACATGGCCCCCTCCTGCAGGCCAGACCAAGAGTGACCAACCACAGCCACCAAGCCCACCGGAACTACCTAAGAAGTTGACATAAATATCCCATGGCTCCGTGGTGCTCCAAACCATGGCCATCCTCCCATGGGAGACAGGAAAGACACGCCCCAGGCACCTCAGCATCCAGGCCAAGCAGACTGAGAACAAGCTTTCTGACACAAGAATCATTCTTCCTAACTATCCAAGACTTTTTCAGCAACCTCCCCTGTGCGTCTACCTCCGAGTTATCATACAAGGCTTTTTGCTCACGGTTTTGCAGCTTTATAGGAAAAATATTCTCATGAGGCTACAGAGGCCTGGATTTCTGTGGCAGCCTTTTAGAGCTTGTATTCTGGGTAGCTTGAATGTACCTGAGGGACTCAGGGGTCTCCAACAGATCCCTTTTGGTATTTCAGATGAAAAACCAAAGTCTATTTAGTGACTGTAATCAAAGCAGCTTAATCCCTAGTGTCCTAGTTGTCTTGGGATAGGTACTTCTCTTTTTATTCTTTTTGTATAGTTTATCCCAGCTGCAGTGCTCGGAGTGGGAAGCAGCACCTCAGGCAGTTGCTGGCCAGAGTCAGGACAGCCAGCGGGGTGCTCCAGCCACAGCGCGGACACCGAGCCCTCCCTGGAACGCGGGGCAGGACATCGTGGGCATAGTGAACATAGCTCACTAAAGGTCCCTGGTGTCACTGGGAAATGACATCCACGTGATGCAAGACTGAGACAGCAGTAGATGGGGATCAGATCTGAGATGGGCAGAGGTCTGGAAAATAAAATGGAAACGCTCCTCACAAGGAGTTTCTCTCTGGTTTCTGATTGCAGCTGCTGTGTTCAGAGTCTCACAGACAAAGACACAGCCTGAAACCGTTTCTCCTCCCTCTTATTTTGGCAGCTCCTGGGGAGATGCATTGAGAAGTTTCAGGAAAATGGGGTACAATCTGGCTTTTACAAATAATTTGTTAAGATTACTTCAAATCTTCTTTGTGGGGGTTCAAAGCATGTGGATCCTTTATTGTCTAAATTAAAGGCTTAGGCAAAATCATGACCCTCACCAGTATCTCCTGCACTCGAGGTATCACTGCACTGCTAAACCAGCAACTGTGTGGTGGAATATATCACGTAAATAACCAGTCTGAAATTTTGGGTAAGTTTAATTTCATAGCTTGGGGTAAATTAAATCTTGGGAATGCATACCTCAGAGTATAAATTAAAGGACTTCTTTTAAAAGGAGACATAATCCTTTGGACTGCTTACAAGGAATATTCCCAGGAAGGAGAAAATATTCATCTCGGGATATCCTGTGTTTAATAGCTCATTGCCCAGTGCTCTCTGCTGTGATGGAATGATAGCAAATCCTGGTGTTACCTGTGGGTTTGGCCCTAGAGCTTTGTTCTCATCCCCTGTGTTACACAGACAGGCAAGAGGCACACACAGCAAAATCCAGTCTCACCAGTCTGGTGTACCCTGGCTCTGGAAAAACAACTCCAGTTCCCCTGGGGTTAAGCAGCAGATCCCAATCTACTCCTGGCAGGGTCTCTCCAAAAGCATTTGGCTGGAGGTGGCATCCTAGGGAGATGTCTCCAGCCACTGCTTGTCACACTTGCCAGGGAACAGCACAAACAGGATTTTGGGAAGGAGCAGGTCTTGGGTTGTGCTGTGTTATTTCATATACCCAGTGCCACTTGAGACACCTGGGAGAAAAGGGCAAAGTTATGTGGAAAACACACCCGTTTAGGCTGCACTTAATCAGCTAGAAAACCAAGAATCTGTTGTGGAATCCACAGAAGTTTTAATACCATCTCTGACAGTCATGGAATACTTTTCTCAAAATTTGAGTACTGAACTCCACCTCCTTGAGTGCTGGAAAGGCACAGACCAGGACTGTCCCAGCAGGGACCAGTTACATGGTCTGAAAGAGAAACTCTGCTTCCACAGTCTGTATTATTCCATAGATGTGTATTTAAGGTCCCAAGAAAGAAGATTTTTTATTAAAGCATCACAGTGGGTGAGGGTTTGGATGAAATAAGCATTGTGTGGTTGGTGCTGGCACCTGGCAAGGGATGGAAAGAAGGGGATGCTGCTCCAAGGCCGCTGTATTTGGGGTCTCCTGAGCTGTTTCCAAAAGAGCTGTGAAGTTCTTAACCTTTTAAACAGCCCCAACAGCTCTGTGCTCTCAGCTTACTCTGGAAAGGAAATCCTCCGTGTTCCCATCAGCCACTGGAGAGCCTCATGTCAAACAAGGATCAAGCATTGCATGCTTCCCAAAGCTTTCATGTTTCTCAGCTGCTTTCCAGTATTTCCTTTGAATTTCCCATATTCCTTGTGCCTTTGCTCCGAGCCCAGCAGACTTCCCTCTCTCTGTTAACCCTGCTGTTCAACACCACCTCTGCAGAGCAGTGCTCAGAGCCAAGCTCCTGGAGGTGACACTGATTTTGGTGACCCAGAATAACAAACCTGTGTCAGGCTTTACTCTCAGGCAAGGGGAATCAGGCAGAACTCAGCAAGGCACAGGGTGACATCTCCTCACAGAACTACCAAGAGGCAAAAGGCAAAATGCATACAGGAACAAACAGCACAGAAAGAGAAGTTATTTACATAGGGTGTCCTTTAGTCACACAGGGCCTGTCTAGCACTCTATAAGAGAGCTGAACTCTGGGTTAATTTGCAATACTTTTGGTTTGCTTGTGAGGTTGTGGAGATGTGCTGCTGTCACAATGTGCTGTGTTTGTCTCAGAGAATGTGCCTTGGAGGGTCCCAGAATGACTGCACAGAAATGAGAAGGAGTATTTGTGATAAAAATGAGACCTGAATGGTGTTAGATCTTCCTGAGTGGCCTTCCAGATCCTGAAGGGATCCTACACAAAAGATGGAGGGGGAGTTTTTACAAGAACATGTAGTAACAGGACAAAGGAGAATTCTTCACATTGACAGAGAGAAGGTTTAGATTAGATATCAGGAAAAACTTCCCTGTGAGGGTGGTGGGGCCCTGGCACAGAGAAGCTCTGGCTGCCCCAGCCCTGGAAGTGCCCAAGGCCAGGCTGGACAGTGTTTGGAGCAGCCTGGGACGGTGGAAGGTGTCCCTGCTCATGGCAGGGGGTGGAACTGGGTGAGCTTTAAGGTCCCTTTCAGCCCAAACCATTCTGTGTTTCCATGATTCTATAATAAGCTGGAATATGGCAAATATTTTATGAGCCAAAATGCAGAGAGACCCCCACAGACAGAGCATGTCAACACACTGCAGGTGATAAACTCCAAAAGATGCATTTAAAGAGCATCAGCGGGATCAGCTGTTGAGCTGGAAACTTTGGGGGTTAAACATTACTGATGTGATGGATTTATTTTGTATTTCTCTTATGCAAAGCAGAAATTCAGCTCTTAGCTGCTGGTGGATCAGAGGCTGGCAGACCCCTCTGCCTCACTAAACAAATCAAACCAAGACTGGAGCATGTATTTCAAAAGCTGCAGAAGCAGAGAAGGCGGGGCAGGGAGCACCGCGGCATTGTCTCGGGAGGTGAATGTAGCAGAGCCATTAGCACACTGTTCATCTGCAGTCCCACGGGGAAAGGAACCCAACCTCAGCCTGCTGGTCTCCAGTTTCATCTCTGCCATCTCGCTGGGTGACCTTGGGCAGCACATTTCATCTCAGGTTTGCGCCAGAAAACAAAAGGGACTGAGAGTGGCACGGGCAAGGCAAAGCCCAAAGGGATCCGCGGGATGTGGGGCAACCTCCTGGCACAAGGGGGTCTGTGAGTGCCGTGGGGTTGGGTACTGCTGCTCTGGTTTCAGTCAAGACAGCCTCAGTGTTTCAACTTTTCCTGGCTGTCGGAACAGCAGCTCCAGCTTTTGCTCAGCTCTGGTGAAACAGAGCGAGATGAAGTGTTAAAAGGTGTCGTTAGAGAGGCGTGCAGGTGCAGAGGTGAGCTCCAGCCCAGAACAGTGCCGAGGAGTAGGATGCTGTGTCCATCCCAGCACTGCAGGCTGTGTGGGGAGCCTCTTCCTCCCAGCTCCACTGTGACACCTGGACTGCAGCCCATGTTTAGAGAGTGGAATACGCCTCCACGCTGCTGAAATGAGGCTCTAAAAGGCACGTGAACTTTATTGCTGAATTTTTAAAGCAAGCCTTTAATGTTTAACCAGTGCTGATTTTCTAAGGGTTGTTGAACACGTGTGGCAGAGGGCAGAGCAGCTCCCAGAGTGACAGTGCAGAAAGGGCTGGGCTGGAGGTGTGAGGCTGCCTTTTCCTTTTCCTTTCCCTTTTCCTTTCCCTCAGGGATCCTTCCCCTCCTCAGGGCCGAGTTACCCCAGCACCTCCACCACAAACCACTGCATTTTCTGGCCTCGCCGACTGCAGCTTTGCCACAAACCTCCTTTGCAACTTCTTTCAGTGCTTTCCCAATAAGGTAGACAGGAATAACAATACCATGAACAATCCCAAACAAGCTTTTTCCTGCATGTGACGTGCCAATGCACTTGAATTGCTGTTGATTTTTTTTTAATTTTTGCCACCAGATGAGGCATAAAAGTTGAGGCAGAAGCAGAATTTGAAGTGAAATGCCCTTGTAATGGGGGAAGTGGAGGCTGAATGCTATCTCCAGACCAGATGTCCTTCCTGGAAGACATTCTCCTTTCTAACTGCAGGAGTTCCTGGGCTGAGCTGCTGAGGGTGAGAGTTTCTTTCTGAGGAGCTCCCATGAGAAAAAACGGAGGGTCAGTGCCAGCCTTTGAGGCAAACACCCAGTCCTGGTAGGTGGAAGGACGGTCAGGCCCTTGGGAATGCCCTGGAGAGTTGGCCCAGTGTCAGGGGAAAAGGCAGCCCACTGACACTGGAAAATGCCAAGGTGACCTTCTGGCAGGAGGAGAAAACAAGTGTTGGAAAATAGGAATTACAGTCAGGGCTGCACAGCAGAGAAAAAGATGGATTAGGACTCACCAAAATCTCATCCAGCTTTTATGACCTGAACAAAAGGGAAACAACCACAATTAAGGCACAAAGTAGTTACAGGCTGGTGTAAATTCTGCAGCAAGAAGAGGGAAATAGTGCTTTATTCTTTCTTCTGTTTTCTCTGAGGAAATTTAGCAATAAATGAGGAACAGGAGAGACATACATTTCTTTAAAAAAGAAAGTTGCACTGTGATGGGAAATTCAGAATATTTATTTATAAATAAATACATTTTGTTTTTATTCTGAATATATATTTATAAAGTAGATGTTGCAGGCCTTGAGTAACTTTGTGGCTTTTGATGCCAAGTTGTGCTGCAAAGGTCTTTAGGAAAAGTGCTCTGGCTCCACAGGCTGCAGCCCTGGCAGCTCTGACATTTGATGGTCAATGGTTGTTTTTGAGCAGTGTCAGCCTGGTCTCCTCAGTCTGAGATAGCAGAACATTTCGGGAAATATTGCTGATCAGAAATAGCACTGCAGCTTCCTGAAATGCCTGCCCAGATAACGGGATAGTCCACAGCTGGAAGTGATAAGGAGGCAGGAAAAGACAAAGCAGCAGTAAATGTGATGTTACTTCAATACCAGCAGGCACAGGGGCAGCTGCTCCTTAGGAAGAACCTGAAAGGAGGCTCTGAAGGTGCAAAACATTCCCCAGCTGCTCTCTCACACCCCTCTCCTCCACCACTCTTGGTACCACATGCCTCTCTTGCCCCAGGACCAGCTGCTCAGCCACTCTCTGACACCCCAAAGTCGGGCAGTGTTGGCATCATTTCCTCCACAGAGCCCCGGCCCCAAGGACTGTCACTGAACGGTGACAATTCCCCAGCACATGGCCTGACAAACAGGGGCCACTCACCCTGAGCTGCAAAGCCCCCAAGATTCACCAAACACTGCTCAGGTTTTCAGAGCTGGTGGGAGAGGGGGAAGCTGAGAGGTGAGGATGCCTCCCAGTGTCCTTCTCAGTGTCACTTGTCTGGGTGATCCCCTTGCACCTCATCAGAGAGCACAGTTTGGGGAATATTTGCTCAAGGAGTGGGTTCACAGGTGTGTAACAAGTCACGTAATAAATCAAATAATACACTGCAGTGATAGAGTAAAGGGCTGAGGTGAGCAGGTCCCTTGCCCTGATCTACCCTGGGATGAGCAGGATTAGATTGTGTTTGGGAGTTGTGGCTCTGCCTCCTCCTGCCCTGACCCAAGAAGGTTCCTCCTCCTCAAGGGCAAGTGCCAGTTTGGTGGAGAATCATAGAAACATGGAACATCCTGAACTGAAAAGCTCCCATCAGGATCATCCAGTCCAACACAGCCCTGCACAGGACACTCCAACAATCCCACCCGTGCCTGAGGGCGTTGTCCAAGCACCCCTGGAGCTCTGGCAGGGTTGTTGCCGTGACCCCTCCGCGGGATGGGGTGAGCCCATCCCCACACACAGCCCGCCTTATTCTCCGTTTCGGCCCACGAGACCCCACCTGGAGACGTGCCCGGGTCTGGAGTCCTCAGCACAGGAAGGACACGGAGCTGCGAGTCCAGAGGAGGCAGCACGCTGATCAGAGGGATGGAGCAGCTCTGCTGTGAGGACAGCCTGAGAGAGCTGGGGCTGTTCACCTGGAGAAGGCTCCGCGGAGACTTTGGAGCCTCTTCCAGCCCTAAAGGGGCTCCAGGAGATCTGGAGAGCGACTTGGGACAGGGGATGGAATGACAGGCCAAGGGGGAACGGCTCCCCACTGCCAGAGGGCAGCGTCTGGTGGGATGCTGGGCAGCGACATCCCCCTCACGGCCGGGACCCACCCGGCCCTCAGCGAGATGGCGGCGGGGGGCGCGGGGGAGCCGCACGTGCGGGGGGCGGGGCCTGCCCGCGCCCCCGCAGCACAATGGACAGCGCCCTGCGGGGGCGGGGCCGCGCGGGGGCGGGGCCGGCAGAGGGGCGGGGCCGCCGCAGCCGCGGGAGCCGCCGAGAGCGGGATGGGTCCGGCCGGGCTGCGCCGCGCCCGCGGTGAGGGGGAGCGGGACGGGCGGGAGGAAGGGGAGCCGGGGAATGGGCTCGGGAATATCGTGTGGGGTACGGGAGGCGGCTGCGGTGGGCAGCGCTCTCCGGGAGTCCCTCGGGGCCGCCGTGTGAGGGAGGGGGGCGGGTGGGTGTGAGGCTTTTCCTGTCTCGCGTGCCCGGGCGCGTCGTGCGGCGGCGGAGCGGGGGCGGTGGGTGGGTGTGGGGGCGCCGGGAGCCGCTGTGCTCCGGACACGGGAAGCCGAGAAGGGAATTTTAGTCATAATCCTGTGGGATCAGGGAAGGAGCCGGTGAAGACTGGGGTGGGCTCGGGGTGCTGTGGGATCCCTTGGAGTGGAAGGGCAGCGCGCAGCGGCGCTGAAGTTGCCGGGATTGTGCCGTGCCGGGGGCAGTGCGCGGGCGGGGCTCGCTCCCGCCGGCCGAGCCGTGCAGGCGGCTGCGAGTGCGACCCCGGCTCCGGCCCGAGCGGCTCCGGAGAGCCGGGCACGCCGAGCTCCACGGGGCTCGGGGTTCAACAGATCCACCCTGAAACTCGCCCTGAAGTGTTTATAAACACAAAGGGTGACCCTGATCAGTGGCTGTTAGTGCACTGATGGATTTAACAGGTTGCCCGGAGAAGCTGTTGCTGCCCCATCTCTGGAAGTGCCCAGGGCCAGGCTGGACGGGGTTTGGAGCAACCTGGGCTGGTGGGGCTAGAGCTAGCCCTTGGCAGGGGCTAGAACGAGATGGGCTTTAAGGTCCCTTCCAAACCATTCTGTGATTCCGTGTTTTCAAGTCAGCTTCAAGGTGAACCAAGTATATTCTCTGGGTCACTTGGCTGAGCTTCTCCAAGCCGTAAAATTGGTCTGTCAATGGTGAGAAGGTGCTTGTGTTGATGGCACCACTTATCTGGTAGGGCTGATGACAGCCAGCCTCTGTTCAAGGAAAATACAGCTGCAGACTTCACTCAAGGCAGACTGAAACAGTTTGCTGGTGCCTTGTTGTACTGTCGAGTAAGCTGTTGCCTGGCTCTGCTCTTGATTTACGTGTTAAACTGAAACATGGGGTCTTTGGCAGAAGAAGGATGTGAACTTGTTGAAGTGGGTCCAGAGGAGCCCATGGAGATGCCCCAAGGGCTGGAGCCCCTCTGCTCTGGAGCCAGGCTGGCAGAGCTGGGGGTGCTCACCTGGAGAGGAGAAGGCTCCAGGGACACCTCAGAGCCCCTTGCAGGGCCTAAAGGGGCTCCAGGAGAGCTGGAGAGGGACTGGGGACAAGGCATGGAGGGTGATGAGACCCTTGCACAGGGTGCCCAGAGGAGCTGTGGCTGACCCATCCCTGGAAATGTTCAGGTGGGATGGGGCTTGGAGCAGCCTGGGATAGTGGAATGTGTCCCTGCCCGATGCATGGGGGGGAAACAGGACAGGCTTTAAGGTCCCTTTCAACCCAGACCATTCCAGCATTCTGTGTCTCCTACTCTTAAATTGTCTTTGAGAATTGAAATATTTCCTACACTGGATGGATAAATGGATGTGGTATGACTTCCTGTGGAGTAGTAAGGTGAAGAATGAGGGGTTTACTTCAGGAATGCTTATCTCCTGCTGCAGGCTGGCAAATATCAGGGAGTTAATGTATTGCTGTGCATAAAAGTTCCATGGTGATTCTTTGGTGAGAAAATTACTTTATGAGATGGATGTGTGGAAATATTTGGCATGGAGCTTGTTGTGATACGCACATGGAAGAGGAACAGCTCTGAGAGCAGAATGCTGGACACTGTTCCTTTTCCTTCTTCCCCTCAGCCAAAAAGACTTCTTTATTGTGTGGTCAGGAATGTATAAATGTTGTTGTTTGGGTGCTTGTGTTGCTTGTCTTTGGCTTTGATCCTTGCCAGGACTCCAGGTACCTCTGGAGCAGTGCCCAGGCTCCACCTCAGCACAGTGACCTGCACCCTCCATGCTGCTTCCCCTGCTCCAGAGGTGTTTCAAGGGCAAGATTAAGCCCTGCCTGAGCAGATGTCTGCTTCTAAAAAATGGTAAAGGTTTATTCTGGCACCATTCTGATTCTGCCTTACATCAAGCTTCAAGAGACTTGTTCTTCAGTTCTCAGGTGAAAAAGCTCTAATAAATATCCTACAGCTTGGTGCTGTGTTGTTATTCTGTGTGTAAAGCATCAATTACAATATCCCTAAGTGAAAGGGGCCCCAGGCAGAGGAAATGTCACACACCTTTCTCTAGAAGGCAGGAGGAAAGAATGCAGCCCTGTGGAGTCCCCCTTTTCTAACTGGAAATATCAGCTTAGCTGGGTGCCACAGCTGGCTTTCACGTGGTGTAATGGTATTTGAGGAAGTCAAGAATCCTGCTATTTTCAGCAGTTCTTTGTCAAAAACAAAACAAAAAAACCTGCTCAGTTCTCTTCAAGATGAAAAGCAGCCACCACAGGTGGGAGAAGTTAATAAAGTCACTTGCTGCCAGTTCCCCATCCAACAGGCAGCTCCAGCGTGGAAGGAGCTGGGTGAGTGCTGGGGTGGGGGGTTTGATTCAGGGATTTCTGTGTATTTAATCTATACAGTCAGTTTCTGATTTCCAGCCATCGAGTAAGCTGCTCCTACAAATAATAGAATAGAAGTCAAACATATGGAAAATCCCTCAGGTGTGCAGTGGGTGATTCTGGATGAGAAGGAAACACAGCTGCTGTCACTGCCTGTCCCTTTGTGTAGGGATGTGTGTTCCTCATGGGAGCCCTCACAGGCCTGGCTCCTGTGCTGGGGGAGCTTTGCACACTGGGGGTGCACCACTGCTTCTCCAGAATCCATTTCTCTGCAATGCTCCCAGAATTGCAGCAAGTGCCCTCAGGGGTCCATATCCCTCCTCTTCCCACCTCCTTCCCCGGAGCACCTAGCAGGTGGATCTCGAGCTTGTAATGAGCTCTCTCTGCTTGGTTCACAGAGGAGTTGCTGTGTGGGCTGGAGCAAAGGGGGTGCCCAGGGAGCTGAGGCTCTCAGGGCTCACTGGTGTTGGCACAGCGTGTCACAGGATGCTTTGTGAAATGTGGTGGCTGCTGCTGTTTTCTGTGTTCAGCTGTGCAAGAATTTAAATACTTTTAATACCTACTTGGGATGGTCAGGGTTGCTATTATTGGCATGGTTGTTAGTAGCCAGATTAGTTGCTTCAATGCATTGATGACTCCAACCTCTGAGCTTTTATCAGCTCCTCTGGGCTTGGCCAGCTGGTATTGAGCCTTTTTCCTGGTGTTTCCCCATGGATGCTCCAGGTGTGCCTCCACCTGTGGATTGGGGTTTCTCGGTGGTCCTGCTGCAGTTCAGTGGGTCACTGCTCTTCCCATGAGTTGTCTTCTATAATATGTTTTTTTAGCCAGATGCAAGTAGGAAGTTGAGCAGGGAGCCTGGGCCACTGTAGAGCTGGAAGGATGTTTGAGGAGCAGACATACTCTCTGGTTGGGTGGTTTCTTTCTGGTGGTTGAACATACCTGTTTATAATTTGAGGGGGACATGAGATGAATTTAAAAACACACCTGTCTTTGGTGCTAAAGCCCTGGGAAGATGCACATCATGAGTTAATATGGCCCAGATGCCCAATGGTAACACCTGGGACTCTTTGTCCTCATCAGTACTAATCATCTTCAGCCTGGTGTTCCAAGCAGCCACCTTTCATTGCCTTTTCTGATTCTTTTTTTCCTTTTTTTTCCAGGACTTACAGCAGAAGTCCCTGTTGCTTTGAGAAGCACAATGACCGTCTCACAGCTCTGTTTGCAGGAGAGGGCATAGAAGGTCTGCTGCCACTGCACTCTGCTGAGGTATGAAAGATTTCTAGGGCAGGTGTGAGTTATCAGCTGTCATTCTTCCACAGCTTCCTGTGGGTGTAATAGTCACTGGCTCTTTTCTCCAGCCTTCCCTCAGCTGGAGGAGCACAGAGGGAATAAACCTGTGCCAGTGGGGTCCAGCAGCTGCTGGGAACAGTGGCTCTATCCAGGCAGCACAGTTAAGGCTGCTGAGCTACAGCTTATGCCATCCCACTGTTCTGTGGCTGGTGCCTCTGTGGGTGATTCTAGACTGGTCTGTCTTAAGCCTTCCTGCTGTGGAGGTTTCTGACCTTCTGCAGAGGTGCAGGAATTCCTGGTGTAGGAGGTGAGGTCAGAATAAGCAAGATCCCAGCTAAATGTGCTTCTCCCGCTCCATCTGCGCTCACGGGAGGGTCCCTGCCCAGCCTCATCGTGTTACAGGTCCTGTTCCAAGGTGCCCTGTGCTGTGCCTCTTGGCTCAGGTATCTGATACCTGATAGCAGCCCAGGCTTCCTGGGATGTGCTTGTCCTGCTCCTCTCGCTGCACTCGGGGTTGGATGCTCTGCTGGGAGGTTCTCTGGCTTGGATGGACTGGCTTTTAGCACCAGTGAGACTGAGAGATCCAGCGAGCCCTGACCTTTGCTGCCTGGGTAATGTAATCCTCTGCAGAGGAACTGTCTGATCGCTGGGCCCTATTTCTCCAAAAATCCCCCACTCTCAGCTTTTCAAACTTTTCATGTCCTTTTTCCCTCACCCTTGCACAGATTTTACAGTGTGATGGCATTTTGCGGCAATTTTTGAGGGAGAATCTATTGCCTATTCATGTTTCACCTCCGGTTTGGGCTGAAAATGTCAGGGATAGGTTGTCTGAGTGCTCTGACTGTTGAGTTCAGCGCTACACTGTGTCACTTGCCAAGGGCTGTGTCTGCTCAGCAGTGGAATTTGAGTGGGGTGGAATGAGCACAGAGCCTCCAACCAGCCATCCAGCCTTTTGTGTCCTGATGTTCGTGGATGGTATTGGCAGGAGCAGTACAAAGGAATTCCTAAAGGAATTGCAGAAAGCAACGCAATAATGCTTTTTATAATGATTTGTGTACTTCCCTTGAGATTCTGGTTACTGGTGCATGTTTGAGGGTTAAAACCCGGGCAGGAGAGTCTGAGGGAGGAATCCTGATGAGGACGGTGAGAGGTGGCTGGGAGCAGGGAAATGCTGAGGACAGGATTGTTCCTGCTCCCTGCAGTTCTTGCCTCAGTTCAGCTGGAACAGTGGGCATCCAGGCTGTGGGATGTGATTGCCAGCTTAGCATTAGGCATGTTCTTTCAGCATGCTGCTTCCTTTTCCTTCCTTTCAGTGAGTTAAAACAACTGAATCCTACTTGGTGCACAAAAGCATTTTAAACATCAAGGTGTGGGAAGCTGTGGAAGCTTTCAATGAGAAAGATTTTGCCCCAACGATTACAGATAAAATGTAGGGAGGGGGGATAGGGGGAAGAATTGCTATGTAGGCTCTGTAAGGCTCCTAAGACAGGCTCCTTCTGCAGAGTACAATTCACTCTGGCTTTACATCTCTGTGCTGTGCTTTGATTATTGTGAGTTTTGTTGGAGCTCCAAGTTGAACTTATTGCAGTAGTGCTGGCAAGCAGCACAGGGTGCTGGGCACAGCTCTGGACTGGGACTGCAGAGACTTGCCTCTGTCTCTGCCACTTACCAGGCAAGGTATTCTACCTAATAAATCTCCTCTCTATTTGTAAGAAAGAGCTACAACTTCTAGTAATGTCTGTAAAAATCGCCTAGAATGTATTGCATGGCTTGGTGTGGGGGTTCTAAAATGTTCCAATTTTTCTCTATTACAGGTGTGTGGTAAAAATGGTGCAGAAATACCAGTCCCCAGTTCGAGTCTACAAATACCCTTTTGAGCTCGTCATGGCAGTGAGTAACACTCAGCACTTTCCCTGCTCCAGCTGCTGGGGGCCAGTGGGAGGTGGGACTGTGGGTTTGGCTGGATGTCTCTGACAGTCCTACTGCAGGAACAGAGCCTCAGCTCCCCTCCTCCAACTTTCCAGGAAAAATAAGGATCAGTATCTCAGCATTAAGAATGGCAGTTTAGTTGTTAGAAGGGAAAACAAACAAACAAGAAAATCCAACCTTCTGTAATTATTCTTTGACTTTGACGAGGAAGGAAAAAAAAGTTGACATATTTAGGCAGGATCAGTTTGTGGCCAGACACTTCTTTGCCATATCACCAAATGCTACTCAGTTCAAAATCTGTCCAGATGTTATCCCAATCAGCACTGTAGTATTCTGTGCATTCAGAATAATACTGAGCTTTTTGATTTGGTTAAAAGCTGGAAATCCTTTGGAAAAAGTCTTCTGTATTGTTCTTCCCCATCCACTCTGTGATTGAACTGTCAGGAAACCTCTCTCCAAGTCTTGTGATTTCCACAAGGGTCTTGAGGGCTGTCATTGAAGTTCATTCACTGGTGATGCAGTGCTGCAAGGCTGATGTTGACCATGGGAGCTGCTTTAGGCAGAGTTTCTTTGTGATATTCTGGACTTTGTCAAAATTAGGTGTGAGTCAAATACCCTTCTCAAAGGTTTGCTGCTGCATTTCAAGGGCAGCATTTGGGTGTTGTCAGAGGAGCTTGCCTATGGAATGCTTGCAAGGTTTTGTTTTGTAATCTGCTGGGCATTTCAGTCAGCTGAAGGGCGTTGTTAGAGGAGCTTGCTTATGGAATCTTGCAAGGTTTTGTTTTGTAATCTGCTGGGCATTTCAGTCAGCTGAAGGGATCCCTAGGCTTGGTGTTGGCCACTTTTAGCCTGCTGCTTCCCCAGTTCCTGTTCCCAGTTCCTTTAGTTTATGGGAGCCTGGAATGAAGATGGAAAGCTGCAGCTGTTGCAGGCAGCTGATGTGATTTCCATGAATGGAAGGGAGAGCCTCTATTGAGTTCCTCTTGACTATGTGGCCTCTTCAAGATTTCTGAGAAATACATGCCTTGAGATTTGTTTCATCCAAAACAGCCTCCAACATTTTATATCAACCATGAAAACCGGGGGCATCAGTTTGTTCTTCGTTGTGAATAGGGGACCCCAAAGGCAGCAGCAGCTGAGTGGTTGCTGCTCACTTTGTTCTTTGATCATCCAGATGAACACTGCTTTTGCTGACAGTTGAGCTCCGTCCCAAACCCACCCCTTTTTTCCCCAGTCTTACCCAGATTTGCCGTGTCTGTTCACAGCTAAAGCAGTGAGGTGCCCCAGAACTGCCCTGACCAGTCTGGGGCTGAGGTTTTTGGCAGTGCAGCTTTCCTGGCTGTGCTCTTGCTCTCTCAGTGCATCCTGTGTGAGAATAAGACACCAGTACCTGTGATGAGGATCCTGGGAGCCTTTGCTCTGTGCACACCTCTCCGCATTCCTGTTGTGTCTATTACCAGGATGAAGCTACCACCAGATGCTCCTCAGTCGATTGGCTGCTAATTGAGGAGGGCTGCCTTGAGACAAATCCTTTGTAAGCTGTTAGCACATGCCTAAAGGCCAGGGGCTGGAAGGCTTAATTTTGCAGTGGTTTAATTTTATTTGCTTTCAGTTTTTCGGCATAACCGAACTTAAAATTCCCTGGGAATTAAGGGCTGGGGATGTAAATGTCATCCTTTGGTCGTTCAGCAAATCTTAGCCAAGTTGTTAGTCCTCTTTCTTATGAACAAGTTCCTTTGCCAGGGTCACTCAGCAGACTCTACTGTGGAGTAGGGAGCAGAATGCAGACCCCCCCTCTCCCGCTGTCCTGTGAAATCCTGCGTTCCCAGCAGGATCTGCTGTTGGCAAGCAGCATTTCAGCCTGGTGGTGGTCCTTCAGGCCGAGCTGGGTGCGGAGCTGGCTGCCGCCTTGCCGTGTTCAGACGGAGGCTCCGGTGCGTGTGGAGGCCGCGCGGAGCTGTCGGCTACCAGCTGTCAGTCGCTGGAAGTTTTGCAGGGAAGAGTGGGTGTGCAGTGAAGCTGTATTGCTCCTCAGCACGTGGCATTGCTGTTCATCTCCTTCACCATAAATCTGACAGCAGCTTCCTCAGCGCTGAGATTCAGCTGCTTTCATCTCTGCCCCTCAAATGCCGTGTGGGAACCCTTGGAGTGCCGAGGTCTCGGGCTGTGGTAGGAAAGCAGAGGTCACAAGGGTGACCCAAAGACACCCCCATGTTTTACAGATCCCTGGGCACCCTTCAGCCTGGTACACTTGTGCCTAATTGCTCATTGGGGAGGGTCATCCCTCACAACACAGCCTGAACAGAACGCGGGAAGTAAGTTGGCAAAAGTATTTTTCGCTCAGAACCTCCAGTGTTTGGACCCTAGAAAGCAGATGGGTGTGCTTTGCTTACACACAGTTTGAGAAATAGGGCTGTCACAGCCGAATTTGGCAAGCAGTTCCTTGTTTCTGGGCTGGCTCACACAGGTCCCGGGTCCCAGGAGCAGGAGTTCTCCTGCTGGGACTTGTGCAGAGGCCATGTGTGCCTGAGGCTGTGCTCCAGGGATGAGCTGGGGCTTTTCCTGGCGATGTCGTTACCGTGTGTTAGGGTAATTGTCTCGATTTGCACTCTGCCTTTGCTAATGCTCCTGTAGCTTGGGTCGGAGTATTTGCAGACAGATTTGATGTGTATTCCAAGTCCTTGGAAGAACATTCCCCTCCTTGCTCTCTTTGCCAGTCCTGTGCATCTGAGGAAGTAAAAGAGAATCAGCCTAACAAGTCTTTTCTTGTCATTTGGGAGTTTTGATTTATTTTCTTTTTTCTTGTCCTTCCTTGTAAAACAGATTTAAGCAAAGGGTGTTTTTTCCACACCTGTCCAAGGTCAATGTAGTCATTTCCTGCTTTGTTCCCAACTCGGATTCACATTAATGGATCAAAAGTGTTATGCTCTTCAAACACATATCCAGTGCCTGACACCTTTATACCTTATACTTGAAAAGAACCTTGACTTCTGTTAGGCTTTGTTATCTTGTCATGTTTTTCGTTTCTATTTTATCTTTTTTGTCTGTGTCCTCTTTTAAATGGAGCTGTTCCTCCAATGGATTGTCCATGCCTCTCTGGGCCTCATCTTGTCTTCCCTTCAATTAGATCAGTAGATTTGACATTGCATGTCTTCTAATTTTATCTCACAGCCAAGAAAATTCCCAAGTATAAACTTAGTTTTCATTTTCTTTCTGTTGTAGTTGGAATGCTAAAAGGGATTTTTTAAAAATGTTATAATGAATGAAAAATCCAGAAGGGAAAGGTACCTCTGCCACATAGGAGAGAATGCAAATATTTGTGAGCCTTCTGTGATGTACTGGGGAGGAGAATTTGGTTTGGGTGAGCAAGTCCAACATGCAGGAAATGGCCAAGAGAGAGACATGTTGCATATTTAATGTTATTTGCAATTAATTATTAGGTTAGATGAGATAGCTGGGGCTGGAGGGTTTCAGCTTTGAACGTGGTAGGGAGTTGTGTTCCTGTTATTTTTAGTAGTGCCTCAGCCCTTCATGCTCACGGTTGACGTTGACTATTTTCACACACTTTAGGGGATTTATAGGATTGGGTCCCTAAAGCCACAGGTTGGGAATAACCCCCCAGAGACCTTACAGGGTCTTCTGTCTGTGCTGGATAATTTCAGTGGCTGTGTTAGTGGTGCAGATGAGAAATCTCTGACAACCCTTGTCAATGATTTGCTCCTCTTGCCACAGTGCACTTCACGTTCAGCTCTCACTGCTAAGAGCAGTTTATGGTTTCTGCTGCAAGAGAGGGATCTTTCTGCACTGCTATATAAAAATAAGTCATGATTTGGGGGAAAAAGAACAGAGATCAGGCACTGGGAGGTTTGCAGGAGCATCAGCTCCCATTGCCTGTGCAGTTGTATTTTCTGCTTGAGACAAAAGTGCCGTGGAGCCCCACATGTGCCTGATGTGAGTCAGTGCTGCTTTCTGCTTGACCTCATTTCTTGGTGCTGCCCACGGCATGTGCTGACACATATCTGTGCAGCTGGGAGCCCGAGCTCTTGGACACACACATGGGGAGCCGTGGTGTGTGCTTCTGTGCTGCCTGAGTGCTGCTCATCAGGCCGGGGCAATTCTGCTCCTGCAGTGAGAATTTGGGTGGGGGTGGCTCCTCTGGGGTGCCTGTTTGGTGTGGGGGTGTTTCTCATCTCCAGCGTCACTCAGAGTCTCTGACAGACCTGTGGCAGCTCAGGAGCCTCCTGCCTGGCTGTGCAGGTGAAAGTTGCAACATCTGAGCTCCTGGCCTGCACCTCCAAGCAGTTCCCTGACTCTTGTGGTTTTAGTGGTGATTCAGTGTTCTTTGAATCACAGAACAGTTTGGTTTGAAGGGATCTTAAAGCCCATCCCACCCCCTATCATGGGAAGGAACACCTTCCACTATCCCAGGTGGCTCCAAGCCCCATCCAGCCTGGCCTTGGACACTGCCAGGGATCCAGGAGCAGCCACAGCTTCTCTGGGCACCCTGTGCCAGGGTGAAATCATTCCCCTTTGTCCTAGCACTCTGTGCCCTCATCCAAGTCCATCTCCAGATTTGTAGGTCTCCAATGTCCTTTACTTTTAGTTGATCTGCAGTTTTTTATTTCACAGGTAAGATGAAGTAGGAAATTAACAGTGGATGGTTCTGTTTCAGCTCAGTTTAGTTTGAGTGTCAGAGGTTCTAACAAGCTGAGTGACAAGTTTAATTCAGGCTACAAATGCTGCAAGTTTATTTAAAGTCAGAACTTACTTCTCATGGAGTAAGCAGCAGAAAATTCCTTCTCCATCATCTCTACTCTCTCATCCTGTACACAGGGTCATACCCATGAAAAGCAAACATCCATGGTGCCAATGTGAGATGTCCTTCTCTTGTGCCTGACTCTCAGGAGCAGTCCCAATGATTCTCACTGGATGTGGCAGTGGTCCTCACTGCTGTCCCTCAGCCTTCTCTGCACTCTTTAGCTGGCAAAGCTTTTGCTCCATTCCAGCAGCTGAGGATCTGGTCCAGGGTTACATGCGAGAGTCACCATCCAGAACAACTAAATCCAAATGTATTGCTCTTTTGTCACCAGTGTTAAGAACTTTGTAGATGCAGGCTAAAAACTCCTTGCAAATATTTTGGCTGTCAGGCTTAGCTGGAGAAGAAGAAACTGAATGCTGGAGGTCAGGTCCTGACAGCCAGAACAGCTTTCCATACACTTTTTCAAATTTATTTTCCTTTTCAGCATCAACATGCATTGTGTTAAAGTTTTTAGATTTTAAGTAGCTTTATTTAATGACTTCTTCCTGTTGCCTTTAGCAGATTGAATGTATAAAGAGACTGCTTAAATCCTGGTGTGCTCTCCTCCCTAACGCTGTGGTGTCTTAAAGGGTTTGATTTTTCACTGGCTGATGAAGTGATGCTCCTGCAACAGAACCTCTGAGCCCCCTTCTGCTACTGAACACCCAACAGCTCGGGGTGTGCTGGGAGCAGAGAAACGCTGTGGGAGCTGTACAATGCACAAGCAGGCTGATGTCTAGCAGGGCTCACATCAGCTCTGTGGGTTTGTTCAGAGTGACAGTTCAGTGTGTGTGTTCACAACCCAGCCAGGCCTCAAAGGCTGCTGCAGAGTGTTTGTCAGGCCACCTACAGTGCTGTGGCACTGATGCACCACAGAGGACACTTTGGGGGGCTCCTGAATGCCAAGCTGTAGTTACAGGCTGGAATAGCCCCACCTGGGGCTCCAGGTTGTTGTCACTGTTATGGTATTGTCACAGCCTGGTTTTAAATAAAGAAAAGTAGAATCTTAACTAAAATATTTGAACCTGGCTCATAGCCTGTGCTTTAAAGTGTGAGCTCTGGAGCCAGGAGAGGACTTGCTGCAGGGAAGCAGAGCAGCTCCTGGCAGCTGGAATCCTCAGAGCAGCAGTGAAGGCACAGAGGGCTGTGTGGAGCAGCCAGGGGGACTGGAGTGGGGCTCGCAGTGCAGCAGCTGCAGGAGTGCCAGGGCAGAGGATCCTGCTGCCCTCTCTGTGGGTGGCTGCAGGTGGCACAGGGAAGAGCTTTGCAGTGCTTGGGAGCTCCTTTGCAGCCTCTGTGATGCAGGTAATGGCACAGCTTTTAGGTACTGCCTGAAATGCTATTGCTGGGTGGCAGGGCCCTGGAGATGGAGAGAGAATCAATGTGCAAGGGGGAAAAATGCTTCAAAACAGGTGTTCTTTGGTGGTCAACCCATGCCACACATGACATGAAATGTCTTGATAATAACCTAAGCAGCTGAGAAGTTAAAAAATCCCTGCAAAGCAGGATCTGCTTTGTTATTGATTGTTATAGGCTGTAGGTATATGTTACAGATTTTTATTGATGTATAGATTGTTTGGTATATAAAACTTGACAATTCCTCCTTGGATGTGCATGGTCTGCCTGCAGCCATGGGCTGTGCCAGATATTTTAAAGAAGGTAGCTTCCCTCGTCCCTACTTTTTGCCAAGTTTGGAAGGTGAGTTTGCTGTGACTGCCAGAAACTACTGGGTTAACATTTTATGCACTTAGAGATAATCTAGTGTTGACTCAAGACATGATGCTTCAGTGTGACTTGAAGGCTTGAAACTCTGCTGTCAAGATACACTAAAAATATCCCCTCATCTTCCTGCTGAGCAGCATTTGGCAGCAGGAGCTGGGAGTGATGCTCTGTGTGTCAGCTGGGCTGGCTCTGCACTGGGGGCTCAGCCCCAGGCCCTGCCACCTCCTCCCTTGGCATGAAGCAGGTGGAGAGTGAGCCATGGCTGGGAAAGAGCTGACATTTCTCCTGGGACCGTGGTGTGGGATGTTTCCCCTCAAGTGAGCAGAAAGTGTTTGGTGAGGGCCGTTTGTCACAGCTGCTGGGTGATGGAAGAGCCACTGGCAACATCTGCACGTCACCCTCAGTGTGTTTTGGGGGATGGCAGAGGTCTCTGGGAGCTTTGCCACTGCTCACACTCCGTTAGCTGAGCAGGATGGTGCTGGCACCTTGTGTGACTGGAGAAGGTTTGCACTAATCCCAAGGGTCTCTACAGGTTTGTTCACCTTCTCCAGCTGAGCACGGAGGTTATTTCCTTGAAGGATGGGTTGTGTCTCAAGCTTAATCTGGCAGGTGCTGGCTGGTGCAGGGATGGCTGAGCTCTGAAGGGAGCTCCAGTTCAGAGGCACAGCACAAGGAGACACCTCCAGCTCTGCTGTACCACCTTTATCTCATCTTCCAGTAGTGACCAAAAGACTCTACTGAACGTGTAGGTGCAGAAGATTAATAATAAACTCTTCAGCAGGGACTAAAAGAGGTGGTAAAATTCAGAATCAAAATTAATTCTTACATCTCAACCTGTATGGGCTTGTTTAACTGCTGAGCACAGTGACCTTCCCAAGTCTGACCCTGAATCATGGCCAGTTTGTAGAAATTCTCACAGCAGCTTCTGGCAATGACAGAGTGTCCTTCTGAGTAGCCATTAGTTTGTGAGCCAGCCTGTTTGATTTTGGGGTGAATCATCAAGCAGTAAATGTGTGATGTGACACTTGACTGCTGTGTTTTGCTCTTTCAGGTGTTAGTCACACCAGATTTCTGCTTCCTTACCTTCCCATTTTGGTTTCTCTCACTCCACACTGGGCTGTGACAATCAGTGGATAAGGTGTCACTTCCACGGTTTTTTGTAAAGGCCAAAGCCTTGTGCTGTTGGTGATCCCAACTTCTCCACACAGAGTTCCTTCTCCCAGCAGAGGAGAGAGGAGGCTGCAGCAGGACAGCTTGAATGGGATATTGTTCCTTCTCAGACAGGAGGTCAGGCACGTTGGTGGCTTCCTGGGAGCTTTGTGCAGCTGCAGTGCAGCGCCTGGCTTCAGGGGCTTTGCTGTGGCCCTCAGTTGTGCCTGTGTTGCAATAGATGCTGCTGCTCCCTGAATTGTTTCTTTCACCAAAATCTGAAGGAATGAGGCAAATTGTTGGCTGTAGTCCAGGCAGAGATAACACTGGGTCAATGTTTGTGGCCTGGGTGCCGTTGTCCCATGCACTTCTCACTGGCAAATCTTTTTCCTCTGGCTAACAGAACTGTTTATTTTTTTTCCCCTCAGGCCCCAAGCACTTTTGCTGTGCATACTCTGCACCTCCTTGAAATGAAGTTCTTTTCCCTGAATCAGTGCCTTTCTGTACCCTAAATATGCATTTTGTCCCTCCCACATTGTTCCTTGTATATTTTTTCTTACTTTGTGGCTAGTGGGAAGCTGGTATCTGATCTGTTCAAAGCACGTGGATTATTGTGTCTGGTGTGTGCAGACTCTGTGGTTCCCTTCAGCACTGAGACCAAGCAGTGGGAGGAACTGCAGGATGAAATTCCTTTTTCCTAGAAGGCCTCAATCTGCAGAGGAATATTTATGTATCATTAGAGCTGCTCAAAAGCTGCTCCAAATGCATCCACTTCCTACTTAAAAGTGATGAGGTGTCTTCATCTTGCCTCTCTTCATCTCTTTTCAAAGAGACGATGATCTGGGCATCTTCAGCTCAAAACCTGGTATTGTACCTCCTCCTCACTTTCCTTCCTCTGAACACAGGGCTTCCTTTTTCCTGGCAACCTGCACATGGCTGTAACATGATCTCGAGGAATCTCATTAATTAATACAGATTTAAACATTGCCTGAACATGAAAATCTGAAGTGTTTTAGCAGAAGGATGAAGTCTTCTCCTTGTCACATATTCGTGTAATATTGACTATAAATTCTGTCTACATCAGGTGCATCACTATTAAGTTTCTTTGTGCTCCACACAATGCAGATTCCCCCCACCCCCAGCTCTGGTACTCTTGGAGATCCCATCTCATGGAAGCTGCCTCTGGAAGCACATGGGAGCCACTGGGGACCCAGCAGGCTGAAGGGAGCTGCCTCCAGGTGTGCAGGGGGTTTGGCTGCTGAGGTGTTTTGTTTCCTGCAGTAATTCAGTGGATACACGTCCCTGTTGTTGTGCATTCCTGAGGTCTCTGTGGTGTAAATTGATTTCAAGGTCACTTCCTAGAAAACCCTGCCAAGGAGAAACAGGAGTAGCTGTTAGAAAGATCCTGCCTGCTGGCCATGTGCTGTGGCTCCTGTGGGAGCAGCAGTGACACAGCTCCCAGAGAGGAGGGCAGGAGCACTCTGACAGACACCCCGGAGCTGGGGGTGTGCAGGGCTTGCAGAGAGCCCTGCTCTGCAGGGAAGGGGCTGAGCAGGTGGAGGGGGCTAAAGGAGGGTAATTTCCTCTTTTCTCCATGGCTGTGAGGCTTTAGATTGTCACTTTTGGGGTTTGACACTTGTGGTTTTGTGCTATTTGTTCTTGTTTGGCATCTGGCTGACCTTAGGAGTACTGTCTTCTCACAGATGTGGGGTTTGTACTGGTTACTGAGTATTTAGCCAGCAGGTCAGAACACTTCCAAGCATGGCTTCTTGCATTGTTCTCAAGCTCTCCTCTCACAAGCTGATTTTCACTTTTCAGTGAAATCCATTTGGGATGGATATTTACCAGAGCAGGTAAAACCACTTGGATGTATTTCCCAGGAGATCCCAGGGCAAAAGCTTGGTCAGAGCACTCTGCTGATTTCACAGTCAGCTGTATCACTGCTAGTGATTGCTCATTGTAATTAATTATTTGTCAGCTTCAGTGGCACTAAGGGGTCTTTGTTGGGATGCAGAGGTCACTGTAACCAGCTGGAAATATCCTTATCCTAGTTTGGGCTCTCTTCAGTGTGAAAGGAAAATCTGACACTACTGAACCTTTGAGATCTTTGACTTTCCTGCATGTTTTAACTTTTCGGCTAGAAATTGTTTCACTTTTTTTTTTTCCATAATTGGTTATAGTTCTAAGCAAAAGATCTTGATGAGTTCAAACAGATTCCAGGTCCCTCTGTCTTCACTCAGCCCTCTTGTGAAATTTAATGTGTAATTTCAGTTTCACAACTGCAGAGATTTAAATTACTCCTTAACTGTTGGTCACAGTCCACTACAACAAAAGCACTGATTTTTGCAATGATTGTTTTGTCAGAAATCTGGGGAAAACCAACTTGATTTAGAGAAGGACACTGGTGGGCCTGAGCCAGCACCTCTTGTGGAATGGTTGGTTTGGGTATGAGGTGTTAATCCCAGTGGGGTTTAGAGGAAGGGAGGGAGTGGCTCCATTAATTTTATAATTATGATAATGGCACCATTAATTTTATTAGATATGTATTTGATATATATCCCATTCTGTTGGAGACTTTAGTCATCCCAGTGTCAGTCTGAAGTGCAGACCCACAGCAGAGCACCCAGTGCTGGCACTACACTGCTGCTGTTCCTTCTGGGAAAGGAGAGGCACAAAGGGAGTGACAAATCCTAGTTCCTGTATCCTGCTCTGCGCAGAGTTCCTGCAGGAAGGAGCTGAAAGAGCAAGTGCAGGCAGCCAAAGCATTGAAACTGTTAATACTAAGTACTGTGTGCCTTTCATTTCTCTGGGATGTTCTGTTGTCCACCTCAGACTCTGCAGAATCCCAGAGGAGGAGACGTAACAGCCTTGTGATGGCTTGAAAAAAATTAAGTATTTCTCTGTCTTTATAAGCTCCCTCAGTTTCCCTGTTGCAGTGATGGGCTGTTGCACAGAGAGGAGGATTTTGGTAAGAGGATTCTGCTGGGTGCAGAAATGGGCTGCTCTCCTGCTGAGCTCAGTCTGCAGGGATGGAAAGTCTGGGTGCTCTGGGAACAGCTTTGCTGTGACTGCAGCGTGGGGCTTCAGCTGTCCTTCATGTGATCTCAGGCATCTTCCCTGCTGTATTTTTAGAGCTGTTGTGCAAAGAAGATTAGCAAAGGACTTAATATTGATGTGGATATGGATTCTTTGTCAAATATGGCAGTGTTCCCCCTATTTAGGCAATGTGTTTGGGCTCGTGTCACAGTTATATCACCAGGCTGTGCACTGCCATGTGCCTCTGCCCTGGCCTCTCTTCCTGCTCCAGATGTTGTTTAGCTGACTGAAAAAGTGGCTGCACTCTTAGTCCTGGTCTTAGTTTTGCTGGATCTAATGACAATTTATTAGGGAACCTGTTTCCAGTTGGATCCAGTCCATACTTAGTGGAGAAAGAAGCAGCTGGGAGCTGAGATCCAGTGGTTTCCCTTCAGATGGGAGCCACAGGTGCCTGGGCTCAGTGGTGGTTTCAGACTGGCTCTTGTGGTGAGGGGGCACTTACAGGTGAAGCTGTTCAAGGGAGGCCTTTGGAGGGTCCTGGTCCCCCTAGAACAGCTCTTTTTTGTCTGGAAACTCCCTCAAATGTTCCAGGCACAGCTGCAACCCTGAAAGAGCAGAATCACAGAATAATTTAGGAGGGAAGAGACCTTAAAAGCCCATCCAGTCCCACCACCTGCCATGGGCAGGGACACCTTTTGCTGTCCCAGGCTGCTCCAAGCCCCATCCAGCCTGGCCTTGGACACTGCCAGTGATCCAGGGGCAGCCACAGCTCCTCTGGGCACCCTGTGCCAGGCCCTAAACACCCTCACAGGGAAGAATTTCTTCCTAACATCTGATTTAAGTGTGTCCTCTTTAGTTTAACACCCTTTCCCATTGTCCTAGCGAACTGTCCGCCCTTGCTGTGGAGTTAATTGGGGCAGCCTTCTCTCAGGGAGGGCTTTCAGTGACGCTTTGTGCAAGTGTGCTAAGGGCACATGTATGGGGTGACATGGGACAAACTGCCCACAAGCAGTTGCTAAGTTTTCTGATATCCCAGTGGCCTCTGAAGGTGTTCTCAGCATGCACTGCCCAGCCACTTGGGACTCAAGTAACTTAGAATGGGTGGCCTAAAGAGATACATTTTGTATGTGCTGGAACAGAAGGGACCAGCAAGGTGAAGGCTTTGGCCTCAGGATAGCCCTGGAAGGTGGTTTGGAGTCTGGAGGGTTGGGACAGGGCAGGTGGAGGCACAAATAGGAAGTGGACTCTGCCTGAGCAGGTGAATGGGTTGGCAGGTTTAGGGAGGAGAGCAGGAGCTGAGGTGTGCAGGCCTCCTGCCAGGTGGCACCAGGAGGGGATGGCTGGGAGCGTCCTGTGGCAATGCCTGACACAGGTCCATGAACTCCCATCCTGACAAATTAAGCTGCTCAAAGCAGTGGGCGTGCTTCTCTTGGCTGGAGCCAGGTGGATCTGTGTTGGAAACAGTCACTTACCATGGGAATTTTGGATTTGTCTAAACTGATTTTGTTATTGCTGTGATGAGGAGCGAAAAGCAAGGAAAAGGTTCTCTGGGAAGTGTGGCAAAACAAGGAGGACGTTGCTGAGGGACTGGGAGAGCAGGGTTTCAAACCTGCGTGCTCTGTTCTGGCCAGGACTCCAGCTGGCAGCTGCCTGCACTTCCCTCCTGATACTGGAGCAACATGATAATCTGAAATAGCTCCTTTCCCGTCCAGAGGTCCGGGAGCAGGAGATATGGAATGTGTCCTTAAGTGCCTGGGCTATTTTGGGAGCAGGGACATGAATCTGTGCAGGGGCATCCAGGCTTTGCATGGCTGTGCTAATGGGGAGCTGACAGCCCAGCCCGGCTGCAGCACCAGCACATCAACGTTTGCTTTTGGGGCAGAGAACTCATGAATATTTTTATTTTTCTGTGCTGTATAAAATGGTGGTGTCTTCTGGAAGGTGGGAAGATGACAACAGTTCCTAGAGGAATTGGCAGAAACATCTTAGGATGGAAATGTGGAGCTCTGAGAGCCCACTGGAAGGAGAGCACAGGTTCTCTTCCTGGAGCAGCTGCAGTGGAACTCTGGGCAGCTTGTGCAGCTACCACGTATTTGCAACAGCAGCACAACATGCAAGAGGTTTTTCAGAAATCCAAGGAAAACATTCCATCCTGCAAACATCTTAGAATACAGTAAGAGATGAAGAAGTCAGGGAAGGAGCAGCATCAGCAGGTACTGCTCATGCAAGTGCCAGGCAAGACTAGATTTCTGCTAGAGCTGCTAAAAAAGCTTTGGAGAAAGGGCTTTTCACAGAGATGTGCTAATAGAACAGGGAACATTTCAGAGCCTGGACAGAGTTGTTTCAGAAATGGATGAATTGAGGCAAAGTGAGTAGCCAATAATTGGTGGTCTTGCCCTTGATAGTTTAGGGCAACAAGAACTGTTTGGCACATCACATTTTAAGGCTTCATACAGACAGTATTGAGCCAGAGATTATAATATTCCAGTCTTTAGCCAGCAGAAATCAGCAGAGCTCTGTTTGCTTTTGCTAGTTAGGAGCTTCCTGATGTTGAAGTCATGATTCCCTTCCTAGTATTCTTCAACAACAGGATTCTGTTTCTACTTCATGTGTGAAGGAAAAGTTATGTTAGGTCATGCTTGCTGGTGACTGACATGGTGCTGTCCCTGCTTGTACCTACTCTGCTTTAATTTCACCTCTGAGAGAACTGGGGCAAACTCCAGGGTTCAGGGGGCTCTGTTTTGTTGGGCTTTCACTGTAAGGGAATCAACTAATTCAGAAAGAGTTAAAATTGATTTACCCAGAAGCTGAAATTTACTTTATTTTCACTTCTAGGCCTATGAGAAACGCTTTCCTACATGCCCAGAGATCCCAGTGTTCCTGGGGAGTGAAATCCTGCACGAATCCAGGAGCGAGGATGGGGCCATCCATGTCATTGAGCGGAGCTGCAAGCTGAATGTGGATGCTCCCAGGCTGCTGAAGAAGGCAGGTGGAACCTCGGGAGCAGAGAGGCCTGCGTTCTGTTGGCTGCCTCAGATAGATAAAGGCTCCTAAAGCTACTCTTGTCTCTCTGTGTGTGCCCCTCCTGTTCAGATTGCAGGGGTAGAGCATGTCTTCTTCATCCAGAAGAACACGGTGAACTGGAGAGAGAGAACGCTCCGCATCGAAGCGCACAACGAGACCTTTGCCAGCCGTGTGGTGGTCAGGGAGACCTGCAGCTACTCGGTGAGAGCCCTGCTGGGCTGTCTGTGCTGGGAGGGGGGAGCTTTCCAAACTTTGAGCACCCCTGCGACGCTGGACTGGGATTAGAGACTCTGAGGCTGGAAAGGCTGCTGGGTCCCGAGTGTGGGATAGTTCAGTTGCTTTGGAGACACAAGACCAGGAGGAATGGCTTCCCACAGACGAATTGGACATTAGGAAGGAATTCTCCCTTGTGAGGGTGTTTAGGGCCTGGCACAGGGTGCCCAGAGCTGCCCCTGGATCCCTGGAAGTGTCCAAGGCCGGGTTGGACAGGGCTTGGAGCAACCTGGGATAGTGGAAGGTGTTCCTGCCCGTTGCAGGGGGGTGGAACAAGCTGGGCTTTAAGGTCTCGGTGATCTTAAAAGGTCTTTTCCAACCTGGTGATTCTGTGTGTCCATCCAAACCATTCTGTGATTTCATAAGGCTTGAGAAACTTCTTCAGGTTGATTGTGATTCCCTACTTGGAGTGAAAGTGGCAAACAGAATTGGTACTTCAGAACTGCTGGTATTCCCTCAGTTTCTTTTTGATTGAAATTCAGGCTGGCAAAAACATCTAGAGCTTGGGCATGTCAATAAATCTGGATATCTAAATTAAACCCTTACTGTTCATCATTACAAGGTCCTGAGTGAAATCTGACAATTTATTTTGCCCACAAATAAGTGGAAGTTTTAGCACTTTGTTTGTCATTTTCGTGCTCTAAAGATTCGGAGAAAGGACTTGAGCCTTATCTGTGGCCTGGACTGTGTCCCTCTGTGGCTGTTTCTGTGCTGTTTCACTGTACTGGTGCTCTGAGTGCCCAGTCACCATGGAATACCTCAGCTGTTTCTGGAAGCAATCAGATCCTAATTGTCTTTCCTTACACAAATGTCCAGCTCCTGTTACTTACCTGCCCTTTTGGCAGCTGGACAGCAGCTCAGCTTCTTGGGAGTAAGCAGGCTGTGAGGAGCTTCAGGAGGAGGAGGAGTGGATAGGCTGTGAACATTTTGGATGGTGAGGGTGTTCCTGGGCCAGAGATCCCTTGGTGGCTGCCTGAGGCTTCCTAAAAACTGCTGTAAATCAAACTTCCATCATCATCAAAGGCACTGACAGGTCTGAAACGCTCCCAGGTCAACTCTGAGATTGTTACACTTGCTGATTTTGGCTGTGTCCTTAGGAAGGAAATGTCAGTATCTGGGCTTTGAGGGGAACAGGGTGGGAGCTGCTGGCTGCATCCTCAAGATGGTTCCCTGCTCTATTTTTACCAGTTCCCTTTTCCCTGCCAGAGTGCACCGGAAGCAGGTTTATTCTCATCTTTCCTTTTCTGCAGCGTTCTCTGAGGCAACTTGGAGAAATATGATCCTGCTCCTGCAGTTACTTAATATCTCCCCAGGGAATTTGTCTTTTGTGATATCTTTCTGTGGGGGCTGGAGTTGTTTTTCTTTCCTGTCAGTTTATGAACAGCAGCACCTGCAGAGAGAAGGCAGAGCCTTCTCAGGAAAGGGTTAAGTTGAAAAGAGGAATGGATTCTACCATATGTAGAGCAACAGAGGGGAAATAAGGGAAAGGTGTGTGTTGAGCTGAAGATGGGGAAATGTTCTGCCATGTCCCCAGTGTTTTGGGGAGAAGGCTGAGTCTCCCATCCAAAACTAAAAAAGAAACCCGGTTTGCATTTTTCTTCTTTGCCGGTGTAGGAGTTTTAATTGCATGTTCCACAGGGCCATCCCTGTCTTTCCATAAGGAGACTTTGACATGATGGCTTGAAGTGGGCAGTTCCAGTGCTATTTTTGTGCAGCTTTTGCTACTACAGTTCAGGTCTGCTGGGGCAGGGATGGGTTTAAATCTGGGTTTCCTTGTGCATGTGAAGAATGTTGGGTTAGCAAAAGTCTGGGTGTCCAGTTCACAAAGGGCTCTCACAGGAGGAATGGACCTGGCTGGTCACTGCAGGTGTGGCAGTGCCTCCTCTGCCCCCTCTCCGTGGCTGTGGAGGTTGAACAGCCAGTGTGGTGCCAGGGCTGTGAGCCTCCTGTCCCCATCCCTCCTGTGTGTTGTGTTCTCCTGGCTGCAGGTTCACCCTGAGAACGAGGAGTGGACCTGCTTCGAGCAGTCAGCCTCTCTTGACATCAAATCCTTTTTTGGCTTTGAAAGCACCGTGGAAAAAATTGCCATGAAGCAGTACACCTCCAACATCAAACGGGTAAGATGGGCTTCCCTGGCTGCCTGAGCACCCCAGGCCCTCTATTTGCCTTGCTGCAAACAGACCCAGTGGAGTTTTGTGCCGTTGCTTATGGCTCTGAAGTCCCTCAGCTGGGCAAGGGAAGGCAAAGCCAGTGTGCAAGGAGCACAGGACAGAGCTGGCTGGAGTGTGACCGTGCAGGGATGGAGCAGGCTGAGCCACAGGAGCTCTGGGTGCTGTGAGTGCAGGGCTGCTGGACACTGAGGACACTCTTCTTGTGCAGGAAGGGAAGGTTCTTGGTGAAAACCACCCCCTGTGTCCCCAGAGCTTGGCGTAGGACAGTGGCTCTGGGCTGCAGAGGAACAGGGCAGCTAATGGGGTTTGGGAGCAGGAGGATGGGGTAAAAGTATTAGAAAGGCAGCTGCATCCATGACTGGGATTTACCAGGCCATTAGTGTAATTCATCATTCACAGGGGGCTTTGATAGTAGAGGTTTTTTGCCAAGATCATGGGGATGGAAGGAGAAATTTCCCCTCTGTTTATCCTTAGCAGCATCCATCATCTGTCCTGAGGAAACTCCAGTGCCTTGCTGGCTCTGGAGGAGGTTTTTCCCTAATGAGAGTTTTCCCCTTCAGGGCAAGGAGGTGATCGAGCATTACCTGAAGGAGCTGATCTCCCAAGGGATCACGTTCATCCCGCGCTGGAGCCCTCCCGCGGCACAGGAGGAGCGAGTCCCGGCGGTGGCACGGGCCCCTGGTGACATCCCTGGTGAGCCGGGGGCTGCTGGCAGCAGCAGGGAGCCGGCCGGCAGCCCCTGCCCGCCCCCCGAGCCCGCCGGCCCTGACGGTAGGCACTGCAGCTCTCGGGCAGTAGCGCTCGCCAAGGAGCTTCGTTTAATTTCTCTTGGCATCAGGTTTTTCATCTGGAGTGTGGGGGAGGAGGGAAAGCTATTTTCTTTTTTCAAGGAAAATAAACAATGGGGCTTTTTTTTTTTTTCCCTAAAACAAAAAAGCTGTGCAGGCAGTATGTTTTGGAGCTTAAAAAAAAAAAAAGAAAAAAAAAGTTTGATCAGCCCTTTAAGGTCTTCAGTATATTGGAATTAAATATTTTGTCTGTTCCAAAATTAATATTCTTGGGGACAGGTTTGGATGGTTTTTGGCCCTGTATCAGGCCAAGACAAACTTGAGGAATGTCTCCTAAGGCATTTTTCCCACAAAATGCCTGAATCAAACTTTATCTTTCCTTGTGTTGGTCTGATGATATTTTCTAGACTAAATAAAATACTTCTCTGGCAAAGAAACAGGAGGGACCTTTGAATCCAGAGTTGTTGTAATAGAAACAGTTGTTGTCATTCCTGAGAAGGAAAGGCAGCACTTGTTTTGCTGAGTGTAACTAGACAAAAAACGTGGAATTTGGAAATATCAGTAGTTCTGCTCTCACCTGACATTGTCTGGGAGCTTTACTGGAGAAAGATGGGAATCCACAGAGAAGCTGATTAGGAGAAATTTTTGAGATTAATGTTGTCCTCAGAGTGGTGGGTCCCAGCTAGCAGAAGAGGAGAGGAGTCCTTATTTTTCTGCCCATATTCCTACACAGGACAGGCTTAGCTTCCCTGGGCTTGCTCCTCACCTAGCTAGCTCTGGGCATTCCATGGGATGTCTCGCTTCCAAATGCAATTTCTCTGTTATCCTGCTTATCCTGTGGGTGTCCAGGCCTCCTTCTGTGGGTGATGGCATCTGCTGGAACCTTGTGCCTGACAAAGAGCCAGCTCTGAGGTGTCCCCAGCCCTGCTCCCTATGTCTTCCACCCCAGCTTCTGACTGGGCTGCTTCCCCCAGCTGCCCTGTTCTGCTGGCTGGCAGCTGCCAGCCCTGGGTGACACATGCCCCTGTCCCTCGGTGCTGGCACTCACCAACCTCTTGTCCTTTGTCTCTGAGCTGGAGGAGCATTGAGCTGCTTGGTGTGCAGAGGACTTCTCCTCCTGCCAAAATCCTGCCTGGCTGTCAGAAATGTGCTGTTGTTCTCCCTTAGTCTCTGGTGTCCCTGGGCAGAATAATGGCTTGGTTTTCCAGCAAGCCACTTGTCACTGCAGTTGTGCATGAGATTTGGGACATGTGGAGATGGAAATGCCCAGGTCTTGGAGTGCTTGATGACCTGAGTGCCAGAGCTCATGACAGGTCTTTTAAAGCACCTCCTGGAGCAATCCAGAGCTGAATGGAGCATAGGTGTTCCCAGAGCCAGGTGGAGTGATCCAGCTGTGATACAGCACGTGCTGCCTGTGGCCTTGTGCCCCAGTCTCCAGGAGAGTGTCCCTCCCTCCCTCCCTCCCTCAGGCTGCTGGGATGAGGCTTCTGAGCAAATCCCCTGTAAATCACAGGGAACCCAGTGTTAGAAACACCTGCTCCCCTCCCTGCTGGCTGTGCCAGTCTGCTCTGAGTCCTTGTTTCCCCTGCAGCTGACAAGCTGGATGCTGATTACATCGAGCGCTACCTGGGCCAGCTGACCCCGATGCAGGAGAGCTGCCTGATCCGCCTGCGCCGGTGGCTCCAGGAGACTCACAAGGGAAAGGTGGGTAGGGCAGGCACTGAGGGGCTCCCAGGGGATCCCCAGCTGGGATGGGGAACCCTGGCTGCACAAACACACTGGGGAATGAGAGGCTGGAGTGTGACACCAGAGGAAATGACATGGGGGTCCTGGCTGATGTTGAGCTGAGCAGGAGTCAGCCCTGGCAGCCCAAAGGGACACTGTGACCTGCAGGCACTGTCCTGCTCTGCTCTGTGCCACAGTGGCCTCACCTCTAGTCCTGGACACCACAGTATCAGAAGGATCTAAAGTTGTCAGAAAGTGTCCAAAGGGTAGACTTGAGGGTGGGAAAGGGTCTCAAGGGGAAGCCATAGGAGGAGCAGCTGAGGGCACTTGGTTTGTTCAGCTGGAGGAGATGGAGCACAGAGCTCACTGGGGCTGCAGCTCCTCCCAAGGGGCAGCTCTGAACTCTGCTCTCTGTGACCAGGGACAGGAAATGGCTGGAGCTGTGCCAGGGGAGGGTTAGGTTGGATATCAGGAAAAGTTCTTCCCCCAGAGGGTGCTGGGCACTGCCCAGGCTCCCCAGGGAATGGGCACAGCCCCGAGGCTGCCAGAGCTCCAGGAGTGTTTGGACAGTGCTCTCAGGGGTGCACAGGGTGGGATTGTTGGGGTGTCTGTGCAGGGCCAGGGGTTGGACTGGGTGATCCTTGTGGGTCCCTTCCTGCTCAAGAAAATTCCGTGGTTCTCTGATTTTTCCCTGAGAAGCAGCACGGGCACTGAGGGAGAGGTGTCTCTGCTCTGCTGGAATGTCCTGGGCTCCTTTTGGTTAAAGCAAAGTCTCTGTCAGACCAGCAGGAAAAGAAAGGGTCTAGAGCAGCTTGAATGCCTCAAGAGGGGTTTCACTCCAGATTTCCTGATGGAGAGGGATTAGGAGGGAAGGAAAGAAGGACCAAGGATAGCACCAGAGAGAGTAGTTGGATGGGCTGAGTAGATAAAGGGTGCTCAGGAAGAGGAGCAAGTGATCCTGCTTGGAAGCAGGGAACATCTGGATGAAGTTTCAACAGTAAAAGCTTCCTGGCTTAGAAGGAATCAGCTAAGTCAGTCAGGATGGGTTAGGTCAGGTACTCTGCATTCCTGGGTTTGGGAAGATTTTCATTCTCATTTCTTTACCTGGCCTTTCCAAAAGAGACTGCTGCTTACAAGGAGCTTTGCCAGTCCTGCATGCTGTGCTGTGTGTCTCAGAGCTGAGCATGTTTCATCTGAGTATAGGGAGTCTGAACATGATTTGGAATGCTGTTTTTTCTTGGAAAAGTGAATGTGATTCACCTCTGTAGAAACAAAATGTAAAAGATTTAGTGCTATTGTTCTGCTGCTGTTGAACTCCTGAAGTTCCCTTGTGTGTGAGCAGGCACATGGGTTTTGTTGGTACCCAGGAATGTGGATGGAGAAACAGCTCCCAGCAAACCTCAGTCTGAAGAGAACAGGAGGTGTTGTGGCAGTGTGAGAGGCTCCCAGCAGCTGATGAGCTCCAGACACCAACAGTGCTGTTGAATTGTGAGAGCTGATAAATTTCCACCCCCAAACATCTGCCAGAGCTGGTCCAGGCCACTGGTGTACAGTGGCATCAGCAGCAGCTTGGATAACTTGGACCAGAAGGGTGGGGGCTGCTGGGGGCAGGTAGAGACTGCAGGACTATATGTGTGATATATAATATATTGTATATATGCACACCTGATGTAGCAAAGGGGCCCTTGAAGGGCTGTGACACCTCCCTGGCTTTTGTGTCACTGTGATGCTCTGCCCCTGAGGAAGGAGCTGGGGCTGGGCTCCCAGCCAGCCAGGGGTGGTGAGTGAGCTGTGTGAGCAGGAGCAGCTTCACCAAGAGAAGGGGCTCTGCTGGAAGCTGCTTTTGGTCTGTGTCTGCCGGTGATCCAGCCTCCAGTCAGATGAGAGGCACGGGACAGGCAGGGATCAGTCCCCAGGTGTGACTGTGCCCTCAGAGAGGACAGGAGGCTTTTCATGGACACCGGAGCAGTGAAGTGGTGTGGGCTCCAGTGGGGTGGGAGATCTCTCCCCTAGTGGGTCCTGGGTGGGAGGACATCCCAAAGGCAGGGAGGCTTTGTCCCTGCTGTGACCTGCAAGGATCCTGCTTTCAGCTGGAACAGGCACCACCTAAGCTTTTGTTTAGGTTGAAAAGTATCAACCCACAGGTTGGTTTTCCCCCTCCATATCAGAGGCTGGGGAATCAAGCTGGAGAAGGAAAAAGTGAGAGCACATAAGCAAAATGTGGAGCAGCTGCCCCTTGGGTGCTTGGAGCTGTGCAGGGAGTGGCAGCCCTTGTCCCCTGAGCTGTGCTGGGAGCCTTGGGAAGTGCAGCTGAATCCTGAGCTCTGGGGACAGTGGAGCTGCCTCAGGCCTTGTCCCCAGGAGGATGTCGGCACTCAGGAAGGGAGGTGCTGGCTACTGAAACTTCATCTTGACCCCCCTGACTGCTCAGCTGCTTCTCCTGATTCCCTGACAGAGCAGGCCAAAATCAGGAGCTTGTCCTGCAAGGCTGGGGTTGTCCCTGGAGAGGCTCTTACCTTGCTGTGACAATCTGTTCTTTTAATTCAGAGCAGGGATGGCCTTATTCCTGTATCAGAAATTATCAAAAAATAGATCTCCTGTTTCTTGGAAAATGGCCCTTCTTATTTTTGTCCTCTGTCCTATTTCACTATCTTTTCCCCATTCCTTCCAAAGCAGACATTACCTTTACCATCAGATATGTTGTTGCTTAAAAAATCTGAGGAGGTGAAGGAACAAACTGTAAATGGTGTTAAAATTGCAACAACTTAAAGCTCTGTTCAAGGCTTTGCACCATGCAGGAGAGTGCAGCAGTTTTACCAGGGAATACAAAAGCAGGCTGAAATTAAACCTTCGTTTTCTTGCATGTGGGAGTTACTGCTTTGGTTGGACAAGGATAAAAGTCTAATTCTGCTGTGGAATAAGTCTTCTTGGAGCTTCCTGCCTTTGGTCCAAACAGAAGTGCTGGATTTGCCTCTTGCCTGGAGCCATGCAGAGGGGAGGTTTGAAACAGGAAAATGATCAAACCTTCCAGCAGCCATCCCCTCTCCTGCAGAGACCCAGGTGCTGTTGTGGGTGTCTGGGCTGGGTCTGATGAGTGACAGCTGCCTCTGAGCAGCAGGAACACAAACCTGAATTATCTGGTGAACACTCTGCTGGCTTTAAACATGCTGTTGTACTGCATTCCTCTAAATACTCTCGAGATCATCTTTGGGAAGGCTGCCCTCTCCTTTCCAGGACACACAGATGCAGTGTTAGAGCCAGTGCTAATCTCCCCCCTGCTCCTAAGGTGCTTTAGGATTCATTGAGGCTGCCTGAGCTCTTTCCCTTCTTTAGGTGAGCCAATTCATACCATCTCTTGCTTGTGAATCCAGGATTGCTCCCTCCTGACACAGCTGCCAGCCTTGCTTTCTATCCAGCTTTCTGTTTCCCTGAGCATGGCAGTGTATAAACAAAGGAGCTTTGACTCCTGAACATGGGGATTTGTGTCCCAGCAGGGCTGGGAGTGCTTGGGTTGTGCTAACACAACATGGATACTCTGGAAGAGACAATCCCTGCTCCACAGAGCTGGAATTTTTTTATAGAAACTTGTAGAGAATGAGGCCAAGCACTTTCAGAGAAGTTGGAGTGAGGGGCTGTGAATCCAGCAGCACATGCAGCTCTAATCCAGTTGGATTTGCAGCTGACAGGCTCTTAGTCAGATTTGGCACTTCTGTGGAATCCATCAGGTTCGTTGTTAATTCCTGCTGCTTGGCACTGCTGCCAAGCTTTCTTTGATTCTTCAGCTAAAGAGAACATGGCAGATCTGGAAGGAGGTTGGAATAAGCCATTCTGCAGACCTGCTTTGGAAGGCTTTTGTGCCTTTGATGTTAGGATTAGTGCTAGTGCTGGGGTGAGGGATTGGGAGAGGATGTGTTGTAGTTTGGGTCGATTTGGATCAAGAGTTATTGCAGTGTAATGGGGCAGGGAAGCCTTTGAAGCACTCAGCAGCTTTCCTGTTCAAGCACTGGCAGCAGGGCCTGCACAAGAGCTGGAGCTGGTACTGGTGGCATCATTCAGACTGCACAGTTGTGATTCCCTCCAGTGCCTGGTGTGGTCAGTGGGCTGCTTGTTACCTCTTGCCATCCTTTGCTGATTTGCCCTGGGCAGGGGGACTTGCACCTCCCTGACTTTCACACAGTATTTTGGAGGTCCTTGTGGATAACCAGTCAAGGGAAACATCAGCCAGCCTGGGGGTTGCTGGGGCTCCTGGGAATTGCACTGGGGAAGGGCTTCCCACAGTCAGTGAGCTGCTCCCTGCCTTTGTGCTCCTGGCACCCTCTGCTGCTTCCAGCTGGGTCGGCTACGGAGGGAGGGAGGCGGAAGGGAAGTTTAATGTTTGCTGTCTTAGTTTGAAGAGATTAAAAATTGTGTCAACGGTGCAGCCTCCTCTGCAGGCCAAGTGGAGCATTCCAGTGCTGATCCTGGGGCTCTCTCTCCTGGCAGATCCCCAAGGATGAGCACATCCTGCGGTTCCTGCGCGCCCGCGACTTCAACATCGACAAGGCGCGGGAGATGCTGTGCCAGTCGCTGGCCTGGCGCAAGCAGTACCAGGTGGATTTCATCCTGCAGTCCTGGAGACCCCCGGCCCTGCTGCAGGAGTACTACACTGGGGGGTGGCACTACCAGGACAAAGGTGAGGAGCTGCCCCTGGCACCTCACTGGTGGTCTGGGATGGTGAGGAAAGCTGCACTGACATTTTTAAAGTTAACAAAGCAGTTCAGTGCCTGTGAGTAGACACTCTGCTTCCCTCTAATTGTATTCCCTCTGCACAGGTCAGTCAGTGCAAAGCAATTTCTCTGAACAGTTGCTTTTAGTAGTGATTTTTATCCTTATCAAATATTTAATGTGGCTTTTTAAAAGGGTAGGGGAGTGATAGCCTGGTAGACTAAGGTGCTGCCCTTTCTGACCCCTCTGTTTTGAAGATGGGCGGCCGCTCTACATCCTGCGCCTCGGCCAGATGGACACCAAGGGTTTGGTGAAGGCCCTGGGAGAGGAATCCCTGCTGCGACATGTGAGCTGTGCCTCTGTGTGTCACCTCTTCCCCTCAGGGTGCTGGGAAGTCTTGTCATGGTGCATCAGGAATCCTGGAATGGTTTGGGTGGGAAGGGACCTTAAAGCTCATCCAGTCCCACCCCCTGCCATGGCAGGGACACCTCCCACTGTCCGAGGCTGCTCCAAGCCCCTCAAGCCTGTCCTTGGACACTGCCAGGGATCCAGGGGCAGCCACAGCTGCTCTGGGCACCCTGTGCCAGGGCCTGCCAACCCTCACAGGGAACAATTCCTTCCCAGTATCCCCTCTAACCCTGCCCTCTGCTTTCTGTATTTTCTTTAAAATAAGATCTCCATGCCATCCTGGTTACTCAGCCATTCTCTGGCTAATCCCTGTCTGTGCTGTCTGTGATTGCAGGTTCTGTCCATTAATGAGGAAGGACAGAAGAGATGTGAGGAAAACACCAACATCTTCGGCCGGCCCATCACGTCAGTATCATGGGTTTAGAACTGGTTTTCCTGAGCCCTTGCAGACTCTCAGTGCCATGGTGAAGGATGCTGCTGTGGTTTGGGGTGATGTCCTTGGGGTTACAGTGCAGACAGCAGTGTGTCTTATGGGCTGGATGGGGACCACAGATATGTAAAAATGTATTTGTTTGACTTAAATGCAGACAAATCCTGCAGTTTTGTTGAAAAGCGAGTATTGATCCTTCCTTACATAATTTTCATAGCCCATCTCAGATTAATTTAATCTTTCTGTCTTGGTGATTTTGATCCACATCTTTGAAATTCTGGAGTTTTTTAATACAGGAGCCTGTCTGCCAGATTCCACCTTAATTTAGAACGCATTTTTACATTATTTTTAGCAATAGGCCTGTATACCTTCACCTTCCTCCAGAGTGACAGATGTTCCTGCCCTTGGGGTTGGGTGTCTGTGTTACCTGGAGCTCACCTGGGTTCAGGTGTCTGCTGCCCAAGGGGAGATGTGCTTTTATTGGAGCTGCTCGTGGCCCTTTTTGGCTTCCCTGGATCCTGCACGGGCTGTGGCGTTACTGTGGATCCTAAACGGAGCTGCCACCACACTCCAGAGTTCTGACAGGTCTTTTTCTGTTTGTTTCAGATCCTGGACATGCCTGGTGGACTTGGAAGGGCTCAATATGAGGCACCTCTGGAGGCCTGGGGTGAAGGCCCTGCTCAGGATCATTGAGGTGGTGGAGGACAACTACCCTGAGACCCTGGGGAGGCTCCTGATCGTGAGAGCACCACGGGTCTTCCCTGTGCTCTGGACCCTGGTGGGTGAAACCTGAGCTCTGCAGGGTCACTGCCACTTGTGCAGGTTCACAGATCAGCAGAGGCAGGGAGGGAAAATCTCCAGGCAGCTTATGGGGAGCTCCTGAAGAGCCACAGCAGAACCATGGGGTGCCTGTAGCTCACTGGGTTCTGGTGACTGCCATCCACCAGGACAGGATGAGAAACCTGGATTGGAATTGCCAATTCCACCCAGACTTGGTGGGCTTTCATATAGAGATGGGAAAGACACATACCTTTTAATCTCCTGCTGTAGGACATTGAAGGGTAGTAGTAGTAAATAATAAATCTGGTTCTGCCTGGTGCCTGCTGACTGCTCTGGCAGTGTGAGGACTTGGTTGTTACATTTCTTGTGAGGTTTGTGGGTGAGGCAGTGACTGCAGTCTTCCTTTACATAAAGCAGAAGGTGTTGTGAGATGGTGATAGAGAAAGAACATTTTCTTTGTTATCCCTCTCTTTGGGAAGTGCCTCAGAGCTGTGAAGCTCTGCACACTGCTGAGACATTCCAGGCTAGAGCCTGAAGCATCATCATGAGGTGGCTCAGACAGCGTCTCCAGCTGCCCTCAGTGACAGCCATGTCCTGTGTGCCCTTTGTCTTTCAGGTCAGTCCCTTTATCAATGAGAACACACGGCAGAAGTTCCTCATCTACAGTGGCAATAACTACCAGGGCTCAGGAGGGCTGGTGGACTATGTGGACAAGGATGTGATCCCAGACTTCCTGGGAGGAGACTGCATGGTGGGTTTTCCTTCCTCTTGTGCAGGTGCAATCGGGAACTGATTTCCTCACCACCCTGGCCCTCCACTGCCTTCTGGAAGGGGTTAAGCCTCTGTGCTGGCCAGCATGCCCGTGCTGTGGGCACAGGGCAGTTCATCTGGGCACAGAGAGCTGCCCCTTGCAGTGCTGGTGCTGTCCTGGGATCCTGGAGCAGGGGCAGAGGGCAGCTCTCTACAGGGAGCTCACATAAACCTCAGCAGTTCCAGTGAGCTCAGTTCTGTGCAGTTCTGGCTCAGCTGAGGGGTCAGCCCGTGTCTGACAGCCAGCAAGAGTTCCTGGCTCTCTGCTGGAACACCCTGAGCCTCCTGTCTGTCTGTCTGGCCGTTGCAGTGCACTGTCTCAGAAGGGGGGCTCGTCCCCAAGTCCCTGTACCAGACCGAGGACGAGCAGGAGAACTCGGATCACATCCGGCTGTGGACAGAAACCATCTACCACTCTGCAAGTGTCCTCAAAGGAGCCCCCCACGAGGTACAGAGCACGGCTTGAGCTGCTGGCACAGTGACATGTGTCCCCTCTGCTGGGGCTGCCTGGAGCAGCCAAGGGCTCCCAACACAGGGAGCAGCAGAGGGCTCGGCAGCAGCTGCTGTTCTGCAAGGGAGCAGCTGCAATGTGGGAGTGAAGAGCAGCAGTTTGAGCAGCAGTGTCTCTTATCTCTGCTGTGGCCTGTTCTTCTGGAAGGTCCAGTCTCTTTTTCCTCCCCCACCTCCTCCTCTTGGGAGAAATGAAGGGCACTCAGTTCCCCTTGTGATAGTTCAGCTCCAGCTGAATGGAATTACAGCTGGGACTGGGACAGTAATGGGATGATAAGGGAAGGTGTGTGCTGGGAACTGCTTGATGGGAGTCATCAGGAAACAGGATGTCCCAAAAAGGAGCAAATCGGTGTCAGATCAGTCTTCTGGCCTCTCTGATGGGGGGTGACTCTGATTTGGCTCTTTGTGCCTCATTTCCACTGAGGTTTTCCTGGAACAAGTAACTCATTTACAAGCAACTCTGATATGGGGAGAAAAGGTAAAAACACCTGAGTGGGTGTACTGTGGTAGGGTTGGGAGTGGGAGTTGGTGTGTGTCCCCCTCAAGAATCAAGAGCATCGGGCAGCTGAAGGATTGTGGAGCCAAGTCTGTTTGCCCCAGAGTGGGGAGGAACACACTGCTAGCACCTGACCCTGGGGGCTTGTTCTGTTCCTTCCTTAGATACTCGTGGAGATCCTGGAAGGGGAATCTGTCATCACCTGGGACTTTGACATCCTGAAGGGAGATGTGGTGTTCAGCCTCTTCCACTCCAAACGAGCTCCTGAGCCAAGTCACAAAGAAGCCACATCACCAAGTCCCTCTGGTGCAGGGGACAATGTGCAGCTCATTGACAAGACCTGGGTGCTGGGGGTGGATTACAGCCGGGTGGAATCTCCCCTGGTCTGCAGGGAAGGAGAGAGCATCCAGGTCAGAGGGGTTGGGGTCCTGCCATGGCTTCAGAGTCCTGCCAGCTCAAAGTGGAGTGGTAGGGAGGGAATTGATAGTGTGGGAAATCAGGAACTGCTAGAAAGGGGGGCTGTGGTCATTTCCCAGCAGCAGGAGGGGGGATTCTGCCCCACTCAGGTGAGACCTCACTTACAGAGCTGCCCCAGCCCTGAGGCCAACAGCAGCAGGACCTGGAGCTGCTGGAGACAGTCCAGAGGAGCCCATGGAGATGCCCCCAGGGCTGGAGCCCCTCTGCTCTGGAGCCAGGCTGGCAGAGCTGGGGGGGCTCACCTGGAGAGGAGAAGGCTCCAGGGACACCTCAGAGCCCCTTGCAGGGCCTAAAGGGGCTCCAGGAGAGCTGGAGAGGGACTGGGGACAAGGCATGGAGGGACAGGACACAGGGAATGGCTTCCACTGCCAGAGGGCAGGGATGGATGGGATATTGGGAAGGAATTGTTCCCTGGCAGGGTGGGCAGGCCCTGGCACAGGGTGCCCAGAGCAGCTGTGGCTGCCCCTGGATCCCTGGCAGTGCCCAAGGCCAGGCTGGATGGGGCTTGGAGCCACCTGGGATAGTGGGAGGGGATGGACTGGGATGAGCTTTAAAGTCCATTTCCACCCAAACCATTCTGTGATCATTTTCTGGATACCCTTTGAAAGTGAGAAATCCTTATTTAGAGTGAGTCATTGGAAAGAGACTCCATTGGAAAGCTAAAATTCTTATGGAAATTAAGCTAAATAAGGCTGTGTCTCAGGGAGGTGAGACAGGTGAATGACCCCTGTGCTGGGTCATTCAGCCATTCCCCCAGACAGCCGTGGTCACCTGCTGTCCCTCCCTCTCTGCAGGGGTCCCATGTCACTCGCTGGCCTGGCTTTTACATCCTGCAGTGGAGGATGCACGGGCCCCTGCCCTGCTCCAGCTCCAGCCTGCCCCGTGTGGACGATGTCCTGGCCTCCCTGCAGGGCTCCAGCCACAAGTGCAAGCTCATCTACTACTACGAGGTGCTGGCTTCCAAGGACTTCAGGTAGGGCATTTACAAGGGGTTTACTACGAGTTGCACTGAGTGTGAGTTAAACACTTGGATACCAGAGACCCCCACAGGGGATGTGTTTCACTGACAAGTGGATGGACACAAAATTGGTGGCATTTTGTGTGTGCCACCTCTCTGCTGTAGATATTTAAAAGTTTCCTTGAATCTGTGTCCACCAGTGAAATTGGTGCTTTGGGTCTTGCTTGCATCTGCCTGAAGAGCAGGAGATTTTTGTCTCAAGAGGGTTTATATCTTAGTTGAGAATATTTTGAGAAGCTGCTTTTGGAGTGATTTAAATATCAGCTGGGCTATTTCCCAAATGGGTTTTTTTGCACTTGAGAAGGATGAGCATGTCTGAACAGGTGAACAGCCAGCCTTGGCAGCGTGTGCCTGGCCCCCTCCTTCAGTGGCAGAAGCACCTCCCCATGTCCTGTTAAGCTGAGCTCTGTGCAAGTCCTGGGCCCTTCCCTGGAGCTGGAGGAGGCGTTGGCAGAGCAGGCCTGAAGGTGGCAGCTTGAGGTGTGACCTGGTCAGGTCCTGTAGGGTCAGAGCAGCAGAAATGCCTCACTGCAGTCATGCTCTTCCTTGGGGCTCTTCCTGAGCCCAGCTTTTGGCAGGAGGAGCTGGAGATGCTGAGGTGGGACTCTGGTGTTCAGCAGCCCAGAGTCCTTGGGTTCACAAGTGCATTTGGAGTGCTCTGGAGCTTTCCTTTCTCTTCAGGGACAGCTCCCAGAGGCTCCAGCTGTGTCCCTTTCCCCAGAACAATAGAGACAAGGAATAATATCTGTAAATGGGAAAAAAGGTCTCTGACTGATTAATTTTTCATCATGACAATGATGAATCTCTAAGAGATTCTTAGAGAGCAAGTGGGATATGATGGGCCAAAAAGCCCTTGTGTAAGTGTCAGAGAGGGGAGCTGATCTGTGGGAGGAATCCCTCAACTGCAGCCTTGCTAACAGCACATCTGTTCTGTTCCACGCCAGGGGATCCATGTCCAGCCTGGAATCTTGCACCAGTGGCTTTTCCCAGCTGAGTGGAGTCACCACATCTTCCAGCCAGTCCCAGAGCAGCTCCCACCTCTCCAGATAGCAGAGCCAAGGCTCCAGCAGCAGGGGCACCCTGGGGCTGCTCCAGCCCCAAACCAAAGAGCTCCAGGCCTGAGCTGTGGGGCAGTCACAGCCATTTGGACACACAGAGGCCTCTGGGGGCTGCTTCAACCACGGAAACTGAAATTCCAAGGGCAGGTTTAGGAGTTTTGGGTCAGCTGCCTGCTTCTCAGTAGCCTCCTTCACCACCTGTGGATTTTGGGTGCCTGTGAGTTTGCAGGAATCCACTTCCCTCCAAAGGGCTCTTCCCCATGGGTTCTTTTCCAGCAGAGGAGGCTGATGTTGCCTTACCTGTTGGACCTTTAGATAATTCCTGGGTGGCAAAACTAAGGGAATGTCCTGGCTGCCCACGGGGTGCTGGTTCCACACTGGGCAGTCAAGTGGGCATTCCAGGGGCAGGGCCTTGGAAGGAACTGCCAACACCTGGGTACAGGCAGGATGGTTCAGAAATCACTTCCAGGCCAAACCAAAAACCTCTTCTGGTCTGGCAGGATGCTCTGGGAAATGTGTTGGATTTTTTTAACCCTGCTGAGAAACAAAGTCAAAATGGTTTGTTTTTTTTTTTTTTTTTTACAAATTCCAGGCATTGCCCATTTTCTCCGTGAGTGGCATCTTCCAAACTATTGTTTCTTTTTACTCAGGTTTACAGCAATAATGAGCAGGTCTGTCCCATTCCCGAGTGGATGGGAACTGAACCCAGTCCTAAAGGGCTAAGAAAAGCAATATTTGATTTCCTGAAGGCACAAGATTTTCTGGCAGTATTACAGAACTTGCTTCTTTTAAACATGAGCTCACTTGAAACCATTCAGAGAGGCATGTAAGTATGTAAGCACTTACTGAAGCCTATTTATTCTATACAAGCTTATTTTAAATTAATTTTTAACTTATTATGTCAGAAATTACTATTTATTAAATACAGTCACCTTTTTTAATGGGATGAACTTTGTTTTAGAAAGGAATAACTGATTGTCTTCAATCCCAAGCAATCTTTCTGCTTGGGTCCTGATCTTTGTGATCAGTGGATGTTTTTGCAAAAGGGCTGCATTGGGGTAAGGGCTTGTGTCACCTTCCTTGCAAGGAAAGGTGAGAGTCCAGTGCTTTTTTAGACTGTTTTTTAGGATTAAGAAACAAGGATTGAGTTCAGGAGTTGTCATGAACTTCCTACACACCAAAAATGCCACATTTGTCCCTGATCTCTGGTTGTTCCTGTAGTCAGGCTGGGGAGCAAAGTTATCCATGTTCTTGTCCAGGTGAAAAGAAATGAGAGCACGTGTCAAATACTCACCAAGTTTTTATTCAGGAATCTCTGAAGTTGTTCCTTCCCACCCTGATTTTTTTAATCACTGGTTTTGATGTACCAGGCTCTGCCAAAGGAGAAAAGAGCCAAAATATTTGGGACAATGGGAGACAAAGAACTTGACATGGTTTTGAGTTGTTTGGTGGGGTTTTTTAAGGATTGGAGCCAAGGGAATCACTCTGCACCTTGCATCTCTTTGTTAGGAGAGCTCAGGGAAGTTCTGATTTCCAATTCTCAGTTGTTCCATAGACTTTAATGATTCTCCCAGACAAATGAAACTTCTGTCTCTGGCATTTCAGCATAACTGGAGTCTGATAAAGAGGGACAAATGTAAATGTAATTCCCACCTTTCCCCTGGAAAGTCAGGAATTCTGGAAGCAAAAGTGCATGTGTGTATCCCTCATGGAAAATCCTTGACCAGAATAAAATCTAATTCTAGAACCAGTTTCAGACTCCCAAAGCCCCAGCCCTGTCCCCCTGTGCTGTTTCAGGATTTCACCTTCCCTTCTCACATGGTTGCTCACACCCTCCAGTGGCAGCATTCCTGTTCCCTGCGTTTGCTCTGGGTAAGAATCTCTTCCTTTGCCCCGGGTTGTTTGGGGGTTTTTTTGTAATTTTGTTTTGAAGTGTGGGATATGCTGTTTCTGCCCACCAGAAGTTTGACTTTTGTCAGTGAAGCACCTGGAACTTGGCCCCTGGCAGATCTCTGAAGGGTCAGGTCAGGGGTGGTTCCACAGAGTGTTCCTGGCTCTGGGGATATTCCAATCCCAGTTTTTCCTATTGTCCCTTGGCAGTGCCACTCCTCTGCCCATCAGAGGTCATGCACAGGTTTGTGAGGCAGCTTGTGACCTCTCCTTGGCAAGGCTGCATGGGTTATCCCACCTGACAATTTACTTTGAAAACAATTTCAATAATTCTTTTTTTTTCCCATTTTCTCCTGAATATTAACAGGAGGAAGGGAGCTACAGCCTGGGTGCTGTGCTGTGCTTTCTAAACCTGACCTTGTGAACTGCAGATACCAGAGACACAGAACTCTCCTACATCACCTCTTCCCCCCTCAAACGCCATCAGTGTGCTTTAGAAAATAAACTCAAGAGTTTTCTTCACAATGAGCTGAGTCTGGGAGGGATTTTGGATCCTCAGAAATCTCCTAAGCCGGAACCTTGGGAAATGGGCTCATTTTGGGTGATGCAGCAAAGCCCTCCCTGCTCCTTCCCCAGCAACGAGGCCAGTGAGCTTGGGCTGTGTGCAGGGAAGGAGCTGCTGATTAAAAAGTGGCTTCCAGTAAATTGGGGCTCTCCCTGGTCCAGGTATTCCCTATGCAAACACAACACCTACCTCAGAGCTGGTGCCATGTCCCGTGGTGGCAGGGGAGTGCAGGATGCTGTGCCAGAGGTGGCAGTTACATACAGGCAGATGTGACACCTCCATTGCCAGAATTCTCCAGGTTTGCCCCATTCCCTGGGCCCTGTCCAGGCTGGAAGGGCAGACCCAGAGCCCTCGGCTGTGGTTCAGGGCAGTCCTGAGGCACGTCGTGCTGCTCTCCGCCGTGCAAAGGGCTCTGTCCCTGCCGGAGGAGGAGGAGGGCTGAGCCCCGGGGCACCAGGGGCGGCTTCAGCCCCGCAGGTGTCACCACTGCCGGCTGCCAGGGCAGCTCCCCTGGGAGTCGGCTCTGGGGGCTCTCTCAGGGAGGCTCAGGCATTCCTCAGCTCCTGAACTCACTGTTGGAAACAGAATTCCCAAGGGTGAGCAGAGCAGGGAATCCCGAGTGACTGAGAGCAGCTGTGCTCCTCTGCCCGGCCACCTCGGTTCTGTTCCTTTCAGGAACTGTGAATAGCAATTTGTAATCCCAGTTTGGTTTCTTGGCAGAAGATTTTGAAATGCCATAATCCACTCGCAGGTCCCAGTAGGAAGTGGGGAGCCCAGCTGCCCACCACACTGGGCTGGGGAGCTGCTGGGGCTGAGGCCAACCCTGCTCCACGCAGGGAATCCCTCATTTCAAAAAGCATTTTATGAGCTCACACTGCTTTAATGTCCCAAATGTTTGTACTGTGAGCAATTAATGCAAGGAACAGCTATTAGAGACTTACTTGACAGCAGCTGTCAAAGATTTTTGCATGCAATTAGCTTTAATATTCCTCCAACACCTGTGTGATGCTCCTTTCATCTGATTATTTCTCTCTTGGAAGGTGAAATTGGAGTCAAGTCACATTTGCTGGCTTTTAGTGACACCAACACCCACTTCCAAGATTTCAGTTACACCTAATTTAAATGGGCATTAATTAAGTTTTTAGCAGCACTTACTTTCTCTCCCTTGCAGCTGGCTTTGGTTTTATACACGGAAATCCTCATTTTTCTCAGCCAAAATCCTCAAACCTCCTGTAAGAGCCCACTGCAGGGCACTGAAATAACAAACAGATGTTCTCCTATGACGGTGTCTATGTGTCCTGGTAGAGCTGTACTTTTGGGTATGTGGGAAATAAAACATCTCTGAGAACATGTGGAATTGTTTGAGTCAACTGTTGAAATTGCAGGACAGTGAAAATTCAAGTCTGTGTGCTGCTCTCTTTGCCTCCAGAAGCAGAAGTAATGCTTGTATTCACTTTTTCCTGCTTTTTAACTAGAACGTTTGGGCTTTTTTTCTACAGAACCAGCATATTTTGTTTAATTTCCTAGCACAGAGTGGGCTGGAACAGCACATCCTGCAGTGTGGGTGTTATTAAAAATAAAAGAGCCCCTGGGTTCCACTGGGTGGCTGAGGTTAACCAGGAAAGGATCAGCTCCTTCTGCAGCTGCACATCAGAAATTTTGAGTTTCAGGCAGGTAGCACTAAAAGACTTTATTCAAGTTTCAAATAAACTTCTGTAAATCATAGAAAAATAGAGTCTCTTGGTTACAGGCTGATTTGGTGCCAACACTGGCACAGAAAATACACATCCTTTACTTGGAGAGGTAAAAAGGGAGTGAGTGCATAAAGATGTGTGGGGCTCAGACAGGCTCTCACCCCTCTGCAGCATCCAAGGGGCTCGTCCAAGGCTGGTTTCCCTCACGGGGAAGCAAACTCAAAACACTTTGAATGGAACTGCAAAGATGTGTCCCAGATTTCCAGAGGAGGTGCTCGGGATCCTGGCTGGGCTGGAGCCCTTGCTGGTCCCTCTGAGGAGTGCCCAGCTGGGGCAGGGCAGCCCAGTCTGTGCCATGCCAGCCGTGCCAGGCTCTCCCTGTCTGTGCCCTTCCCCAGGGGGGCAGCTCCAAGCTGTGCCAGGGTCCCTCAGCCCATGGAGCTGGGCAGAGCCTTTGGCTCCTGGGAGCTGGAGAGATGCACAAATGGAACCTGGGAACCAAGAGGACTTCTTTTGGTGCTGTGCTGCAGGAGCAACCCCAAAACACAGCACTCATCACCCTCTAGTGCTGCTCTGGCCTGAGGATTGGTCAGAAAACACTCCAGCCCTGCAGGACTGCGTGTCACACCTGAGCCACCACCATGGCCAGGAGAGGAGGGCTCTGCTGGCACTGGGTGCTGCACCTGCTTCAACATTTTAGAACAAACTTTTGGTCACTTTTCTGATTAAAATCTGAGCTTAGCAAAGAAGGGCAGACACTGACTGATACCCTTAAGCCCAGCTTTGTATTAGAGGCAGTTTAACTAGCATCTTAAAAAGCACTGCTCAGGTGAGCAGGGATCTTTCAGAGGTGCCTGTGACTTGCATCCCTCACCTGTTTCCCTCAAGGTCTGGAAGGAACCAGCCCATGTCCTTTCCTGCTGCAGCTGTGGAATTCCCTCACCCAAGGGATGTCCTGCATCCCCTAATGCTGCAGTCCTGGGTGCTGTGGCAGCAGAGGAAAGGAAACCACAGCCTCAACAGGGCAGTTCTTGGGCTAAGGTTCCCCACGGGAATAGCCCCAGTCGGTGCGGAGGGGCAATGCAGGGTGAAATACCTCATCCTATCCATGATTCTAAAGGAACTCTTGGTTTGGGTCCTGGGTGTCCTCGGGCTCCTGAGTGTCCTCAAGCTCCTGAATATCCTCCTGGTCCCAGGCAGCAGAGGTGGGCCTGTGAGGGGTGTCCCCGTTGATGTCCCTCAGGGGGTGGTAGCGATAGTCCCGGTCCCGCTGCCGCCGCCGCCCCCGCAGCACCAGCCCCACGTTCCCCAGGGCACTCAGCACAAGCAGCAGGGCCAGGGCAGAGCTCAGGGACAGCCACGAGCTCCTGTGGGACACACAAATCACATCACCAACAGCTCACCTGTGTGTCCACGTGTGCAGAGGATTGCCCTCCCTTCTCTGCGTTCCCAAGCCTGTGGACCTGCTCTCAGGCAGGACAGAACCACAGAATCATTTGGGTTGGAAAAGCCCTCCAAGATCATCGAGTCCAACCATCCTCCCAGCACTGCCAAGGCCACCACTAACCCACATCCCCAAATGCCACATTGACACAGCTTCTAAATCCCTCCAGAGATGGGGGCTCTGCCACCTCCCTGGGCACCCTTCTCTAAAGGAATTTCCCTAATATCCAATCTAAACCTCTCCTGGCACGACTCGAGGCTGTTTCCTCTCATCCTGTCCCCATTCCCTGAGAGCAGAGCCCGACCCCCACGGCTGTCCCCTCCTGTCAGGGAGTTGTGCAGAGCCAGAAGGTCCCTCCTGAGCCTCCTTCTCTGCAGACTGAACACCCCCCATGCTCTGTAGCAGCCTCTGAGATGCACAGTGAGCACCAAACACTTACTCTGACAGAGAGAACTTTTCTTTGCTCTTTTCCTGGGAAGCCAAACACTGTCCAGCTGGAAAGCAAAGAGGGAAGAAAGGTGGGGCAGGGTGTAAAATTCCGCTAAAAAAGAGCAAGGTTAAACAGAGCTAGTGACTAAGCAAACACCATTATGCACTAAAGCTGCTCTTCCATCTTTTATTCGAGCCCCAGCCCCCTGCAGTGGCATACCTCTGTGTAAGTGGTCCTGCAGGGCCCCGTGGTGGGTGATGTTGCAGCTGCCCGTCTCGGGGTCACAGGGACACGAGTGGTCACACGCACAGCGGCTCTGGCAGCTCGGCCCAAACCAGCCCAGGGGACACTCTGGGGATGGGATCACAAAGGGACTGGTCATTGCCAAAGCTCCCCCTGCTCTGAGACCTCCCAGGCTGTGGCTGCAGCTCCCTCAGCTCAGCTGAGCCTGCAGCAGCCTGGGAGCACCATGCTGGGAGTTCAAGGCTGCTCTTTGGTGTGCTTCAGAGAGAAGTTTGTGTAAAACTGGGATCACAGAATCATGGGATGGTTTGAGTTGAAAGGGACTTTAGAGCTTGTCTTGCTCCACCCCCTGCAATGAGCAGGGACATCTTCCACTATCCCAGGTTGCTCCAAGACCTGCACAACCTGTCATTGGACACTTCCAGGGATGGAGCAGCCACAGCTTCTCTGGGCAACATCTTTGGGATGGGATTGGCTGAGTGTTCCCAGGCAGGAACTGAGCTTCACTGACAGAATCAGGCAGCCAGGAAGTTCACACCCCCTATAATTAAATCGTTCACTCAGACACAGGGGGACCTGGAGTGGTTACACCAGGCAGAACACTCAGCACAAGGAGTGTGAGGGTGGGATGGCAGGACAGCCCTCTGGAGCATTCCACAGGCACTGACCTGCATCATCTGAAGCCTGGGCTTCAGCAGGGCCTGTTTCAACACCCTGGAGCAGAGGATGTTTTGTGTTCACTCAAGAGCTCTGGGAAAAGAACGCAATTCTTTGGGGCTGAGACAAAACAGGAATCCACAATTTTCCATTAAGGAAGCAAACTCATCTTTCCTCTCTGCTCCTTCCTCTCCTTTTTGGCCCATTGGGTAGGACAGGCAGGCCCAGAAGAGCTGGAAGCCAGCTGGTGATGTTCAGGCCTCAGCTCCCCTGGCAGAACTGCACCCAAGAGGTGGCTCAGAGGTGACACAAAACGCTGTCCCCAGCCCCAGAGGTCGCTGAGACCCTTACCATGCTCACAGCTGGTGCCGTAGAAGCCGGCAGGGCAGGAACAGGCTCCGTGCACGGGGTCACAGGAGCTGCCGTGCAGGCACCGGCACTTCTGGCTGCAGGATTCCCCGTAGGAGCCAGGAACACAAGCTGCAGGAGACAAGCAGAGGTGTCACCAGGGCCCTGGCAGCACAGGTGAGCAACCCCAGTGCACAGCCACAGCTCATCCCTGTGGAGGGATGCTCCAGTAAGCTCAGTGTGTGCCCTGAACAAGGAGCAAGGGCTTGAGTGTCTCACACCAAGCCAATGGTAGATGCTACAGCTGCAATTAAACTCACACTGCCAGAAAAGAGCAGCCCAGCCCCTAGGGAGGCCTTTCCCCTCGGCAGGCAGCTGTTGGAAAGTGGTTCCCACTGCCCTCTCCCTGGCTGTGAAGAGGCAGTGGAGCAGCAGTCAGTATTTACCTTCAGTGCAGTTGCTGCCAGTCCAGCCGGCGTCACACAGGCATCCAGCTATGCAAACATGGAACAGGCATTACTGACAACAAAAACACACTTGCAAGCAGCAAGGTCTTGAAATTCGGAGCCTCTGCCTCCTGAGCTCCCTCTTACCCCTGCCAGCAAACCCCCAGAAGAGGAACCCTGCACTCACACAAAGGGTGGGTTCACACCCCCCCTCCCCAGCAGCCAAATGCCTGCCGATGGCATTCCTGGGGCAGCTACTGGCAACACCTGCACCCATCAAGCTCTGCCCAGCCACTGCACTGGGGCACACTTGAATGAGAGTGGAGTCATGAGGGCAGGAAGAGGGTAACAGGGTTGGGCACAGAGGGGCAGAAGCTGGGGGCAGACATTCCAGCAATCCCTAGGTTTAGATTCACAGAAAAATAGCAACTGTACGCTTGTAAAAATTATGAAGGAAGAGAGGCAGGTGAAGAAGGAACAGTAAGGGGAAAGGACAGAAGCAGCTGCTGTTACACAGCATAATACACAGCCCTGCCCATCAGCAGCCTCACAAAAAAACCCAGAGCACAACCCTGGAGCACAAAAGGAAACTGAGGCACAGAGCTTGAAGTTTCCAGCCCCGAGCCCCAGCCCAGCCCTGGCGCTGGATCCTAAAGGCAACGTGTTCTGTCCATCTGTGCCTCGGATGCTGGACGAGAGGGGAAGCAGCCCCACCCACCCAGCCGGTGCCTGGCACCCCGTACTGCCCCAGGACATTCCCCAGGGACGCACCCCTCGGTGTCACCGGCACGGGGACTCACCGGCGCTGCAGACCCCGCGCAGGCTGCAGTTGGCAGGGCCGCAGTCCAAGGTGTCACAGGCGGGACCCGCCCAGAAGGGGCCGTGGCAGTGGCAGTGCCCGGCCACGCAGAGCCCGTGGCCGCTGCAGTCGGGCGGGTCACAGCCCGGCTCGTGCACACACACCACGGTGGAGATGCTCCGGGGACAGCGCCACATGCTGTCAAAGGAGCTGGGGACAGCAGAGGGGACAGCGTGAGCTGACCCTGCGCTGCCCAGCCCAACCAACACCCGTCACATAACCCAGAGATTTCCTCCTGAGCCACGCTGCCAAACATGAACATTAATACTGAGAAAATAAAACATAAAACTGAACGTTTTAACTGAGTTAAAAATCCCATCCGACAGGTATCATTTCAAACATGGAATTACAGAAGCAACAGAGTCCCCCTTAAAGCAGTCCCAGATTCCCTCACTTTGGCACACATTTTCTTGAATGTTATTTGCTTTGATATAAATTATACCACTGTAGTTATGGCAACCGAATGTTAAATCCCTTCATGTTTACAGTCAGAACTGACTAAAAAGTTGAATTTAAAACAAAATATTCTTTAGATTCCCTCCAATGAGGAAGGGCAGGGTCTCCCAGTCAGTGTTTCTCTTCCATAATAACAAGCTGCTGACAGATCTCTGCTAATTCCCATGGATGTGCAGCTCTGAATCTCCCAGACTAAGAGCTGCTGCCTTATCCGATTCCCAGATCAGCCACTCAGTCACAGCCACAGCTTTGCTGCCTGTCTGGAACCAGCTCAGCTTTAATCCTGGATGACTAAGTGGAAAAAACATGGAGTCACTCAATCTCTTTAAATTCTAGAGCTGCTCTCTCCCACAGAAGCTGTCACCTGCCTTTGCTGTGCCCTCCCAGCCAGGCCAGGCCGTGGGGCTGGGCTCTGCACACTGACAGGAGCTGCAGGGCCCTGGGCAGCCCTGGGCAGCAGCCAGCAGCACCTACCAGTGCTCAGAGGGGTAGTTGGCCAGGGTCCCGTTCAGGACCAGCGTGGCAGAGCCTCCACCATCCAGGTTGATAGCGTTGATAACTCCCTGCTGCTTCAGGAATTCTGCCATTTCCCACAGGTCGACCCTGCAAAGCAGAGATTGTTTGCTGATTTGCCTTCAGTGAAGCTGTTCAATCACAAGCTTGTTGCTCTCTGTGGTGCAAGAGGAAGCTCTCCCATCCCAGGCACCCTGAGGAGGGCAGTGTGAGCCTTTTCTGGCTCTCCTGAGCTCTGCAAGTCTCTGCTTTAAAACATGGCCTGACAGCTGCAGAGCCCTTCCAGTCCCAGGAATTTAAGCCCTTGCCAAGCCCTTACCCTCTGGACTCTGTCTGTCCATCCACATGAACCAAGACCAGCCGGCCCTGACGGTCGTGTCCCACTGCAGTCCTGGCTGAGATCACGTTGATGAACCTGTCGAAGGTTCCTGCAGCACAGGGAGCAATTCACACTCAACTGGGGGACACATAGGGCTGCTAAGACACATCTGTCTGCCAAAGAGCTCCCAGCAAGGGCCTCATCTGAACTGAAACACAGGGAGAGCACAGCCCAGCCTCCTCTCATTCATCCAAGCTCTACAAAAGTGCTCTTGCTGAAGTTTTTGTCTGGCACAGGGACAAAGCAGGGGATTCACGATCCTTTGGCTTCAAACTCCTGTAAGAGCCACCTGCTTTGAGTTTCTGGCTAGACAGGAATTCTTGGCTGTGAGAGTGGGGAGGTCCTGGCACAGGGTGCCCAGAGAAGCTGTGGCTGCCCCTGGATCCCTGGCAGTGCCCAAGGCCAGGCTGGACAGGGCTTGGAGCAACCTGGGACAGTGGGAGGTGCCCCTGCCCATGGCAGGGGTGTGGAGTAAGATCGCCTTCAAGTTCCTTCCAACCCAAACTATTCCATGGTTCTATGGAAGTTGGACTTCTTAAGTGCCCCTTCTCCCCAGAGTCCCAGGGGAAGGGCAGCCCATGGGCAGGCTGAAGCCATGTCCCCCAGTATTTACCTGTGCTCTGAGTGTCACCACACTCGGCCGCGCGGCTTTGGTTGACGTACACCTCTCCGTCCCTCAGCAGCCAAACCACCCCACTCACGAGCTGCACAAAAGGGTTTGACTGATCCAGGACATCCTCCTCAGACAGGTAGCTGGGAACAGAGGGCAGCAGGGTTACCCACAGGCACTGCACGTCACCTTAAAGCCTCTCCTGCTGCCAGCAGGCTCCTGAAGCAGGGAGAAGGGCAGGAAAAGGTAGAATGAAGGACAGCTACATCCAAACCCAGGGGCCAAGCAGTGTGAAGCAGCACTTTAGCAGCCAGAGCAGCCCCTGCTCTCTGCACAACCCACAGCTAACGATGGTCCCAGGCCCCTGTGCCTCAAACAATGGGGCCAGCAATGGCAGCAATGTGGCCAGTGGATCCGAGCCAGGGTAACAAGAGCAGAAAGTGTCTGGCAGAACACAAGGAGAGAGCCACTGCCAAATACTCAGGGATCTGTGGAAGCAGCTGTAACATCTCGCTGCCTGTCAGCTTCTATTCTCCAAAAATGTGACACCAAACAGCTTCGGAGAGCATTTGGAGCTACAGCATCCAGCCTGCCTGCAGCTGCACTAGATGCCACCTGCTCCTTCCATCTGGGAAGGAGGTTCCCCTGCTCCTGCAGTCAGCAAAAGGACAGTTCATCTGCCACCTCCATGCTCAGGTGTGTCACCACAGGGTGCTTCCCGAGGGCCACTGCTCTCTCCTGAATTAGGGCGACTGGGAACAGCTGCCTCCTGGGAGCCTGGTGCTGGGCGATGTTTGCAGCTGAGAGGATGAGATCAGGGGCTGGACAGCTGTGCTCTGCCAGAGGTTTTGGGTTTAAAGGTGACTTTTCTGATGTCTTGTGGGAGCTGGATGCTCAACTTTTGTTTGGTTTCCATGACTGTAAGCAAACAAAGCTTCGTGCTTTGTAGAAAAGTGTAATTGCAAACACCTGAATGGAAAACATGCAAAACGATTTCTCTTTTCCCATGGGAAAGGAACACGAAGACAAGAACATGGCTGAAAGTAGATCAAACTACAAAACAGTTTGGGCAGGGTCTGACAGCTTTTAAAGCCTGGATTCACCCACTATCAGCCCAGGGAGCAGCAGCAGCCTTGCAGCGTGGGGTAACTGTGCCCTGGGCTGAGTCCTGCTGGCAGTGATGCAGGGTGAAAGAGTGCAGGTGTGAACAACCCTCCCCACTGTCCTGACAGCCAAAATTACTTACATCCAAACTATTTTTCTGATCATGGTTTGGAAGGCACAAAGCCACCAAACACCACGATAGCTCCATTTAACAGGGACATCCTGCCAGAGGTGGGGAGCAGCAGGGCAGAGCTGAGCTTAAGGACTCAACAGTGACCCTGAAACTGCTGTTGAGTTGAGAAGCCCCCTCACTGAAGGACATGTCACTGACCCACCCAGCCCCTCTCTCACATAAATCAAGGCCATGGTGCTCAGGGCAGCCAGAATGGCTGCAGGATAAAGCCCTGGCTTGGCACATTCAATGTGGTTTTGCAAGGGTCCTTCCTGAGGCCTGGGACTGAGCTACCAGAAGGGTGGAGGATGCAAATTCCAGGCTGCTGCTGCATCTTCTGAGACCAGCAGAAGGGTCCTGGGGATCCTTCTGGGATTTTAGGATCCTCTAGCTGCCGGGGAAGGGCAGCTCCTGGAGGCCTTGTACTCCAGAGAGCACTACAGTCTCTTACTCAAATATTCCTCATCAGAGGGTGATTAGAATTTCTGTCTCCATCTGCTTGGGAAGGGTCACATGCCCAGGTGGGCAAGAAGGTCAGTGATACCTGCCTGACCCAGCCACAGTGTGGCCAGCAGGGCCAGGGCAGTGACCATCCCCTGTGCTGGCACTGCTGAGGCACCTCCAGTCCTGGGCCCCTCACGACAGGAAGGGCACGGAGGGGCTGGAGCGTGTCCAGGGAAGAGAACAGAGCTGGGGGAGGGACTGGAGCACCAGGAGGGGCTGAGGGAGCTGGGAAAGGGGCTCAGCCTGGAGAAAAGGAGGCTCAGGGGGGACCTTGTGGCTCTGCCCAACTCCTGACGGGAGAGGACAGCCAGAGGGGTCGGGCTGTGCTCCAGGGAACAGGGACAGGAGGAGAGGAAACAGCCTCAAGTTGTGCCAGGGGACGTTTAGGGTGGACATTGGGAAAATTCCTTCATGGAAAGGGTGGTCAGGCAGTGGCACAGCTGCCCAGGGCAGTGGTGGAGTCACCACCCCTAAAAGTGTTCCAAAAAAGTGTTAATATGGTCAATCACAGGTTTGCCCAGAGAGGATGTGGAGTCTCCATCCTTGGAGATGTTCAAAATCCAACCAGACATGGCCCTGAGCAGCCCACTCCACCCAACCTGTGCTGAGCAGGGTGCTGGATGAGGCACCTCCTGAGGGTACTTCCAAAGCCAGCCTTTCTGTACTGCAGCCAGAGCACACACACTCCACTCTGTGTCTCCTCTGCAGTGAACACAGAGCCCTCTCCCCTTCTACCCCACCCAGTGTCCCCACTGCAAGCTGGGAGAGGAGACATGGGAGCCTAAGGACCTGGAGATCATAACCTACTGAGCTTCTATTCATCCTAGGACATGAGCCGAGGTAGCTCCACCAGGTACAGCTCCACCAGGTACAGCTAGAACATCCCTAGCTTCAGCATTCCAGGTGAGCTTCTGCTCTAACTGGGGAGGCCAAGGAGGCAGTGCTGGGATGAGCTTCCTGCCCAGTGATGCCTGAAAGTCTTCAGGCTAGAGAGCATTCTCCAAACACCCCCCAGCTCTTACCCGAACACCATGGTGCCATCTTTCCGGATGCCAAACTGAGCATTTTGTAGGCCCCCAGAGTCTCTCACCAGCCTCCCATCGCTCACAACATTCCCAAGGCACTCTCCAGTTTCCATGTTAAAATACCCGCCGTTCTGGGCCACCAGACACTTCCTGAGCTTTGCAGTCTCCTCCACGGGGGCTCTGCGCCGAGCCAGGCAGCCGCCGGCGCCGCCCGGCTCCAGCACGGAGACGGTGCTCAGGGGGTTCCTCGCGAAAGTGAAGTGGCCGTAGATCACCTTGCGGTCGCTGCCCTCCGGGTGGATGTACGAGACAAACGTCCTGGTGACAGCCACCGGGCCGGCCGTGCTGTTGTCGCCGGGCCACGCTTCGTGCGTGACGTTTCCGTACTTGACGGGCTGGCAGTCCCTGACGTGCCGGTGGCCGTGCCGAGGGCCGTGCCGCCCGGGGGGGTACGGCTGCAGCAGGGGCTCGCCGGGGGCGCTCCTGCAACGACAACACCCGCTTGTCCCAAGGCCGCAAAGGCGGGGTGATGAGAGCGGCGCAGCTCGGGGTGGCACGGCCTCGCTGACACCCCAGGCCCGCTTCTCCCGCGTCCCCGGTGTGACCCGCCGCGGTCCGAGGGCGGCCGTCCCGCCTGGCACCCGCTCCGCCAGCCCGACCTCAGGGCACCGGGAGCCCCCGCAGCCGGGCACAGCCGCGTCCCGGGACAGGCGGTGCCCAGACACTCACCCGGCGCCGCGGGCCACCTGCACCGAGCCGAGCACCGCCAACGCGGCCACCAAGACCGTCCCGACCCCTGCTCGCCCCGATCCCCGTCCCGGGGCCGGGCCCGCCCCGACCCCCGCCCGGCCGGGACCTCCGCCCGCGGCCCCCGACGCCCCACTCGCCGCCATCTTGGCGGGCGCTCGGCGCGCGGGCGGCGGCAGCGGCCCCTGGCGGCTGGCGGGGCCGGAGGGGCGTCGGAGCGGGGCCGGGACAGGGACACGGGCCGGGACCGGGACAGCTCCCACCGGGACACGGGCCGGAACGGGGACTGCTCCCACCGGGACACGGGCCGGAACCGGGACTGCTCCCACCGGGACTGCTCCCACCGGGACACGGGCCGGAACCGGGACTGCTCCCACCGGGACTGCTCCCACCGGGACACGGGCCGGGACCGGGACAGCTCCCACCGGGACCGGGCTCCGAGGGTCCGGCTCTTTCTCCACAGCGCCTCTGACACTCGGGTGTCACGGACAGCACAGCACCTACGGCCCTTACAGCCACTCCAGATCCATCACCCTCTCTCGGAGGATTAAGACTGTGTCTGTTTTCCAGAGGGGAAAAATAGCTACACTGAGGAAATGGTGGTACATTGAGGCAGCTCTGGGTTATCCTGAATCTAACTTCAGTGAATCTAACTTACAGAATCATGGAATGTTTTGTGCTAGAAGGGACCTTGAAGCTCATCCCATCCCACCCCCTATCAGTGTTTATATTGCTGGAGTGGAATTTAATGGGGTGATAGTGACACTCAGCCTGCTCAGAGAGAGGGCAGGCAGCAGCTTGGTTTACTCAACGAGCAGTAATTATGTCCATGTTTGCCCATAGTAGCAAAACTCTTTACCAAGGTATTCAAGGACTGAGGTATTCAAGGAGACAAATTCCTCCACTCTCAGCCTGTGGGCCACTTGCAGCAGCGGCTCTGCCCACCTCAGACATGGAGCAGGTTCTCCACAGGCCACATTCCCTTCTGGAGGGGATGGGGGGCCTTGGACACACAGTGTTCCCCTTGTCTTAGCACATTGTCAACGTCCCTCCCCAGCTCTATTCAGACCCTGGTTCCATAAATGAGGTGGTACAAGGAAGGACAGGAACCACCCTGTGCCCTGGGCACCGGGGCTGTGGAGCCGCAAGCTTGATGCTGTACTGCAGGAGGAGAGCCCAGTGTTTCCATAGCAGTGGATTATTCCTCAGCTCCCAGCTCTGTTCGGGCCTTGGTTCCATAAATGAGGTGGTACAAGGAAGGACAGGAACCACCCCTGTGCCCTGGGCACCGGGGCTGCGGAGCCGCAAGCTTGACGCTGTACTGCAGGAGAAGAGCCCAGTGTTTCCATAGCAGTGGATTATTCCTCAGCTTTCCCAGGATAAGCACACCTGGTTCAGGTAATTAAATGTGCTGCTGTCTCAGGTGTCTTGCAGGTGGGAAAAAGGAGTTTCATGTCACAAATTAACCAGAAAACTCCCTTAGGACAAGCCAGTGCATTAAAAGATCTTAGCTAATGGGTTATTATGCCTCCAGTTTTATACAGCCATGGAGAACTGCAGATGTCCTGCTTGTGTTTCCAGCTGGAAACAAGCTGTCCAGTGGAATTCCAGGGTGGCCTAAAGGGGGTTTTCATGGTCTAAACTCAGCTCTACATAAAGCATGAGTAGAGCACTCAGGTTTGTGCTTGGTCTTTTACTCAAACAGCTTCACCTTCTCACAGAGATCTTCATGCACTAAGGGTTCCACTGGGAGGCTTCCACCCAGTTCCCAAACTCACCCGGTCTTTTCCATGGCTTACATGAGAGCCTGGAATCACAACATGCAGTGTAGGATCCACGGGCCAAAAGTCACCTTTGGAAATCCACAGGGAGCACAAACCTCTTCCAAACTGGAATGAAAAACAAAGCAGTATTTGAAAAAGGAATAGTCTCTCCTTTCCATATAGTGCCTTTGCTTTTCAGTTTACTTTCCTCTCTAAAGCAGCTCCTTCTACCTAATTAATATTAAGTGGAGTACAAGTGACTTGTTTTTCCAGAATTGCTCAGAGGAAAGGGCGGCACTGCCAGAATTCCAGTGTTTGTTTTGCAGTGACACGATTTCCCCACTAATTGAGATAACTACCTGCTGTTAAAGATAACCAGTCTCCATTCCAGGTTGTGCCACAACCGCATTCATGTCCCCAAAATGCAGGGTCTAAAGTACATGTGTGTGCACGGGCTGGGAAAACACCTTGTGACCACACTGAGCTTTGGTATGAAGACACAACCCCAGCCCTAGCTGAAGCCTTAGTCTAAGTCAGGCTCTAAGTGAGAATATCTCTGTTTTATCCACTCAGTGGAGGTCAGCCAGTGGGTGTTTCTTTCTGCTATCAGAGTGAATATCATGAGAAGAGTGTGCATACTGATATCTAGATCTAATACTAATTCCAATTATATATTGGAATATAAGGCAGCTGTTCTTCTGTCTTGAGCCTCAAGTTCAGTTCAGCTCTGAAAACTTGGGCATGACTGCAATTAGGAAGTATTTTATCCTTTTCCTGCAATTTGAAAATTTTGTGTTGTGAAAGAAAACTTTTACTAATTTGAATTTCCCTGTGGTTATCAGCCATATGGCTGATAACCACACTGGCTTTGCTTTTCCTGATTATCTCCCTTCTTCCTCTTCTATGCCCTGGGAGGAATAAAAAATGTATTTCTATGACCTAAACCTGTACCTGCCTGAAAAGCTGTCTAAGCCCATACAAACCATTCAGGGAAAACTGTCTTTGGGAAGTTATGTAAAAATTTCCTAGGTCACTTCTTTTACCTTCACTCCTTCCTCATGGATTTTTTGGGTGAGTAGAAAATGAATAAAGCAGATAAAAAGCAGCTGGTGATGTTAAAAGGCAGCAACTGCAAGAGTTTGGAGTGCTTGAGGAGAAAGGAGCATTAAAAAGTGTCTTTTTGTGCAATGGGTTGGAATGAGACGATCTTTAAGGTCCTTTGCAATCCAAACTCTTCATTGATTCTGTGATCCTGTGCCATTTTCCCTTCCCACAGGAAGGTTGGAAGGCTTGGTGAAAAGTTTACGGGAAACAGCTGACATTAGATGAGGTAAAGCAGGTGCAGGTACTAAACAGTAACATTAATTTAGTATTGTAGACCATGGGGATTGTTAGAGGAACATTAGGGCCAGTCCTCCCTTCCAACAGCACAGGTTTTTCATCTCCAAGGCAAAGCCCGGGGTGTCCCAGCGGCCCTGGGCTCAGTGCTGGGCCACCTGCAGTGGCATTTCAGGCCACCTGGAATAGCTTCCAAATTGAGGCTATTCTGCAGCCAGCTCCTTTCATCTCCACTGTGGCAGGGGCTGTGCTTTAGAAATGGAGCAAAAAGAGAACAAACACAAGAAGCAAATTGCCTTGCTGTTAAAAATGGCCATCATTTATCCCTCATGATATAGCACGGTGCCAGCGCTCGGAGCCCTTTGGAGTACCCTGCAGTGCAGGTGTGATTGGTGCAAATACTTGTTACTGGGATATTCCATGTTATTTTTTCAGTACAAATTAAAAAAAAAAAAAAAGAAAGAAAAAAAAAAAGAAAGAAAAAATAAGTGGGTTTTAAAAGTTTCAGCTACATATATCATGTTGCTATAAGAGTAACCAGGGTAGCAGCAGGCTGTCATGAGATTTGCTTGAGACCTTTGAATTAGAGACTTTTGGGATGAGGGAAGCTCCATTTGTGAGAGGGATTTTGGCTGTTCTGTCTCTGTTTATTGCACTCATAGCAATCCATCGAGGGCAGGAGGACTGGGATGGAGCTAAACAGACTGTTTCTAGGGTAAGTGCAAACAGCTTTTCCAAACTTTCTGAAATGGTCAGGAAGAAGAGACAGGAAAAAGCTTTTGTAAAACAGAACTGCTATTCAATACATATGAAAAATTCTCCAGGCAGAGATCAGCAGTCTCTGAAAATGCATTTCTCTCAAGTGTATCCCTGTTCTCAGAGCCTCAGCCAGAAGACATGACTGCACCTTATTTATTTTTCTCCAGCTAACTGCTCTGAGGATTGCATAGGTCAAAAGGACTTTTATTGCAACTCTACCTTCATAAACTAAAAGTCACCACATCCCTAAAACTGAAACACTTGTAATTTTAAGTACTTTGATAACCTGCCAGAAAATACAGCTGTATGGATTTGGGGTGTTATGCCTGATAGCCTGCAAGAATCCAGCAGTCCTTCATTCCATTGCAGCCAGGATATCTGCACTTTACTCAAGGAAGTAAACAGAAAAGCAATTTGCATTTGCATTGAAGTGGTACACGGCAAGGAGCTGTCGGGTGAGATAGGAGGGACTGAAACGAGGGATTCCCACAAGATCAGACCTCCCACAGGTTGGGATGGGTGTGTGTGTCTGCCACAGGTCTGCGTGTGTAATAGCAGGGTGGGATGTGGGGCTTTTCTTGAGGAAGCCTTGGATCCCCAGGGAATGGGCACGGCCCCGAGGCTGCCAGAGCTCCAGGAGTGCTTGGACAGGGCTGCCAGGGATGCCCAGGGTGGGATTGTTGGGTGTCTGTGCAGGGACAGGAGCTGGACTGGGTGATCCCTGTGGGTCCCTTCCCACTCAGAAGATTCTATGATTCCATGCTTTGTAAGTAGAAAAACATGCATTCCGAGCAGAATCTTTGAGCAAACATTCCAGGCTTTATTTTTTGTGGAACCAGTCTGCCCATACTTGTAATTAGTTATATGTTTTAAAAGGGAACAATGGCTTCATTGTTACCACCTAGTGCTGTTTGGCAATATGGAGAGTTACACTGGAAATGCAACATCTGGCATCTGCCTTTGTCAAAGGGGGCAAAGAAACACTGGATGGGGGGCCACAGGGGTCTGCAGAGAGAATCGTGGAATTGTGACATTTCCTGGTTGGGAAGAGTCTCACAGGGATCATCCAGTCCAGCTCCTGGCCCTGCACAGACCCCCAACAATCCCACCCTGGGCATCCCTAAGATCATTGTCCAAACGCTCCTGGAGCTCTGGCAGCCTCGGGGCTGTGCCCATTCCCTGGGCAGCCTGGGCAGTGCCCAGCACCCTCTGGGGAAGAACCTTTTCTGATATCCAACCTGACCCTCCCCTGGCACAGCTCCAGCCATTCCTTTGGGTCTTGTCCCTGGTCACCAACATCTTTCATTTGTGCCTTTATCCCTGTTTGTAGTGAAGAAATGGCATTTGTTCTCTGCATTCTGTGACAATCCTCTTGGCTTCTTGACCAGTACAACTGACTTAGTTTTAAACTTTTGTACAACTTAATGATTTTTTCAGTGTGGTCTTCAGTCACTTCCATGGCGCCAAGGTAACATGGCAAATGTTTCTGTCGGCAGGCTTCTGTTTGTTCTGTATTTCCACCAGAAAACAGGGATCAGCAAGCTGAAAAGGGATGGAAATTGTTTATTAGGTACACATGAGAAACCAGAGGGATGCAGATTTTGAAAGGCTTTAGTACCTAGCAGGATCAGGGATTGAGACAACAAAGTGAGGGATAGCACAGAAATATGTGGAGTATTAACTCAGATCCAGATAAGATCTAGCTAGAATTTAGCTGAACTCAAACTAAGGAAAAGCACACACATTTGATGATAATGGGGCTGTGCTGAAATCACCCCTGATTTCGAGATACTGTAAAATTTACCCGGAAATCCCACACTGCGGACGGATGTCCAGTGCCGCTGTAATTAATTAAGCCCCCTCTATGCTGTAATTAATTAATCATTCTCTCGGTAATTGCCGGTCCCGCGGCCTGCCCGGGGTCCCCTCAGAGCTAGGCACCTCCGCGCCGCCAGGGGGCGCGCGGGACGCGCCTTTCCCGCCTTGCGGCGCTCAAAGATGGCGGCAGCGGCGCCGTGGCCGGGGCTGTGGGCGGTGGGGATGGGCGCGGCGGCTCTGCTGTTCCTGCTGCTGTGGCGGCGAAGGCGGCGGGCGGGCGGCGCGGGCCGGGTGTGCGTGGCCGTGCTGGGGGACCTGGGCCGCAGCCCGCGGATGCAGTACCACGCGTTGGCGCTGGCCCGGCACGGGCGCGAGGTCGCGCTGCTGGGCTACCTCCGTGAGTGAGGGGCGGCCGGGGCCGCGGGGCCGGGCGGGGCGGCCGCGCCGCTGACCGCGCTCTCCCCCCGCAGAGACCCGGCCGCACCGGGACGTGCTGCGCTGCCAGAACATCCGGCTGGTGCCCGTGGCGGAGCTGAGCGGGCTGCGAGGTGCGTGCGGGCCGGGCCGGGGAGCCGAGGAACGGCGGGAACCGGGGACCATAAAGAGCCCGCAGCGCGTGCCGGTCCGGCCCCGCCGCACGCACCGCTCCGCGCCTTGTCTGCCTTTAAACAGAGCCGCTGGAGTTAAACTCCTGCCGGTACACTGGTGCTGTTCGCATGCACAGTGAAATGCGGAAATGATTTTCCTTCTACCTTTCTCCCCCACCTTGTGTTTAGCCCTGTTGCCCAGAGCAGCTGTGGCTGCCCCTGGATCCCTGGCAGTGTCCAAGGCCAGGCTTGAGGGGCTTGGAGCAGCCTGGGACGGTGGAATGTGTTCCTGCCCTTGGCAGGGGGATGGAATGGGATGAGCCTTAAGGTCCCTTCCAGTCAAACCCATTCCACGAGTGTAGGATTTCTTTCCATGCAAAATACAAAATGAGAACTTGTGGAGATGAGGAAATGTTTACATAGCTTTATAGTGGTCATAAAATCACAAAGGTTGGAAAAGCCCTCTAAGAACATTGAGTTCAACCATTCCCCCAGCACTGCCAAGGCCACCTCTGACCCATGTCCCCAAGTGCCATATCCACTTTTAAATCCCTCCAGGGATGGGGACCCCATCACTGCCCTGTGCAGCTGTGCCACTGCCTGACCCCCCTTTCCACGAAGAAAGGTTTCCAATATCCAGCCTAAACGGTTTCCAATATCCAGCCTAAACCTCTCCTGGCACAGCTTGGGGCCGTTCCCGCTCCCTGGGAGCAGAGCCCGACCCCCCCTGGCTGTCCCCTCCTGTCAGGAGTTGTGCAGAGCCACAAGGTCCCCCCTGAGCCTCCTTTTCTCCAGGCTGAGCCCCTTTCCCATCCAGCCTGTCCAGATCCCCCTGCAGAGCCTTCCAACCCTCAAGCACATTGACACTCTCACCCAGCTTGGTGCCATCTCCAAACCTGCCGAGGGTGCACTCTATCACTTACCCAGGTCATTGGTAAAGTGTGTCCATTTTCATGCTATTGTGACCCTGTCCCTGCAGAGCTGGCTGGTTCTGATGTTCACATTTCTGTGGGGAGAGCTATAATACTCATACATATTTTTCTGTCACTTTGCAGTGGGGCCAAAGCTTTTCCAGTATGTCCTGAAGGTGCTTGTGCAGTCAGTGCAGTTACTGTACACGTTGCTGAGGATAGATCAGCCATCCTATATTCTTCTTCAGGTATGTTTTGTTTTGGGACTAATTTCAGTACAAATAAATGGTGCTATAATACAGGGTGGTTTTAGCCACTTCAGACATTGTTCTAATTGTTTCAGAGCTGAGCTGGCCTCATCAGTGGTGTAAACCTGTATCCAGGTATTTTTTGTCTCTAAACTCTTACTGGTCTGTTAACAAGTTTTCTCTTCCCATTAGTTGTGCTTTCAAACTTTATTGCCATGGGTAGCAGTAAAGAATAAATCTTACTGGAAATGTTGGTGTGTTTAGTGGAGGAGAATTTTGACCTTGATCCAGGGTTAAATTTGGAGTTCCTGCCAGTGTTCCTAAGTGAATACAAACAGTCTCTGTTCATGAAGCTCCTTTAAGGTGATGGAACTTCCATTTGGTTTTTTGTTTCTGGTAGTTGCTTTGTGTTTGTCACTTGGTCACAGCCTGATGCTATTTTGGTTTTGTTTTTGAGCAGAACCCCCCAGGCTTACCCAGTATAGCTGTTGCCTGGGTGGCAGGGCTGTGGTGGGGGAGCAAACTCATCGTTGATTGGCACAACTATGGGTACACCATCATGAGCCTGAGTCACGGGAGGAGCCACCCACTGGTCCTGATTGCAAAATGGTTTGTGCAGTCATTCCTGCTCTTTATAAATGATGTGCCTTGGTGAATTCAGAATGGAGGTCAGTGGGGAGGATATAATTGGCACAGGGAGGGGTTGCTGGCTTTGCTGTGTGAAACTGGTTTCTGTTCTGCAGCTGCTTTGTTGAACACGTGGGAGGGGGTTGCAGGAATTGGGCAGGTTGCTTTTGCCTACCTATGCAAGTGTTGATCTTGTTATTGGAATTTCTTTATATGTCCTGGGTTTTTATTCTCTAATGCTGCTTTACACTCCAGCTCTTATTTGAACAGCTCCTTGCTGAATATAATTGGTTTATGTGTAATTAAAGGCTTTGGGGAGTAGGAGTCCATCAAAAATTGCCAGTCAAATTTCAGTTCTGGGGGTAGTTGGGTTTCTTTGGGTTTTGTTTGGCTTTCATCAAGCATGGGCACTGGGAACAGTTGCTGCAATTGCCTGCCTGTGGTTTCTGGCTGATATTCCATTTTTGTCAGGTATGAAAAGCTTTTTGGGCGCTTGTCTGACTATAACCTGTGTGTCACTGATGCCATGAAGAAAGATCTCTGGGTGAATTTCAGGATAAAGTAAGTCACGTGCCTGCATTTAGTGTGTGTGTGCTAAGTAAATGAAAGAACAGATCCCTGAGGATTCAGAGGGATCTTACAAAAGCAGCTCTCCTGAGCTCATCCATCACCACTGAAACACATCAGCTCAGTTTTGTGATGGGCCAGTGTAGTGTGGGCATTCAGGAATCTTCATCATCCTTCTGAACTAACACCCCAGTGACTGAGGTGGCAGTCCAGGAGCCATGGAAGTTTGCTGCAGGTTGCCTGTGGAGCCAGAGAGGGACAGGTATCACTGGGATTTGAGCAATTCCTCTGGCCTGCCAGCTTATCTTGAGGGCTTCAAGATCAGAGTTGCTCAGGGGCAGTAATGGAGTAAGTTTGAAAATCAGGACAGTGATGTCTGCAGTTTTTACAGGTGCATTTCACCCCTAGAATGAGCACACAGGAAAGGGGTTCTTTGTTACTTGTGCCCACCTTGGTGTGTTCCAGCAAACTTCCAGAATACAGGAAGAGTCAAAAAATGAATTACTTTGCTGTATTGATTTAGTTAATTTTTCTCTGATTGCATTGTTTCAGCCTGCCACTGTACCATGTGCATGTTGTTACCTCTGTGTCTTATTTAAGCTGCACGTTTCTTTCCTGCCAGGGCTGTAACTTTGTATGACAAACCAGCATCTTATTTCAAGGAAACACCTTTAGACCTCCAACACAACTTGTTCATGAAACTTGCCAAGGACTATGAGCCCTTCAAACCACGGTATGTGCAAGTGCAGCTGCCCTGCAGTCCTTAACCAGGGCACATGGAGTTAGGTTGGCTTAAATTACCAAAATACTTGTGTGGGGCATTCTGACCCCCAGCAGGCACAGGGGGCACTGAGGTGCCTTAGTTGTCACTGGGAGAGGCCAGAAGAAGTGAGATGATTGAGCTGTGGTAACACAAGTAGTAGAAGTGTTTTGTTTCTAAAGTTGGCATAAGCACTGAGGCAATCTGTCATGAGTGTCTGGGGTGGAGCTCTGCAGGTCTGCTTCCCACTGACCACACTGCAGTGCTTGGGGGCTTCATTAATAGCATCCCTTCCTTAATTACTGTAAAGATCCTTCAGGATCTTGATCCAAGGGTTAAACACTTCCCCCTGGCAGTGCAGGATGTCACCTGCAGCAGATGTACCAGGGAGCTGACTTCACCAAACTAAGGCTTGCAAAAGAAATGAAATCCACATGATTTCAGGTGCATGGTGGGGGTTTTTGGAGATGCCCAACTCAGAATGTGTAGGTTCTGAGTTTAGTTGAATAAATGTGCTGTTGGCCTCCATGCTGTGGTAAGTGTGAGACAGACTGTGGAAAGGGAGGCTGACTCTGCTCAACCAGTGAAGGAAAACGTTTGGTTGGAAAGTGGAATTGTGCCTGGAGGGAGGGGAAAATTGCCTGCCCTGTCCTGGAATTCTGTCATGTAGCCATTCTGTTTCTAGACAAGTTGAGCAGCAAATCTGAAGCCAGATGTGTGGAAATTGGTGCCAGTTAAGCAGAGTGCTCCCTGCTGCTGCTGGCTGTGTGCAGCTCTGCTCAGGAAGTTGTGTTTCCATAGTACAGAGCTGTCAGTCCCGGTGCCCACAGATCGGCCTTCACCGAGAGGGACGGCAGCAGCGGGAGCGTGGTGAAGCCCAGGGGCCGGCCAGCCCTTCTCATCAGCAGCACCAGCTGGACAGGTTGGGAATCACTTGTATTTTCCATGTCAGATAGGGCTGTTTGTACCTTCTCACGCTTGAAGTTATGTTTGTCCTTCGTTTTCCTGGGAGAATTGAACACAAGGTGTGTATGATGCAACTAAATGTTGTGTAACTTGAATAATACTACAAAGGAATGATTTTTTTTGAAGTTGTATTTTAATTGTAGAGCTCATCTTTAAGAATGATTAAAAGAGGTTTCCTATTTGTTTTTTTTTTTTTGTTTTTTTTTTTTAGCTTGCATTGTAGACATACAGTCTTGCATGGTGGTGTAAAACAGATGAAGAAACTCAAATATTTACTCCTTACTGAGCACCCTGCACCCTGAAGGTGTCTCTGCCCATGGCAGGGGGCTGGGATGAGCTGAGCTTTAAGGTCCCATCCAACCCAAACCAATTTGTGATTCCATGATTTCTGATCATGTTTATTACATAATTATGTACATATTTTCCCTCTGTATGAGAGACTGGAAACAAATCCATTGCCAGTGACCAGGGGCAGGATTGTCTTTATCTTTGAATAATCAGGGCAGTTTTTACACTTAATTCTCATTTTCAGAAACTAGAAAATTTTAACTTGATAGCTTCAAAGATGTGCAGTATTTGTAGCTGGTTTGTCTGTCATGTTGCCAACAAGGGAAATAAATTAACACTGTGTATGGTTATGGACTTTTATTTCTGAAAATAAACTAGGGGATTTTTAATGGCACATTTTAGTAAATAGTAACCTTTAAGTACAGACTATGTACTTAACCTTTGAGTACATGGTATGTGTTTAAATTGTGTAGGTGAAGGTGAGGAAAATCTTAATTGCTATTTAAAGTCAAAAATTAAAAGTGGTGGAAATACGAATGTTACTAATGAAGCCTTCTCTTTCAGAGGATGAAGACTTCTCAGTTCTTTTAAGAGCTTTAGAAGGTTGGTATGAAGGAATTGATCTCACTCTTTCAAAGAGGTCTTGGTGTGGGCACTTAAGAAGGGTTTTGCTAAAGAGCAATGCTTCTATATTCAGGTGAAAATGCAGTTGTATTTGATTAATTAGCACTAATTTCAGATTAGTAATTGAAATACAGCAGTGCAACATCTGAATTCAATTAGAGGAGTTGTCAGGAAGAGTTAAATCTCTCACTGGCTCCTAAAGTGCAGTTTTATTTTCTGAGTTATTACATCTACTCTCCACAGGTATCTGCTAATGGGAAGGGAGGGAATGCTTTGTCTTATCTTGTAGACTTTGCAGCTGCAATTCTAAATTGATCTATTGAAGCAACTGACTGGGGAGCAGTTGAAGAAATGCTTCATGCATAAACAGCCTGATTTATTTCTGGAGAAGTCTGTAAATGTTAACATTGCTGGAGTTACTGCTGTGTTACTCATGCATGCTCATAAGAAAATGGCTTGTAGTGGGAAGCTCAGTAATTAATGCACTGTCACTCTTCAGCCAAGCACCCTGAGCTTTGTCAGCTCTGACCAGTGTTTTACCTTCTCCAGATTACGAGAGGTTTATCGAGGAGGGAGCCGAGCTTCCAGCTTTAGTGTGTGTGATAACAGGTGAGAATGTTGGTGTTACAGTTCTTCAGAAGGTTTAGTTGTTACTTTTGTTCTCTGCTGTCTCTTCTTTGCTGGTGGGAGAGGAGGGACTGTTGCCTTTGTGTTGGTTATCAGGACAGTGATTTATAGCTGAGTTATTGCACCATCCACCAGTTATGGCACATCCTTGAAGAACCTCCCTGTCTGCTCCAGCTCTGCACGAAAAACAGTTTAAGGTCAATGTTGAGATGGTGCTGCAAAAGCAGTGTCAGGGGAAGCAGCCTCAAGCTGTGCCAGGGGAGGTTTAGACTGGATACTGGGAGAATTCCTTCATGGAAAGGGTGGTCAGGCAGTGGCACAGCTGCCCAGGGCAGTGGTGTCCCCATCCCTGGGGGAATTGAAAGCCCTGTGGGTGTGGCATTCAGGGTGTGGGTCAGTGCTGGGGAGCACTGATTGAGAGGGCTTTTCCAACCTTCAAAACTCCATGACTCTGCATTGATGGGAAACTAATGGAAATACTGAGTAAGAGAAGTCCGTGTGCACGTTGCTCTCAAGGGAACTTAAGATTTTTCAGGTCTTTTTAGGGTAGCACAAGTGTTGTGTCATGTTTGTGCACCTGATCCAACAGGAGCTTGTATTTCACAGACCACACTCTTTTCAGTCATTTTGATAAAACATTTTTTTTCTGTTTCACACAGGAAAAGGACCTCTAAAAGATTATTACAATGGACTGATCCAAAACCTGCACTTTAGGCACATCCAGATCTGTACACCGTGGCTGGAGGCTGAGGATTACCCTCTTCTGCTTGGTAAATAGTGGGGGATGGAAAAGGCTGCAGGATGTGTGGGAAACAGCTCAGCACAGTTGCAGGGGGCTGATGCAGGCTGGGAGAATATAGTCAGGAATGTTGAGAATGGGAGAATATAGACAGGATATTCATGGATTTGACTCATTCCAGCAAAGCTGCTGAATTCCTCTGGCTGGCTTTTCCCTGATTTCCCAAGAAGTAGCTGTGCTGTTTCAGCCTGTTTTTGCACTCTTTTTTTCTTCCAGCTGTGCTGAAATACAGATGCCTGTGCATGTTCTACTTTACTTTCAGGGTCACTCCAGTAAATGAAATGAAAAAATGGTTGGCTGAGCAACCAAAAGTAGCTGAAATTCTAAATAAACATGTCATTGGAATGTTATTCCCTCAGCATCTTCATTACAACAGCATAAAGTCAGAGCAATAGAGCTATAAAATACATATTCAATGTGATCTTCATTCTGCAGGGTTGGAGCCTGACAATTTATGTGGCTGTAAAACACTGTTTATTTGGTCCTTTTAGAATAATAAACATAATGTCTGTAAAATCACACTATGATTCCTCTGTTTGAGCTGACTTCAGCTGGGAGAGGTCACTAGTGAGGTCACAGTGTATACTGATGGGGTTTTCCTTTACTTACCCATTTTTAGCAGATGAAGAAGCAGAAAGGCTATTTTAAGAGAAATAAAACTTCAAAATCCCCTTTAATTTAACTGTTTTTCTAAAACATAACTAATTTTGAATCCCAGAACACGCGTGCTTTATTTTTTTCCCCGATTGCTTGAAATTGTGTCTGGGTAGTTGACAGTTTCACTTGCACCATCCAAAGCAGCACAAAAAGGAAGGTTTGCAGGAGGACAGAGGAGCTGCTTTCAGAGTGCAGACTGTGTTGTGTTGGATTTCAGGCTCAGCAGACCTGGGGGTGTGTCTCCACAAATCCTCCAGTGGTTTGGATTTGCCCATGAAGGTGGTCGATATGTTTGGCTGCTGTTTACCTGTGTGTGCAATACATTTTGAATGGTAAGAGCTTCTTCTCTTACAGCTCAAGGCAATCACATAAAACAATATTCTTACAAAGCCAGAGTGCTACTGCAGGAATTCAATGAGATTGCTGCATTTTGCCAGTTTTAAAATTAAATAAGATAGAAATCAAGGTTGGTTTAAGTTTAAAAGTTAATGCTAGTTTCTACAAAATTGGGAGCATTTAATGCAAGCACTTCCCTTTAAAAATCCCTGTATTCCATTGTTTCCATATATTTAATTTTAAAAAATCTTTCTTCTGCATAGATATACCTGTTCAGTGAAAGGCTGAGTGTATGCATGGGCATTATTGGAAGTTATGGTCCTTTGGGAAAACAGTAGCTTTATAAAAGAAGATAAAACTCCTGTGAAGATTTCACGATGGACCATGTACAGATTTTCCTTGTGGAAAAAAAAAAAATAAATCTAGTTTTAAAGTAGATCATTGCTCTGGTTTTTAATGGATGTCCAGACGAGTGGCACAAAGACAGAATGAGGGCCCTTTGGTACAGCTGTGGCAGATTTAGTCTGACACAGAAAGGAGAAGAGGTCTTTAACTGTTTAAAACTGCCTGTTTAACTGCATTATGTCAGGTGTGGGGGATAATGATACAGATACCCTGGTTTGGTCCCTTGGATGTCACTGGGCAACACTGTAAATGTCCCACTCACTGCTTCTGCCTCAGTTCTCCTTCTGTGGCTTTTTTTCAGTTTACATGAACTGGTGAAGCACAATGAGAACGGTCTGATATTCAGGGACTCGCAGGAACTTGCAGAACAGCTGAAGGTAAAGGCTCTGACTGATTTCTGTCCCCCCAGAAATAACCCCAGAGGTGCCACTGTGTGAGCAGCCTTGTCAGATTTGAACATCACGTGTGTGTTTTGCATTCTCACAAGGCACTACCTGGCCTGGTGAGCATTGTTTGCCTCACTTCTGTTTAAATGAGGACTCGAAGCTGGCAAAAGCATTTCAAACTCTGTCCTTGTTCTCTCTTCATGGGCCCACACCCCAGAACTGCAGCTGTAGTTGAGGGTTAACAGTGGGGAGGCTGGAATGAGCTTGAAATGGAACATGATAGTTATTTTTCTGTGGTTTTGCTTTTTAAATTACAGATGCTTTTCTTGGATTTCCCTAGCCTGGAAGGGAAACTTCCCAGCTTCCGAGAGACCCTGCGAGCGTCCCAGCAGCTGCGCTGGGACCAGAGCTGGGACCAGACTGTCCTTCCCTTGCTGGGCAGCAAAGAGTGACTGGGGGAAGGAGGGTGTCAAACACATTCCTGCAGCTGCAGGGATTTGGGAAACAGTGAATAAACTTTGTATTGTCTGTACTTACAGTTTCTAACTCCTTTGTCTTGGCTCTCACACTCTTCCTTTACAGTTTCAGCTTCCTGGGTGAGTAGGAGGTGCTGAGGCTGTTTGTTGTGTGAGAGCCTGTGCTGCTTAAAGGGCCCTTTTTGGTGAAGATCCTTGAACAGAGATAGAAACTATTGCCAGCTTCACCTCCTGTACAGTCAGCACTTTAGCAGGTGATTTGGGTATGGTTTATTTAACACATGGCAGATGTTTGTCATTTGAGTTGTTTCATTTCAGCTGGTCAATTTGATGGCCAGTAATTTCCCAAGCACTGAATATCCTCCTGCATAGTTTTATTGGGACAGAACCATTTTGTTTCCAAGTTGTTTTCCTTTTGGCAGTGTGTGGAAGCACAGCACTGGTGTGTGACAGCTTTACTGGGCACTTAGAGCAAAGCAGAGCTTGCAGAGAATTGTTCTCCCTGTACTCTGAAATGAATGTGCCCGTTTACCTTGGGAAAGAACATCAAATTCATCTCTTCTTGAACAGATGAACAGAAAAGGGAAAAATAAACCCAAAACACATGAACAAAGTATGTATAACTTAGTCAAAAGGCACTTTGCTTTGTGAGTGCTTGCTCAGGTACAACCTTCAGCTTTTTATTAAGCTCAGTATTCACATGCAAGCCTAATGCTTACAAGATTTTTTTCATCACCTTTTTGAAGATAAAATATCATCACATGTCAGTCACTGGTAAATGTACTTGGCTTGGACTGTGTTTACTGCTCCTCAGAGCTCCTGCTTCAGGGTGGGAGGTGAGGACAGTGGGTTCTGCACCAACAGTTTTAAACTCTGACTGAATGGCTGTTGAATATCTGCTTTTGTCAAAAGAGAAAAGGTGAAAGGGTCAAGTTGCTTTACTGCAGGAATTTGGCAAAACCTCCAGCTTACTGATTGAAGAATGATCCATGAACATTGATTTGCCAATTTTTTGGTGGTTTTTTTTCCTGTTTTCAGGCAAAATCCCATCTAGAGTTTGGCCATTCCTGTGCACGTGGAGGTAAATTAGGCACTTCTCTAGTTAAACAGTAATGCAAAAAGCTTTAGAGAGGTTTCCTCTTCATGTAATAGAACTTTTTAGATCCAAAATGAGCTCTGTACAGAACCTTTGTCTTGAATTTTGTGTAAGGGGAGATAAAGGAGCTCCTGTGTGAGCTGCCAGTTTTTGTTTACTCTGGAAATAACACCTCTGAGTTCTTTCTTTTTGGGGACAGGGAGCCAAAACCTGGGCTGGGGTTATTTCTGCTTGATCCCAGCAGTCATGGTCTCCTTTAGCTTGAAGAATAAGAAGATTCTTCAGGTTCCAAGTTAGGTATCATCAGTTTTCTCTCCATTGCTGCAGAAGAAGGAGGTTGAAGTTTTTTTGCTTCATTTTAAGTAGTTTTTAATAGAGAAAGGAAGCTAAAAGAGAAGAATGGGCATCACTTTGATTTTTGTGCTTCAGGACTAATGCTGCCCGACAGGAGAGTGATTAATGGATGATGAGAAGTTTCAGAGCAGGGGAGCTCAGTCCTTCCTCTTTGTAGGATACCTGGAACACTGCTATGGAGAGTGATTCCTTTTTCATTCCCAGCAGCCACTGTGGAAGTGGCTGTGAGAGAAGGGGGCATCAATTCTGACTTGTCGTCACTGCAGAGTAAAGATGCACCTGATTTACAGCAGAGTCATCCTGGGACACAACTACAGCAACTGGTCACTGTTTATTGGGGGCTTTTAAGCTAACCCAAACTGCAAGTACACACAGACATAAACCACCAGGGTAGACAATTACAGCTCTTTTTAAAACCAAAACCCATTGATTACTCTGAAACATTGCTTTGCTCCCTTGTCTGTGGGAGATCCTCATCCTGTGATGTGCAGGTTGCCCCCAGTGCTTACAATTCACACACAGTTGGGAAAAAACCCTGTTTGAACTCTGCTGTCTTCTACAGAATCCAAGTGAAGTGTGACTGGGGTTTTTGGTTTCTGTTGCTTAGGGTTCAGTCACTTCCCAGGGGCAGCTGCAGGCTTGGATCCATGCTGGGAATTAGAGGAAGGAAGGAAGGACTCCATGTGTCTGTCCAGCTGTATCCTCAGAACCTCGTTTCCAGAATTCAGGATAATCTTGTTACAAGGCTGAGGCAGCTCCTGTTGCTCTCAAATGCCAGTTGTTTGCCAAGCCTATAGAAATAGCTGTAGAATAGTCACATCTGGCTGCACATCATAGAGAAAATGACAGCTGCTGTGGGCTGGAATCACCTGCCACCTGATCCCAGCTTTATCTGTGAAGAGAAACACTGGGAATCATATTTATGCCTAGGAAAAGGAAGAGCAAAAGTTGCATGATAAGTTCTGTAAGAAGAGATCTTTAGCATGCTGTGATTGTCAGGCAAATGCTTATGAGTGTTTTTTTTGAAATCCCATTAATGCCTCTGCTGAACGCTCAGTGTCACTTTGTGAATTAAGCAGAATTTCACAGAATATCCTGAGCTGAAGGAATCCACAGGGATCATCAGGTCCAGTTGGTGAACACCAGCTGAACAGCAAAGACACTGCAAAAGATAGGCTTTAGAAGTTTCTATGAAGAAAAATCCCCAAATCTCTGTTTTATTTAATCTCTAGTTGGGGGTTTTTGTCAAAAGATAAAAGGTGAAAATAGAGTCAAGTGAAAGAACAGGTAAGATAAGATAAAGGGTTTAGGTGGCATCTCAGGTGTTATCACTGACAGCACTGATGGCTCCCTCCTGTAAGCTTAACCCTCTTTTTATTTTCCTATTAGGCACCACACTTACAAACCATCCTCACAGATGTGAGCTGTGATAGCCAGGATGTACCTAAAGGTGAGTTCCAAGCTCCTCATGAAATCCGGGTTCAAAAGCTACTGCTCTTAAATCCCTCTAGGACAAGATCCTGCTCTTGGAAAATGCTCCTGCTCCTCTCTACCACAGGACAATGGAGAAAGGCAAAAAGGCAAAACTATTGAACCCTGGATGGAACAGGCACCCACCCAGCTCAGCCTGGAAGAGCTGAAACGTGTCTGGATTTCGGATTGTGGAGGCAATGAACACCTCAGGAGCTTTCCTGCCTGCTCTGGAGGTGGAGAGTTTCTGTAGCATCCCAACGAGGGCTAAAATTATCTCAGGATCATACACCACATCTACAAAAAAAAAAAAAAAAAAAAAAAAGAAAAAGAATTGGACAATATTTATTGAGAATTGAGCAAAAACCAGAATGAAAACTGCAAAGCAGAAATAAAATCTTCACAGTGCAGGAGAATATTGACATTCTATGGGCTATGCCTTCATCACTAAAAATCAGTGCTCCTTTTAGTAAATGGATTGTCAGATATTTTATTTAAGCCCATCCTAAGGGAGGCAGCAGAACCACTGAGTGTTGGTGTCTGTTCCCACTGCCCTTGGCAAAACAAACCTGCCTGGTTAGATAGGGGAGGTTTAGAGGCTGGTGCCAAGGACTTGCAGAAGTTTTCCTCTGGAGTCATTCCCTGGAGGGCAGAAATGGTGGTGAGAGGTCAGGGAACACCAAGAGGAGCTGAATGCAGATGCTCAGGGGGGCTGTTTCCTAGACAGAGGTGTGCAGGGGTGTGTTCCACTGCAGTTATTCGTGCTGCAGTGTGCTAAGGGCACATCCTGCTGCAGTGACTAACAGCAAATGGCACAGAGATGTCAGTTCTTGCCTTCAGAGTCCAGCTGGGGCTGGTTTGGGCACTGAGCAGTGTCACTGGCATTAGGCACCGTGCAGTGACTTCATTTTATAGAATTCCCACTCACTGCATCCTGTGATACCTGGGATGCTAGAGTCATTCTGCACCTGGATTCTCAGGTTTTTCTTTGCAAAGCTCCAAATCAGGGTGTAAGACCTATGGCTGACACATTCTGCTCTCACTGGGCATCACCACCATCGTCCTACTGACACTATGGCTGCATTCTTTATGAAACTCCCTCTGGATTTAGACACAGACAAGTACAAAAGAAGTCTGCAGTTGGCTGTTACTATTCTGCTGCTCCTCAGGAGGCTGCCAGGGTTGCTGACCCTGCTCTCTGTGGGTGCCATACCTGCTGCAATGACAACATCAGCTCTGAGAGCCAGCAGTTGTTTTTCTGTCACGGAGCCCCAGTCAAGCTCAGCAACAATCACTTTTGGGTTTTGGCAGCTCTGTCCTTGCACCTCCTGTCCCTGGGGCTCTGTTTGGATGCTCCAGGTCACGTCAGGCTCTGGGGTGAAGCCATTCAGCTGGATGTTTTCCCCCAGGTGTCTGAGAACACGGGGGTGGCAGTCACTGAATATGAATGTCCTGGGCTGGCAGGTCTTGCAGATGGCAATTCCAGTGAAGCCAATCCCACTCCCCAATTCCAGGACTGTCCTGAGGGTAATGGAGTAAGAAGTACTATCAGGACTCTGCATTGAGTTAGAAATCAAAACACTCTAAATGTAACTAAAGGTAAAATCAGTTCCAGATAATTACAATAATTTTTGAGTGAACCATCCACAATCTAACCTCTGTCCCAAGCAACTGGAGGGTGGGGAATAACTGAGAGTGGAATTGTCAGCATAAAATTAATTAGCTGAAATGCTGATTTCTGTAAGGCACAAAGCATTCCCATCACAGGGATGAGAGACATTCCCACCTGGCTTTAGTTGTTTCCACCTGAGCTGGCTCTCCAGTTTTTAGTCAGTGGAGAGAAGCAGACACTGAACAGTACAGCTCCTTCCCCTGTGAGCTTAACTATTATTAAATTATCTTTCCTCAAAAGTCCTTGCTCATCTTGACTGCTGATAAATAAAGTAAAAATGATGTGATCAGAGCTGCACACTGATCATCTAACACAGATAATCCTTGGTGAATCCTATCATGGAGTGATGGTCATTAGTTAAATTACTGAAAGCTGAACAGCTGACCTCACAGAGCAGGTCAGACTGCACAGTGCAAGGGTTTGATCCCAAACCATGTCCTAAATCAGGTCCTCTCCTGGGTTAAAGTTTAGCAGAACAGACAAGAGCAGCAATTACTCAGCAGCAAAAGGGTGTAATTTCAGTTATTTTTGGTGCATAGTCTGTTACGAAGTATTTCTGTTATTAAATTACAGTTGTGTAGCTCAGTATCAGAGGGTTGGAGCCCCTCTGCTCTGGAGCCAGGCTGGCAGAGCTGGGGGTGCTCCCCTGGAGAGGAGAAGGCTCCAGGGACACCTCAGAGCCCCTTCCAGGGCCTAAAGGGGCTCCAGGAGAGCTGGAGAGGGACTGGGGACAAGGCATGGAGGGACAGGACACAGGGAATGGCTTCCCCCTGCCAGAGGGCAGGGATGGATGGGATACTGGGAAGGAATTGTTTCCTGTGAGGGTGGGCAGGCCCTGGCACAGGGTGCCCAGAGCAGCTGTGGCTGCCCCTGGATCCCTGGCAGTGCCCAAGGCCAGGCTGGACGGGGCTTGGAGCAGCCTGGGGCAGTGGGAGGTGTCCCTGCCCATGGAATGATGTCCCTTCCCAGCCAAAGCACTGTGGGGTCCTGCAGGAATGAGCAGCTCTCTGGTGCAGCCCTGCTGCTGCCATACCTGCCCCTGAAGAGGCCGGGGTTCTGCAGTGCCCACTGGGCCAGCAGCAGGGCAGCCTCCCACGTGAGCAGCCCCGTGGTGCCCCCGCAGATCAGCGCCGTGCTCTCGCAGAGGCTCACACTGTCCCCCGAGGGCTGCAGGACACACGAGGGCAAAGATGCATCAGCACACACCATGATTTAGAGGTTACAATCAACAGGAGCACCTGGAAAAAGGCAGGAAGCACTCCAGGCTTCAGGGTGGGTGTTTTTAAAGCCAATTATTGCTTAGTTTGGTGAGTAAATGTGGTTTAGAACAGTGCAGTGTCAGTTTTTACCAGTAAGTAGCTTTTGTAACAGTGAGTACATTCTTCTTCTTCTTTTAGAACATCTGCCAGTGCTTCATAGAGTTCATCCAGGGGTTCAGCTGCTGTGGATTCAAGCTGTGGGGGAGGAGAACAGGGCAGCTCTGGGCATCACACTGTCATGAAAGGCAAAACAACTGCACTCTAAGCCCCATTTCAGTACAGTGTATTTACACTGAAGGTTGTGGTTGGTTATTACATGAGGTATCCTCAAGGGGGATAAAAAAAGGAGAAAAACAAGTGAAAAAGAAAGTGAAAAGCAAGAGGTACCTTTTTGATGAGCTCAGTCAGGAAGCACCTCCTGTACTTGGCCGAAGGGGGATATTTCACACACAGAGGGTGAAGAATTGTCTACAATGAGAAGAGCCATGGAAACCAATTACCCAGGGCAGGGTTTAGGAAAGGCATTAAGGACCACAGGAGGACCATTAATCGGGTCTGGGTGCCATGAAATGCTTTGGAATTTAGTCTGTACAAGAGATGCTAAGCCAGAAATTGAAATGGGATGATTTCTGACAGGTGTGTGAGCTTACAGAACTGTGGGCACAGATTTCTTACTTTCTGTGGCAACAAAAATAATCATTTTTCAATAGAACAAAGAGGAAAATAGAGTAAAATAATCCAATTTACTCTCCTCCTTCTTTTGCTCTCCTCTTCTTTCCGTTTCGGTTTGCTGCCTGATTTGTGATCTCCATCCCCAGGGACAGTTTAGGCATTCCCTGTATCCCAAACATCCAGGCACGGCTGCGCTGACTGTGCCATTCACCACATCGGTGCTCTGGCACGCGGGTCTCCGTTTTGATCTAAGAACACCCAAATACCGGGCAAAGAAGGCAAGCTGCAGTTGTGCGGGGCCTAACGAAACACGGCGACACCGGATCACCAACCCCGTATTCCTGAGCGGTTCCGGCGGCTTTGGAAGGCGCGCTGGCCCCGCCGCTGATGGCACGGGGGTGACTCCGAGCCGCCCCTCACCTTGTGCAGAATATCCGCCAGCAGCGCGGAGTCCGGCGCAGTCCGCAGGCTTTGTTCGAGCTCCTAGAACAGGATAAAGAAATAAATAAATAAATAAATAAATAATGCCGCGGTACCGCCTCCCCCCCGCCCGGCCCCTCCGTACCGGCCAGGGCAGCGAGCTGAGCGGCCGCGCCGCCAGGAACCGGCGCTGGAAGCGCAGCGCCGCCGAGGTACCGCCTCCCCCCCGCCCTCCGTACCGGCCAGGGCAGCGAGCTGAGCGGCCGCGCCGCCAGGAACCGGCGCTGGAAGCGCAGCGCCAGCTCCGGCCGCGGCTCGGCCATGGCCCCGCAGCGCACGGCCGGGCCCGGCAGGCCGCGCTCACCGGAGCAGGAACCGCCCCGAGGGCGGAGCGGCACCGCCCGCGGGGCCCGGGCACGGAGCGCCAGAGCGGGGATCGAACCCGCGGCCCCGGACACGGCTCCCCCCACCGAGCTGCCCGGGCCGCAAGGGGGCGCCACGGCCCGCTGCCCGAGCGGGAACGGAGAGAGCGGGGAAAGACCGGGATCGGGAATCACACACCGGGATCGGGAATCACACACCGGGATCGGGAATCACATACCGGGATCGGGAATCACACACCGGGATCGGGAATCACACACCGGGATTGGGAATCACACACCGGGATCGGGGAACACACACCGGGATCGGGAATCACACACCGGGAGCGGGAATCACACACCGGGAGCGGGAATCACACACCGGGATCGGGAATCACACACCGGGATCGGGGAAAGACGGGGATCAGGAATCACACACCGGGATCGGGAATCGCATACCGGGATCGGGAAACACATACCGGGAGCGGGAATCACACACCGGGATCGGGAATCACACACCGGGATCGGGAATCACATACCGGGAGCGGGGAAAGACCGGGATCCGGGAATCGCACACCGGGATCGGGGAACACACACCGGGATCGGGAATCACACACGGGGATAATGGAAACATTGGGATCAGGGGAACATCGAGATCATGAACACTGGAACACTGGAATCGGGGAAACTGGATCAATGAATCACTGGGATCATAAGAATTATGGAAACATTGTAATTATGGAATCGTGGAATCACTGGAAACATGGAAACACAGAATCACAGAATATTGGAATAATGGAATCAGAGGGATCGTGGAAGGGTTTGACTGGGAAGGGTCATTAGGGACCATCCCAGCCCTGCCATGGCAGGGACACCTCCCACTGTCCCAGGCTGCTCCAAGCCCCATCCAGCCTGGCCTTGGACACTGCCAGGGATCCAGGGGCAGCCACAGCTGCTCTGGGCACCCTGTGCCAGGGCCTGCCCATCCTGCCAGGGAACAATTCCTTCCCAATATCCCATCCAGCCCTGCCCTCTGGCAGTGGGAAGCCATTCCCTGTGTGCTTTGCAAATAAGACTTGTCCCATCTGTCCCGTCAGTTCCCTGCGGGCACTGAAGAGGCCACAGCCGAGTCCCCGGGGCTGTCCCTTCCCCCGGTTCCCTGGGCTCCCCTCACGGCACAGCCGCCACAGCCCCACCGTCACCTCGGCGGCCTTGCCTGCAACGTCACAACCGCGCGCCCCGTGACGTCACCGCCGCGCGCCGCGGCGAAGGACACGGCGCCCGAACGGGACCGAAGCGGAGCGAGCCGAGCGGGGCCGAAGGGGCTGAGGCGCCATGAGCGGCCCCGCGCAGGATGAGAAGCTGCGGCTGCAGCAGCTCCGCGCCCTGCGGCGCCGCTGGCTGCGGGACCAGGAGCTGAGCCCGCGGGAGCCCGTCCTGCCGCCGCGGAAGCTCGGGCCCGTGGCCGCCTTCTGGGAGAGCTTCCTGCGGCCCGGGGATCCCTGGCGGCAGCAGGTGAGCGGCGGGACGCGGGCACCGCGCGGCCTTTCCTGGGCCGCTGGCCCGGCCTGACCGTCCCTGTGCCCGCAGGTGCACAGCTTCTACCAGAGCGGCCGCTTCGTCATGCTGCGGGTGCTGCTCCCCGCCTGGGCCATCACCTACTACCTGAAGTACCACGTCCGGGTGCGTGCGGGCCCGGCGGGGTGAAGGGAATGCCCGGGAAGGGGCGGGGGGGATAAAGCGGGGAGTGGGCCCACACCGGGTGTGTGAGTGCGCTGCTCACATTCGTTTGCAGATGAAGGTTATTCTCCCGTGGCCTGTTCACCGCTTGTGTTGCCTTGCTAAGGTAGCACTGACATATAAATTTAGTGTGATACTTCATTACAAAGAATCACCCCTTGTGAGACCCCACCTGCAGAGCTGCCCCAGCCCTGGGGCCAACAGCAGCAGGACCTGGAGCTGCTGGAGACAGTCCAGAGGAGCCCATAGAGACCCCCCAAGGGCTGGAGCCCCTCTGCTCTGGAGCCAGGCTGGCAGAGCTGGGGGTGCTCACCTGGAGAGGAGAAGGCTCCAGGGACACCTCAGAGCCCCTTCCAGGGCCTAAAGGGGCTCCAGGAGAGCTGGAGAGGGACTGGGGACAAGGGATGGAGGGACAGGACACAGGGAATGGCTTCCACTGCCAGAGGGCAGGGCTGGATGGGATATTGGGAAGGAATTGTTCCCTGTGAGGGGGGGCAGGCCCTGGCACAGGGTGCCCAGAGCAGCTGTGGCTGCCCCTGGATCCCTGGCAGTGCCCAAGGCCAGGCTGGATGGGGCTTGGAGCAGCCTGGGACAGTGGAAGGTGTCCCTGCCATGGCAGGGGTGGAAGGTTTAAAGCCCCTTCCAGCCCAAACCATTCCATGATTTATGGCAGTGTCCAGCTTCTCATGTGTTTTAAGCAGAAAAGCTGTATCTGAATTGTTCCTGTCCTGCAGGGACAGCCCTGGGAATAACCAGGGCAGCAGTTGGTGTGGGGAGGGAAAGGGGCCAGCCCTGCCCTCCCTGGCAGGTGTGACTGTTGCAGCCTCAGGTATTTCTCTAGTAGTGGAAGGTTTAACAAGACTTGTGCTTAGCACAGTTTCGATCCCAGAAGGATCATGGTGCCCATTTTGAACATCCTTTGTGCTTCCTCCAAGTAACTAACACTGTTCTCTTTGCCCTCTCCCTGTTCTCCCCCTGCTTCCAGAAATCGCCGCACGGTGTGGTTGTGACAAACCCACGGATATTCCCAGTAAGTCTCATGTCCTGGCATATCTTCCAGCTGTGTCACACAGACAGGAAGGGATTTCCAGGGAGCTTTGTGCAGCACCTGGGAAATGTCTAGCGAGGACTTTCCCAAGGGATGTACTGGGTCCTGTGGGCAGCACAGGGACAATGGGTTTGGGCACTTTCATCTTGTCCTCAGTCCCTGTTTCGGTGTTACCTCTCTGTAGCACCTGGCTGTCAGAGCCTGGCTGATGCTGCCCATCCTGGGTGGAAAATACAGACATTCCCTCTGGGAATGGGTGTTCAAAGCCCCAGTGATTATTAACACATGGAATCATGCAGGAGTGGCTCTGCTTCTCCTCCTTGTCAGCCCTGAGAATGTTGGTTCTGGCTTGGTCCCAGTTGTCCCTGAAGGTCACCCACACTCAGGTGTCCCCAAAGAGTTGTGTCACTTCAGCGTGGGACAAGTTTCATGAAGCAGAGAGTGCCCCATTGTTTGGTCTTTTCTGCTTTCAGAACACAAAGAACACCACTGAGCTGTTACTGATTGGTGTAACAAGTCAGAGGGCAAATATTCCTACAGAAGATCAGCTCTGCCCTTTCTGACTGCTGCCTATTTTTGGCATAACACCTCCTAATCATGCTCTGTCTAAAATAAAATTATAAAATATTCCATCCCAAACAACCACAAAGCAACACGCTGAAGGTCAAGCTGTTGGCCTCTGTCTTCAGCCTAATTTTTCAGTCAAGTTAGGTCAGCTCAGCAGGCCAAGACTGTGCCTGGAGCTGGAACAAGTGGCACTGGGGCAGCAGGTTGATTTTTGAGGGATTCCATGGCTCTCCATGGGCTCTGGGCTGTGGGTTTGGACTCACTGATCATTGCTGGAGGGGATTATGCAGTGCTCTATGTCAAAACAGGCTCAAAGTGTGTGGCTTCTGTTCTGTAGTAAAAGCAAGGGGTAAAGCAAATACAGGCTCCAGGTAATTTTGCTGTGATGCTATTCCAGCATTCTGGGGATGTTGGGGGAATTAGAGTGTTCTGAGTGAGTTGTGGTGAAATTCTTGCCTGTAAGTGGGGACAGTTGCAGGTTCCCTGAAGGAAGGCTGTGCAGGGAGAGTCTGGATGCCACAGGGAATGCTCACCATGCTCTCATCCCACAGGGGGACAGGATTTTAGAGACTGGAGAGATCATGCCACCCCTGAAAGACGAGCACCACAGGCACCACTGATGGCTAGGAGCCCATTTCCTCTGTGGGTGAACGTGGCCAGAGCTGCACCTGCTGTGTCTCTTCCATAAAAGAGTCTTCACTCTGCATTGTCTCAGCTCCTCTGTCATTTACTGTCTCCTTAGTCTGTGTCATTCCAGGTGCTCCCCCTGTGGGAGTTCATTATTGCTGGATCCTGGGGATGTCCAAGGCCCTTACCTCTCAGTGAGACCTGGCAGAAGGACAATGTGGGCCTTGGGGTCATGAGGGAGGCACTCTGGATCCCAGGGGTTTTGGAGCAGGCTGCTCCAAGGAGCAGAGCTGAGCCCCTCACACACACTTGGTCTCGTTTCCCACTCTACCAAATCCTTTCTGACAGACTTCCAGTGAAAATGTATCTTCCACCTATGTCATCCCACCTCTGCCTAGCGAGGGTGGCAGAAGAGGCACTGCTGCCAAAAACCCTTTTTGCCACTCTTCCCTCTGCCTCATCTTCCACCTATGTCATCCCACCTCTCTGCCTAGGGAGGGTGGCAGAAGACGCACTGCTGCCAAAAACCCTTTTTGCCACTCTTCCCTCTGCCTTCAGCCCTTTCTGAGGAAGAGTTTTCCAACCTCCACATACCTGGGGCACTTTGTACTGGGAAGACTGATCTCTTAAAGAGCAGTGATCCCTGTGAATCCCTTCCAACCTGACATATTCTATGATTAGAATAACAGAATATGTCTAATCATAGTAGCTTTAGTAGCTACTTTGGGGATAGGAATGGTTAAACCAGTAATCCAAAGGTTAACCTGGATGGCTGTGACAGAATCCCCACTTGGAGCCATGAGAGACCAGCCCAGCCAGTGTGTGTGAGGAGCAGGGGACAGCTCAGAGCCCCTGTGCTGTGTCTGGGGACAGGCAGACCCCTCATAATGGCTCTGGCAGGGACTTGAACCATCAGGGCCATGGCAAACACGGGGAAAACTGCCCAGCAGTCAAAGGAGATGAGGGAGGTCGTGGAGGCCAGGCCCTTGCCAAAGCCACATCCCTTTCTTTCCTTGGGTAAATGGTGGCTCAGGGTGGGACAGCAAGAGGGGAATGAAGTGGTGGGGCAGTAGGATCCTCTGGGTCATCACTGGGGGAGGCTGGGGGTCACTGAGGGGGCAGGAGAGTGAGCAGGGGCTGTTGGGGAGCACTGGGAAAGTAGAGAGTCAAGGGTGAGCCTGGGTGTTGAGGGGTGGTGGGGAGTGAGACTTGTCCTTCCCAAGGCCGTGGGGGTCCCTGTCACCACCCCTGCCCCAAGGTGTGCCCAAGGGCCACAGCAAGCCCAGCCCCTGGCCAGTGACCTGGGGAGGCCTTCCCTCCCTAGCATCCCCTAACATCTCCACCCCACTGATGGCAGCTGGAGTACCCCAAATCTCCAAGGTCCCTGTGCATTTGTGCAATGCTTGCGAGGAACTGCGGACTGTGACATCTCCTGGGGACACCACACACCAGGGGGATGCCTGATACTCCCAGATTCCCCCAAGAAGGCCCTGATACTCCCAGGACTCCCCAGTTCCCCTAAGGAAATGCTGACAATTCTCCTCCTCTAGTGAGAACTTGCGCAGGACTGTAGGGAACTCCTAGTACCCCCAGAGTGCCATGAACATTCCCACAGCTCCAGCAACCCAAGAGACACCCCAATCCCCCATGTCCCCATGATGTGGGGGTCATTTTAGGCACAGACTCAGTCCCAAGGACTGGTGTGGGGCCCTGGCATCACCTGGGGGTTTTGGAACAGATAATCCTCCCTGAGTAGAGGGGATGGATACCTTTCCCTCAAGCAGGGAGAGGTTTGAATGCCTTAACCACACCAAAAAAGACAACAGAGCACCCTGAACATGTCCTGGCACAGCAGGACCATTCACCTCCGTCCCCTCAGCTATGCCACTGTGGGAGACAGCACATGGTGCTGGGCAAGCTGGAGGAACCAAGAGCCTGGTGTCAGACCACACACTGCTGACAGCTGCTGGACCTGTGCAAAGAGCATGTGCCTCCACAAACGCAGTCTGGGTCTTCCCTGGGCCATCCCTGTATCTCTCAAAGTCATCGAGTCCAGTTTCCCTCATACCAAAAATGTGAGTGGTGCATTCTCGTGACAATGAAAGCAAATTCTTCTGGGTTTGTACCATATTGTTCCCTCAAGTGCCCTCAGTGTCACGCACAGATATTACACACAGCACTACATCTTCTGCACAACTTTGAGATCCCTACCACTAAAAACTTATCACTGATCCGTGATAGATGCACACATAGATAATCACAGAGTCGTGGAATGGTTTGAAGGAACTTTAAAGCTCATCTTTGTCCCACCCCCTGCCATGGGCAAGGACACATTCCACTGTCTCAGGCTGCTCCAAGCCCCATCCAGCCTGGCCTTGGACACTGCCAGGGATCCAGGGGCAGCCACAGCTGCTCTGGGCACCCTGTGCCAGGGCCTGCCCACCCTTATACAATATATATACATTATATATTTAGTCAAGGGTTGCATTTCCTTGCATTTTCATTTCAACAGCTCAAGGAGGAAGATCTCCTCCCAAAACAGTGATGGATCATATGGCTTTCTGTCCTGCCCTTTGACAGCCAGCAGGACCTCCCTGTTGCTCAGGCTGCAGCGGGAAGGGTTGAGGGCAGGCACCAGGAAGAACCACTTGCCAGTGTGACGTGGAGGTCACAGCAGAGGTGAGAACTGAGGGAAGGCTCATTCAAGTTTGGTGTCCTGGGAAACGAGGACTGTGGAAGATCCTGGGACGTGGAACATGCAAACCTTTTCTCTCTCTCACCTGAGGTGCCTCAGGGAGGAGCTGCTGGTTCCAGCACTGCCAGGACACAACGGGAATTCTCCCTGTGCGTCCTCCACTCCCTGCCAACCCTGGGTGTGTCCCCTTGTTGCTCAGGCTGCAGCAGGAAGGGTTGAGGGCAGGCACCAGGAAAGAACCACTTGCCAGTGTGAAGTGGAGGTCACAGCAGAGGTGAGAACTGAGGGAAGGCTCATTCAAGTTTGGTGTCCTGGGAAACGAGGACTGTGGAAGATCCTGGGACGTGGAACATGCAAACCTTTTCTCTCTCTCACCTGAGGTGCCTCAGGGAGGAGCTGCTGGTTCCAGCACTGCCAGGACACAACGGGAATTCTCCCTGTGCGTCCTCCACTCCCTGCCAACCCTGGGTGTGTCCCCCTGGGCTCGGCCAGCTGGGTCTGCTCCAGGCCACCTCCCATCCTCCGGGGTATCCCATGGCACAGCAGCTCAGGATCAGTGCCAGGGGAGCTCAGAGGGATCTGGAGCTGTGTCTGGGCTGACAAACATCGATCCACAGCTGGTGGATCTCAGCCCCATGGCGTGGGGATGATGCCTCAGGTTTTAGCTTTTCTGTTGTTCAGATTCTGTGCTGCTTCAGTGTGCACTTCTGAGCTTCACACTAGGGGATGGTGAGCTCTCTTCACAGAGTAGGGAGACAAAACAATTCCTTCTCTAGCTGGGGACCAAGGACAAATGATCCAAATCTCAGGCCCAAGAGCACAAACAATGTGGGCTGAAGAGAGAAAAACAAGGAGGATGGGACCTCATGGGCTAAAGCTGTAATTGGACAATTAACTGCAATATGCACATGGAGCAGAACTTATCAAAGTGAGAGACCCCATGACTGGTCATGCATTTTGTGACCATTTTGGGTTCACCTGGGGTGTAGCCCTGGCTGGGCTCTTGTGCTGCCCAAGGTGGATCCATTGAGGTCTTTTAATAAATCCCTGCTTTATTCTTTAACTCTGTCCAGTCTCTGTTGTAGCCTGCACAGGGCATCAGGGAGAGCTGGCTGACACTGTCTTATGTCAGATTTGGGAAGTGCTGGGTGAGGGAGAACCTTTGCAGCTGGAGGAAAGCAAGGTTTGTATGGTCAGAAAAAGCTTGGGATATGGTCCAGACAGCCCAGGCAGCTCTAGGAAAGGTCCTGGAATGGTCATTTTAGGAGGCATGGCAGGTGGAAGAGAAGCTGGGCAACAACACTTGAAAATGATTGTTTTCTGTGATGAGATTTGCTCAGGGCAGAGCAGGAGGTAACATTCCTCTCGCCTTTCAATCCCAGGAATGCAGCTCACTGCAATATTGATGCCTCTGCTGCACCAACTGAATGTTTGATCCACTTTATCATCAATGACAGGAATTTGTCTGGAATAACTGAAAACCTTCAGCTTTCTCCAGTGCCCATAGATGTGATGGGCACTGCCAGTTATGGGCCTCAGTTTATCCAGCTAAAATTAGGGAATGTGGATCCCAGTTCATTGAATTACTGACAGGCTGAGAGAGCTGGGGGTGCTCACCTGGAGAGGAGAAGGCTCCAGGGACACCTCAGAGCCCCTTGCAGGGCCTAAAGGGGCTCCAGGAGAGCTGGAGAGGGACTGGGGACAAGGCATGGAGGGACAGGACCCAGGGAATGGCTTCCACTGCCAGAGGGCAGGGATGGGTGGGATATTGGGAAGGAATTGTTCCCTGGGAGGGTGGGCAGGCCCTGGCACAGGGGGTCCGGAGCAGCTGTGGCTGCCCCTGGATCCCTGGCAGTGCCCAAGGCCAGGCTGGACAGGGCTTGGAGCAGCCTGGAACAGTGGAAGGTGTCCCTGCCATGGCAGGGGCTGGGATGAGAAGAGCTTTACATTCCCTTCCAACCCAAACCTTCCCACGATTGTAATTCCTAACTGAACATGCTGAAAACATCCACTTTTTGAAATCACTTTCTAACTGGGCAAAGTTTACTTCATACATTTATCCTCCAAATAAAGATGGCCAGGCTGGTGACATAATTCCAGCCAGGAACTCCCTGCCACACCAGAGCTGGGGTCTGTGCTGTGAAGATGTTGAAGCCCACACAAGCTGCAGGGACTCTTCTGCTGTGCTTTCACACTGCTCCCACTCATTAATAACCTGTGCACAGCAAAAAGAGCTGAACCCAACTCCCCACACATGGGCATGTTTTGGGTGCTTTGAGGAGCCACCTGCTATTGCATAAGGCTGAAAGATCAGGGATGCAGGCACCCAGCAGCTCTCATGTGACCTGTGGGGCCAGAACCTGGACACCTGAGGGGACCTCATGTGGCACCTGAGTGCAGCACTGAATGTCCCCAAGTGCCCAAGCTCGCACTTCAGCTACTGCTCCATAGCTGGTGACAGATCTTACTGGAAACACCATGGTGGGGCCAGCAGATTCTTTTAAGCACAAATTCTCCCTTTCCCCAGTTGATCCTGAGAGATTTTGCCCTACAATGGGCAAGGCAGCCCCACCGGCCACAGCAGGATTCCTGGGGATGTTCTGTGCAGGGCCAGCAGTTGGACTTAATGATCCTGGTGGGTCCCTTTCAGCTTGGGATATTCCATGATCCTGTGATTTTGGGGATTCCTGCTCTGTGCTTTCCTCAGACACTGCTGGAGCTGTGAGCCCTCAATTTCCCCAGACCAGGAATCCCATCTGTGAGGGAGGGCAGCACGGGGCTGCTTCTCCCCTGGCCCACCCCAAAGAACAGCGGCCAAACTGTGTCTGCAGCCTCTAGAAAATATCTTACTGCAAATAAATGTGTTGATATGACTGGCAGTCACATTTTACAGAAGGATGAAGGGAAGCCCAAGCTCTTAATCGGCTTTTGGTCCCTGCATTGTCCTACACTGTCATGAACATTTGCCATTTCAGCACCCCTCAACTGCCCACAGAGAAAGCCTGGGGTGCCCTTTGGGGAGGGTCCAACAGTCTAAAGAGAACATTCTCCCTCTTTAGCAACTGTCCCGTTCCACTTAGCAGCCAATAATCGCTGTCCAAGATTGGTGGCTTAAATGATTCTGCTTTTGCTGGAACAACGACCACTGATTTCCCATGAGGGTGTGCCGGACCAGCTGGGCTGGGTCTCATCTGGGACCCCCTTCCCGTTTTCCCGCGTGGCTCTGGGAGGGAAAGGCCCAGCACAGAGTGCAGCAGGTGCTGCACGAACTGCTCCTAGCTCTCATCTCTGTGGGGTGGGAAGGTTTGAAGGTGCTTCTTAACCCGGCGAGTCTGGCCTTGGGCTGGGTCGGGACGTGGGTCTGGACTCCGAGGCCGGGTGGGCGCAGGCCCAGCCTAGCCCCGTTCCCCCGTCCCACGCCGAACCGCGGCTGCACATCGCCCGCAGCGCTAGCAGATCCCTGCCGGCTCCACCTTCGCTTCATGTGCAGCCAGGTCATTAAAGCTGTAATTACGAGTGGCTTTTGCCCAGGTTGGCTCAGCCGCGGGCTCTGATCCGCACAGGGAACGCCCGGATCCTCCATCCCCTCACGGCGGCGCCTTCCAGGAGAGCGCCGGGGACGCTCAGGGGCGGACGGAGCCTCCGTGTGAGGGCTCAGGGCCACGCACCCGCCTTTCCCAGACCGCGACCCCGAACTAACGGAGCCATGGGATCCCCGGAACACGCCAAGACCCCCCGGGATCCTCCAGCACCCTCCGGCACCCTCAGCCCCGGCACGTCCCGCCGCCCCCGAGGCCAGCGCCGCCTGCGCTGCCACCCCCGGCCGGGAGTCGGCGCTCTCGCACGGGCCGCAAGGCACGCTGGAAGTCGTAGTCCTCGCCCACCGCAGAGCGCCCGCCGCCCCTCACCGGCCGTTGCGGCCCGCGCCCTCCGCGCGCCCGGAGCTCGCCGGTCCCTCGACCCCGAACCACCGCCGCCGCCCGGGGCTCCGCCGGGCCTGTCCCGGCCCCGAACCGCCGTTCCCTGTGCCCCGCTCGGCCGCCGCTTTCCGCTTCCTGCGCGCGGCGCCCCTCGGGGCTCGTAGTCCCGCCGCGCTATTCACGACGGTCCCTGCGCTGTCTCCGCGCCGCACGCCCGCGGCCGGGACGGGGCGCTGCGCCACGGCGGCGGCGTAGGGCGGGCGCGGGGCTCGGGCGGGCGGGAGGAAGGGTCCCGGCGCGGGGCTGTGCAGCGGCCGGCGTGCCTTGCCCGGGGCTTTGGAGAGACCTGGGGGCTGCGGGGGCCCCGCTCGCGCCCCGGCCCGGCCGCACAGCCGGAGGGGTTTAACGGGCTTGAGGGTCGTGCGGCAGCCGGGGGGGACGGGGCGGCTCCGTGATTGCCCGCCTTAGGCTGCGGTGCCTGACCCGCCTTCGCCCGGCGCGGCGAGATCGCAGCTGCCGGCTCCTCCCGCGGGCAGGGGAGCCCCGCCTGGGGCACCGCCGAGTGCCGGCTCCAGGCTGGAGCCCGGCAGAGCCCCCAGCACCCCGGGCTGCCTGTCCTGCAGTTCTTCACTCTCACCTCCAGCTTAGACACCCGTGCTGGGGCTGAGCAGGGTTTTATGCGGAGTTTCTCAAGCCTCTGCGAGTTTGCCCTTTAGAAGCAGCTGGCTGGCTCTTATCCTTGGGTCGTGAACATCCTAAGCCTGTTGGTCCCAGTGTCTCATCAAGACCTCTGGATTTTGCTGCATGTCAGCTCAGCTGCAGATGAAGCACCTCAGCCTCCAGGTCCTGGATGCAGGAGTCTTAGAGGATGGAAAAAGCTCTGTACTTGGCAGCTTCTCCATTCACTGAGCTCTCTCCTCTCCCTGCTCCTGGGGTACATCCCCCAAGCCCCAGGAAACAACTGTTTAGGATGATCATCCATGGGCCTGTTAGAGGAGATGGGATAATGTGAACGTTGTGTTTGAAATGTCATACTGTTTCCTCTGAGCTGGGAATCTCAGTGGGGCTTGGCGCTCCGTAGGCCTGCAGGCCCGGGATGCGGCTGGGTGGGTTCCCATGGTTGGACAGAAGCTTATGTGGGAATTGCTCGCTGCATGTGGCCTGGAGCACTGGTGCAGGACAGTGCTGCACTGCTGTGAGTGGGTCAAGGGCTGATGGAGACTGGGAGATGTGTTTAGAGGGAGCCAAGGTGGAGGTGAGGGGTGCATATCCCAGATTGTGGCTCTGAATGCAGAGATCTTGCCACGCTTTGCACGTTGTCACCTGGGAGTCGGAGGGACTTGTGCTTCAGGGCTGTGCTCTTCCCTAAACTGGAGCAGACCTGCAGTGACAGACTGGCTGCCTGTGGCTCTGAGTCTGCTGGTGGCTTTTGTCTGACCATTTTTTGAGATCCTGCTGAACAGCCTGGCTTGTGCCCCTGAGTGCACCAGAGCAGGGCTGAGCTGTCTGAGCATAACCTGTCCAAGGCATGATTCAAATTACCCTGATTTTATGTGTGTGGGGATATTAACTCATTTCAAGTTGCATCAGCTTCTGTTTTTGTCCAAGGCTTTAACAGTTGAAGGCAGAAGGCAAGACCCAACATTGCTCCCTTCCCGGGAGGGGTTGAATGGCTGGAGAGCCCTTTGAAGGTCTGATGTGACTGGCTGGGTTTGCTAAGCCCGATTGCTTTGGCAGGAGGGAGAGCAGCCTCCTCCAGCCTGATGACTTGGTGCATAAGGGAACTGGAGGCGTGGGCCAGGCACGGTGTCTCCTGACTCAGAATAAATCTTGGAAAACAACCCAAAAGTGCTAAAGTTGCACGTAAAAAAGGTCAGGCGTCATGCCCAGACTCGGAGCTGTCTCATGGTGGTGGAAGGGCTGGGTGACCCCATAGAGGAACCTTGATGCCCCCAGCAGATGCACTGATTACCCCTCACTGTCCTGCTTGCTCCCTCCTTATCTTTGCTCTGGGCACCCTTTATCTTTGCTCAGAATTCCGCTGGCTTTGCAGAGGGAAGTGGCCACGGCCCTGGTGTTCCCTCAGCCAGCTGAGTGCAGTTGGCTTTAACTCATGGAAAACATGCTGCTCTCCTCTGTCCCGAAGGTTTTGTGGGAGCTTTCCAAGTTTGCACTGGTTACACATGAGCTCTAGAGAGAGACTCAGCCTGTGTCATGTGTCCGTAGTAGCGTTGATCCCTGCTAGTGGAAACATCATCTGCTCCTATGTGGAGAAATGCTGTTTTCTTCCCATCTTCTGCTTCATCTGAATCCGGGCTTGTTTTTTTTCTGGCTTTGTTCTGACCCTTCCTGTGAGCAGAGGGGCCTGGGAAGGACCAGACCCTGTGGCATTTCTCCAAGTGAGCAGAGGGGAGCTGGAGTGAGGGACTGTGGCTGCCTGCGGTCAGAGGAGGCAGATTTGGACAGTGTGTGTCAGCCCAGTGTCCTGCCACCATGGCTCTCTCCCAGTGCCCAGAGCTGGGGAGAACCTTGTGAGCCTCCGATTTGGTGGAACTTGGGGCTCTGATCAAGGTCACACTCAGTGCAGCCTTTGGTGGGAAAGCTGCTTATGCAGGTGGGACAGGTGAGTCAGTGGCTTCCTCCTCATTTTCCGTCATAATCCCACTCTCTGGAGCTAAGTGAGCTGCCTCCCCGCTCCTCTGCATCTGCCTGTGTTTGCCTCAACCTTGCTGCTTGCTGTTGGAGCCTTCCTGAGAGGCTCCCTCCTCTCCAGGCCACAGTCACCAAGCTGGGCAGGGAGGAGCAGGCTGCTCCGAATTTCTGTCACATTTGCTGTTTGGAGTGTTGACACTTCCCTTGCGTTTAGCAATGGCAGCTGAGGAAGCCAAGAGAGGCAGAAGAGCTGCTGCCTGCTCACGAGAAACATTTAACTCTTGCCCTCACAGCTCCCTTCCCCGGGTGCTGGCAGCTCTCAGGTTGGCTGAGGAAATGCCGGTGGTGTTCCCAAAATTCATTCTTGATCAGTTGTTCAAAGGATGAGGAGGGTTTTTGTGTGCCATTTCCTTTTGCTCTGGAAGAAAAAAACGCTGGTGCCCTGTGCCTGGGCAGAAGGGAGAAGGGGGAGCCCTGGCAAGGAAATAGGATCCAGAGAAATGTGTCACCAGCAGAAAGAGCAATTGTTTTCCTGCATTTCCATGGCAGAGCCTTGTCCTGTTCAGGCAGCCCGTGTTTGACAGCCAAGATAATACATTTATATTGATGTAATTAGTGGGACGTGGAGTTTGCTGAATGGCTCGGGGGCAGCCTGCTTTTCAGACTAACTCCAGCAAATAGATCAGGGAGGATTGGAAAGCTGCCGTGGGTTGCTGGAATTGGCCCGTTGGGTTTCTGGAGGTTGAATACATAACTGCTGATATTTCCTATTGTGCTGTACCCTGCCTATTTGAAAAGAAAATAACTCAAGGGAACATGGGGCTATTTTTGCCAGCTTGAGATGATCAAGTTTGATTTCTAAAAACTGAAGCCGAGTCTTTAGACTTGCACATTAAAACCAATGTTGGAACCATATCTCTGTTCCTCCACAAATGCGTGCCTCCACACTTTGCCAACGGTGTAAACTCTAATGAGCGTTCATAAAAAAAGAAAGAGCTTTTCTGTTCCTGCAGTGCAGCCCCTTTTGTAGGAAATGCTGTGGGCCTGAGCAGGCTCAGCATCAGGGACAGTGGCAGTGACACTGTGTCAGGGGACTGAGCTGGTGTCCTGCCCCAGCCCTTGCCAAACCTCAGGGTTGTCAGTGCATTCTCAAGTTGGTGAAATAGAGACCAAGACCTTACAAAAAGCTGTTGTCGTCCTCCAGTGATGCTGCCCTGCTAAATTTCTAATGTGACACCAGTGGCACCAAAGTTTCCCCGTCAGCATCTTGTTCCCAGCCCCAGCGCAGGTGATTTCAGTATACTGAGGATATCACAGGCAGCTTCCAACTTGTGTCCTTCTGCTCCTGTAACAAAAAGGTTTGCAGAGAAAGTTGCTCATGGACAGCTTTGCTGGCAGCAAATCCCCTGTGTTTGTGCTGGTCCGTGGAAGTGGGAGCACAGCACCAGGGTCTTTGTGTGCTGAGCTCTGTCCTCTGCTGTGGCCATCCACAGCCCACAGAGGCTGCAGCACTGATGTGGTCAAGGTCTTGCTCTCCAGCTTGCCCCTTGTCAGTCTGCTTCTTGCAGACTCAGGCCAGCAGGCAGAGCTCGGGAAGTCCTTGGAATTTCAGCCCTGCCCAGCAGGTCTGTGCTGAGCTGCTGGGTGCTGAGTGCTTTCCCTTTCTGTCCCATGGAATGTGCAAGGATACTGATGTGATGTGGCACTTGCTCTGTCTGCTGGTGTTGGTCTCACTGCCTTTCTCTCCTGAATCTCCCACAGCTCAGCAAGGGCTTTGGAGATGCTGTAGGCCTGGAATTCCCTGTGTAGCTGCAGAGACCCTTGGGCTAAAGGGATCAGGGTGGTCCTTTTGAGCCTGAAGGGTTCCTGAATCAGTCCCTGCTTTCCTCATTACTGGTCCCGAGTGGTTTTCCTGGCCCATTCTGTGCACCCTCCCTCTGCTGCCCTGGTTATGTTAGCAGCACCTGTCCAGCTGCTCACCACAGGGCACCTTCTCCCCACTGCCTGGAATTGTCAGTGCTGGGGAGTGCTGGAAGAGAAAAGCTCTTTGTGAGTTCACCATCACCTCCCCCAGGGGTATCACGCTGCATCTGATGGTGTGGCTGTGAGGATGGTGAATAAGGTGAGGGGCAGAATGGGGTCCCTAGCTCTGCCATGCTGCTGAAAAGGCTCACTGATCACAGCTGAATCCTTATTTTTGTCCTCCCTCCCCAGCCTCAAATAGAGGAAGTGAGAGTGTCCATAAGTGCCAGACACTTATGGACAAGGGTTCTTGTTGCCTCCATCTGCTAAAAGCCCGTCCCAAAGGAGATAGCACTTTCCCAAAGCAGGAATTTCATTAAAACAGGTTGTTTTGAGAGCTGAGAGTATGAAGGAGGAAGGGGAAATATCTCAGAGGAGGGAGGTTTGCTGAGGCAACTACTCAAACGTCATGGCTTCTGGGGGTGGGATGGGCATGTTTGGCATAATCAGAGGAATTTGTACTTCAGAATCTCCAGGAGATGTAGCTGGTAATGATGTCCTGGCTATGCAGGGTAATTAACATCTGTTTCTGTATTTGAACATTCAGGCAGCGTGCCCCGCCAGACATCGCTGCATTCCCATCCGGCCCCTCAGGAGATCCTGCCCTGTTGCTAATTGTCAAGAGCTGTCCAGAGTCCTCCTCCATGTGACCCCGCTGTGCTCCATCCTGCTGTGCTCCTGAGGTGTGCCATTCCCTGCTCTGGTGACAGCTCCCACCAGGATGCTGAGCAGCGCCCGCCGGCAGGGAGGGAGGCCAGTGGTGGGCACGGAACTATAAAGTCACAGCCAAAGGTTCTGAGTGAAGAGTCTGAATTGACCCAAAAGCTGTCTCCAGGAGGGACCAAGCTCCAGCTGGATGTCGTGGGAAGCTCTGCGAGCTGGAGTTCAAGGGAATGCTGACTGAGGGACCAAAAATGTGAGGTTGGTTGTCTCTGCTGGTGCCATGCTGATGGGCCCAGAGTCTCAGCAGTCATCTATTCTTACGTTCCTTTTTTCACTCTCTGTCCAGCAGCTTGGGACAGCAGCTGCTCCTTCCAGGCTTGGTGTGCTCCCAGTGCTTGGTGCAGGGACCTTCTAGCATGCTCATCCAGCCCGGCCACTCAGCGGGTGCCAGCAGCGGCTGCTCGGGACCAGGGATACCAGGCTGACCCTACCGTGACTGGCACTGGACCTGCCAAGCAGGAATCGTGTTGGGTGAGAGGCATTTCTGACTCAGCTGGCACTGGGCTGGGCTAGGCGGGGCTTGAAGGAAGGAGACCTTCTCTCCTCTTGTTTGTGAGCACAGTTACCCTGCTTCGTGTCTCTCATGCCTCTCGTTCTTGTCTTTCTTCCTTGTTTGAATTCATCCTTTGAGTGTTTCTGTGCTGTCTGTGTGAAGGCTGTGTGCTTAAATGGGTGGGGATACCAATGTCCTCTGGTTTCCTCATGGTGAAGAAGGAACTGTGAAAGTGGAAAAGAAACTGTGGGGTCTTCCAGCACCTTGCTATCTTAATCTCACATGGCTGTCCCAGGGTGTGCTTGAGGCAGTGCAAGGGCAGGGCAATAAATGAAGAAACTGCTTAGCTGTGCCTGCACTAACCACAGAGCTGTGGCAGTTCCCAGCCCACTGGAACAGAGAGGTGACTGTGCTGTGCCTTGTGTGGCTGGGCTGCTCTCAGCCTGGGCACTAAGAGCCCGGGCTGTGGAGGCAGGATGAGGTGCTGGGAAGCCAGTCTGAGCTTGGACCATCAGGATACATTTGCAGCGTGTGATGGTGTTGTCCTTGGATTGAAATGACCCAGGCTGATGTGGCCTCATCCAGGTTGGGGCTTTGGATTAATCAGATGGATGCTGGTGCTTGCTGTGTGGTGGCCAATCTGGCCTGGCTGGTTGTTCATGGACTAGCTGGAATCTTTATGTGTTGTTGATGCCCAGCCACAGCAGAAGGTCTGCAGGAACCTCTCATAGCTTTGGTCAGTGAATCCAGGCCATGAGCACTCTGGTGTTTGAGTAGCGACTGTCACCATGCAGGTGCTGGTCAGATCTCCACCACAGCTTCTTCTCATGGCTGAGAGGGATGAGGTGGCATTCCTGCTCTTGGATCTGTTTTGATACAGCATTGGAGTGTCTTCCAAAAGCTCCTGCCCTTGTTCCTGTTGCCTGACCTTGCCATGTCTTAGCAAGCAGAGCCTGCTGGAGGGGAGCCTGGGGGTCTGCAGCGCCACACAAGGCTCAGGCCTGTGGATGTGTCTTGCAAAGCATGTGGGAGTGGCTGCAGTAACATCATCTCCTCTCCATCTGCCCTTTTGGTTCAGGATGCAGCCAGCAGCCCTTGGTTAAAGCTCAGCTCCCTCCTCGTGCTGGAGGTACCTCGTGTGGCTGGCTGGCTTTGCTCCACCATTACTCAAAGCATCTGCATTGTGTTTCAGCCCTCTCAGAGTATAGCCTTTTCCTCATGTGACCATTGTGTTTGTACAAATGACTGTTCCCAGAAAATATTGCTTAAGGTGTGTGTAATTGAACACATCCTACAATTCCAGCTGTACTGGTGTAGCTGAAGAGGAGCCACTTGTGATGGAGACACTGAGCCAGTAAAACTACTCTGGTGAGGAGAGGGCAGGGTTGTGGTGGTCTCAGGCACTGTTTTGTTTGTATCACTTCCTTGTACCAGGTGTTATTCCACACCTGTAATTTCAATACAGATCTCCTAACAGAAGCAATGGCATGGCTGCCACATCAGTGTGCAGAAGGATTGATGTGTTTCTCAGGTGTCATCTGGAGGTGGAGAGGTGGTGAGCAGTAACGTGGTGCTTTCTCATTAAATGATTGTGCTGAGCTGTGCTTCCCTGTTGCTCAGAGAAGCTGTGGCTGCTCCATTCCTGGAAGAGTTCAAAGCTGGGTTGGATGGAACTTGGAGCAGCCTGGGATAGTGGGAGGTGGCAGGGGGTGGTAGGAGATGGGCTCTAAGGTTCTCTCCAGCCCAAGTTCCTCTCGGCCCCCTGAGTCTGTCCCACCTCCCGGTTCTCTCCCAGTTCCCTGTGCTCCTGGGGAATGCAGGGGCCTCTTGTGCAGCTCTCAGCAATTATTGTGCTTTTATCTCTTGGTTGTTTGTGATGGAAATGCCAAATGGCACCATTGTCTGACAGGCTTCTTCCACCTCTGCGCTTGCCTGAGGCGCAGCTAGAGATGTGTTGGCTTAAATCTAGGCCAGTTGGTTGGAAATTGGGCCGTGGTGCCTGATGAAAGCCAGGGAAGGCCAAATTGCATTAAAATGGCAGAAGGAGACAGCCATGTGCTGCTGCCTGTGTGGCTTGGGCAGGGCACTGCAGTGGGGACAGGAGCTATCTCTAGGAAGGGATGCAACTGGATGTGTCCTGGGCAAATGATATATTTACTGTCTGTCTAATCTGTGTTAGAATTAAAGCTGTGACTGGAGTGTCTGGGGACAGTGTGCTCAGGGGACATCACCTCCTGCCTCTCAGGCTTTGCTTTCCAAGTCTGTGCCCTGAGTTTTCACTGGTTGTGAGAATGTTTCTTGCTGCAATTCTCATTCCCTCCCTTCTGCGGTGGCCAGCCCTTCATCTGCTTCTCTGTCAACTTAGCATGACCTGAAGATACAATCTGTGCTGTCCTTTTGGGAATGACCTCACGTTTGTGCTGTGTCTGGGCCTCTATGAATTTGGGTTGCTGAGTGATTGGAAGGAAGGAACTTCATGGGTCATCAAGTCCAGTTCCATGCTGCTGAAGATGGACAGTCATCTCAGGCAGATCATGAACTTGTCCAGGAGCTAATTGTTGGAATTCATGCTGTGCTTTTTTCCCCAGTGCTTCTGGAGCAGCTGGTCCAGAGGTCTGCCCTTGGAAAGGTTAGAAACCCTCCTCAACTTCCAGTGTCCACTTTTCCTGGGTTGGTTTGTTGTGCCTGTGTCATTGCAGAGTGTTAGCTTGCAGATGAGATGATGACTTGCACATTTTTTTCCTTCCCTGGTTCTCTGTAACCTTTATGTCCTGCAGCAGTTGTGGTTCTGGATGGAGGTTTGTCCTGAGAAATGTGCTGAGGGCTGTTTTGTTTTCCCATTTGGGCAGCTTGGGCTGGCTGGGCCCATTTGTTTCCTCGTTGTGCTTTTGATTGTTTCAAGTGCAGGTGGAGCTGCGAGCTCCACCGTTTGTGAATGTTAGCGAGTACAGAAGAGCACTTTATGTGCTGCTGTCATTTCGGTTTTCTTCTTTAATGTTTGTCCTTGCTACTTGTGCCACCTTGCCCCTTCAGGTGGGACAGACGTCAGAAACATTTGAATCGAGGTGAACCTGATAAAGCAGTGTATTGAAGAACCAGTGCCTGGCTCTTACTCGTGGCTCTTATTCATGTTTATCTCTAGCTGTGAATGTGCAATAACAACAGTTCTGTTCAGCACAGGCTGGCACAGCCTGAGACAGGAAGATCTGCTGTTTACCAAGCAACACTCTGCTATAAGTGAGAAAGAGGGGAAAAAAGTGGTTTATTGCTGCTGGGTAGCTCAGAGTGTAGTTAAACCTTTCTGAAAAAAGAGGAAACTAAGAGCACATGTGTTACTCAAGATGCATTTTTCCTGGCAAGAGTCCCATGTGTGTGCTCTTCTTGCAAAGCATCCCTGCGTGTGCTCCTTCCCATTCAATCCGTAGCATATTGGGAGCAGGCAGGCAAGAGCTTCCTGTTTTTATAATGCAACTGGTCTCAGCAGGCAGTCTGTCGAGGTGATTTTTCAACCTGACATCTTTTGTAGCTGGGGCAGCCTGTGAGCTGAGTAGGATGGCAGAACTCTGCTGCAAGCATTATAAACACGGGGAGGAAAAGATCTGGAAATGAGATCTGCTGGTAAAGCTTCCCGGGATTGGATGCTGCGGCTTGTGTTGTTTTGTTCCTTCCCCGTGGCTCCTCTGTGGCATTTCCTCGCTGCTGGTGCAGGGAGGGCCCTGCCAGCCCACCCACGCTCCGGAGTCCCCCACAATTGGCCGCGAATTGCGGGATCCACGCGGCTCGCTGCACTTCAATGGAGCAGCGTTAATTGACTTAATAGAGCACTGGGCTTGGAGGGATTTCGTTGTGTGGGTTTTCTTAAAAGTGTGTGCACTCAGACCCTTTGCAGCAGTGCCCTTGTTGCCATTTTCATGCTTGTTCAGAAACTGCTTTGCAGCTGTCAGTGGAGATGAGGTTCGAAGTTAACCCTTATTTTGAAAAATCCTTCCTGCTTCTCCTCTTCTTCTTGTGATTAAGATGCTGATTGCCCTTTCAGATCTGTGTAATCCCCTCTCTCAAAGTGACTGGGATAGATTTCCAGTAGGTCCCTGGATTATCTGTCACTGGTTTACAGTGTCCAGTGCAAGGGAGAAGAGGAAACTTTGTTCAGCCTTGGATGGTAGTTGCTGTGTGGCCAAGCTGGCTCTGCAATACTGGATCTGCTGGATCTGCTTTTCCTATCAATCTTTCACTTCACACTTCAGACACCTCTTCCTCTGCCTGCATACTTACAGAGAGTCAGTGCTGGGCATTAAATGCAGCTTAGCCCAATTCAGCTGCTCTGTATGAGTTTCTTCTGGGCTGAAATTGGGCCAGAACCAGTTTCAAAGCAGCTGAAAGAAGGTAAAGACCCTCAAGCTTACCTTTGCACGTTGGTGTCTGTGGCCAGACACATGTGCTGCTGTTCTGGACTTTGTAGCATGTAGCGTGAGATCCTGTCCTGTGCTGGTGTGGGACTCCAGGTTCAATTATCTTGTTACTTCATTAATAGCCCATCTGGAAATCTGCTTCCAGACAGTTCACTTCAGCTAGGGATATCTCTGCAAGTGGTGTACAGGTCTTATTTCTCACCAAGACCTGGAAAACAGCTCACTTAAAGCTTCCTGTCCCCTCAGTTTCCTGCAAGGCCAGAATATCTGACTCTCTTTCCTCAGCCCTCTGCCCCAGAACAAACATTTGGGTGGGTGAGTTTCACCCTTCTCTCCCTTTTCTATGTCCTCCCATCTGCAGTGCTTGCACACTGCCTGTCATCCTCGTGCCTTGCACACCTGAAGACTCCTTGGCCCTGGCAGGTAAGGCAGAGCTTTCTGAGTCACAGAGCCCTGGGGAGCTCTGTGTGGAGCAGGAGGTCTGGAAAAGCCTCCCCCATCCCAGCTGAACGTGCCAACCACTGTCCCATCCCTCCAGTTGTACCCCTGCCTCAGTCTGTCCTTGGAGAGGTACCTTCCACCCCTCCCTGTTAGAAGCTTTACAAGGAATTGGAACTTGCTGACACCTTCATTTCCTGCCAAGACTGCAGCACTTGGGCTGGCTTGGCAGATGAGGGCAGGGAGAAAGAACAGCAAAACTTTGTCTTGTCCCCAGCTGTGTGCAGGACACCTGCTCAGCACAGAGTGTTCCAGCTCACTTGCTCCTGCTGCACTTGACCGTGGAGCTCTCATTGGGTCAGTGTTTGCAGCTTGGGTTTCAGTGCTGTGTCTGCCTGAGGTGGGTGTCTTGTTGCTTGTCTGCTTTTCCCCTGCTGCCTTGTGAAAAAAAAAAAAAAAAAAAGAAGAGGATTTTTCCCTTCCTCTCCTGGGGTTACTTCTTTTCTCAGGGTCATCTCAGCCTGGTGAATTCCAAACATGCTCTTCTTGCTGCTAGTGCCTGGTTTTGCACATCCTCGGGTCCTGCCACCCTGTCTGGAGCTGGAGGCTGGCTAGATCACACCAATGCTTGAGTTTCTTTCCCTTCTTTGGCTAGCATACAATCAGACACTCCCCTCTGCATTCTTAGCTATCCCAACCTGCTCTGGCACTTTATAACCTTCTTAGGCTGCCCCATCTCGTGCTGTGCACCTTCCAGCCCTGCACACCATTCCCTGCTTGTCCTGGCCTCCCTGAGCATGTGCCTCCTTCAGGGGAGATCTGCTGTGCATGGAGGCAGGATTGGTGGGAGGCCAAGGGTTGGCCATTCCTCCAGGATGTCTGAAGTGGTCTCCTCCAGCTCAATGCCCCCACATAGCCCCAGCTCCTCCAGCTGTCCCTGAGCTCCTTGGTGTTCAAGGGTGTGAGTCACATCCTGCAGTCCCCAGGGAGGAGACTGTTTCTCCAGGGCTGTGTGTGGGCACTGGACAGTGAGAGCTCTTCAGGAGCCCTGGCTTCTCCCTGCCAGCAGCAGCTGACGTGGGACTGAAGGCAGAGATCTCCTCCTTTGCAGGTGATGGTGGTACCAGGTCCCAGCACATCTGGCTCCCCTGGGAATGGTCATTGCCTCCAGGCTTCCAGAGCAGCAGGAGTGTTTGGACAGTGCTCTCAGGCACAGGGTGGGATTGTTGAGGAGTCCTGGTGCAGGGCCAGGAGTTGAACTTAGGATCCTTATGGGTCCCTTCCAACTCAGGACGTTCTGTGGATCTTCGTCAGCCCCCAGGCAGAGAAGCTCACACAGCAGAGGGAGGAGAAGGGCTGGTACTTCAGCTTCAATCTTAGAACACAGTCTCCTGCAGCTTCCCCTGGGCACAGCTTTGAGGGATGTGCTTCCCTCAGCTACATGGTGAGCCTTCTCCTGGGCCAGCTGCTGGCCCTCACCTCAGACCAGAGCTGTCTGGAGCTCAGTATGTCTGATGGTATTTTCATTCCTGGATCTTCCCTGGAGCAAGGGAGTAGCTCAGAATTTATTTGATTTATAGGCTGGGGGAGTGGAGGAATTAATGAAGTGGCAAAGAGTCCCTGAGTTTCCAAGGCTGAGAACCAAGAGAGGTTGGAAAATTCAAGTAGGAGCAAAGCTGGCTCGTGCCACATGGATCAATAAATTACTAGGAAAAGGAGTGTGGGGGTATCCCATCACAAAGAGGGGCTGCTGCATGTGGGACCAGCTGGGGTGAGTCTGCTCCCTGGTTTCCACAGTGGCTGCAGCAGCTCCAGGGACCTCTGTCTCTTCTTCCTGCTGCGTGCCAAAGGGAAGAGCTTGGGGGCTGATGCTAGCAAAAGTTGATCCTGCAACTTCCTAGATGCATTGAAACACATGGGCTAGTTCCTTTTTTTAAAAATTTTTTTTCTCTCTTCAGAGCCAAAACCTACTTTGAAACTGGAGGGAAGGAAAGGGGGTTGGGTAGATTCCCACCCTTCCTGCCTGCTCTGCTGTGACACGAGAGCTGGGGCCCAAAGGGTCAGCACTGCTCACTGGTGTGGAGGAACAAGGTTATGTGGAAGCATCCAGGCAGCTGCTTTGCTGTCCTGGCAGCAGGAGGAGCTCCATGGGACAGCTTTGCTGTCCTGCGCACTCCGTACATGCCTGCTGCCCAGGGTCTAGTGGAGAATTTGAGGGAGGGTCTGCATCAGGTACCATAGATCAGGGTAAGCAGCTGTGAGTGGCTTGGGGGTGGCGAGATCAAACCTGGTTTCATTTTGTAAGCGATATTTTGGGAGCAGTTACCCAGCATCAGTTCAGACCTGGTAATTATTGCAGCTGCAAGCGGCAGAAAACCAAAATCCAAACTCAGCATCTCGCTAAGGTGCTTAACTGTTAATTTCCATGAGTGAGATCCACCCTTCTCAAGACACTTCAATCTGTTCACATTGTTGCTTCCTCTCCAGATTAGATAGGTAGAAGCAGTGCTTTGTTAATTAGAGGAAAAATCCTGCTCCCTCCTGCCAAGACAGAGGAACTCTTGGCAGTTTGCTCCCTTTTAGTGACTGAAGCATCCCCTGTTCAGCCACGTGCCTTCAGGTTATCTCCTGGGGCAACTCCCTGCCCAGTGGCAGAAATGCCTCAAAAATAAGGCTGAGTGCTTCCAGAGAAGCTTTCTTCTTCTTTAATTGACCCCTTCCCTTTCTGGGGTGCAGTTTCCATTCTCTCCTTGACTTCTTGGAGGCTCCTCATTTGCTTAGTGTTGGCCAAAGGCGTTTTGGGGCTCGGCATGGTGAGCACGTACGTGCTTTGCATTGGGCTGTAGCACCACTGCCACTCCTGTTCTCAGACTGGTTCGCCCTCTCCCCACCTTTGGTCAATGCTCCCCCTTCAATATCATTCATTGGCTGCTCTCACCTGGCATGAGGATGACCCTGAGGAGAAGGATTAGTGCTTTGCCTGGAGAAATCCGATTTCACGCAGCACTCACAGCCGAGCAGCCCAGTTAGACCAGACAGTCTCGGAGATCACTCCGACTTAGCTAGGTTATCCTCCACCTATTTATAGCTCCCTTCCTCTCCCAACTCCACCCACCGTGGGGTTTGCTGCAGGGCTCCCGGCCTTTCCCCTCCCTGCAGAGCAGAGCTGCCTGTTCCAGCTCCTGGCGTGGAGCTGGTGGAGGAGACGGGCCAGGAGAGCGGCACCGCGGTGGGAGCCGGCAGCGATGCGGGCAGCAGGCATGTCTGTCTCCTCTTGGGATGAGCTAAAACTGGCATTTCCATGGGCAGCAGGAGGAAGCAGAGGGTTCTGCTTTACCAGCTTGAGGAAGTGATCTTGAACCAGGCTGTGGCAGTTTCACCCAACTCAAGGGGGAAAAAGGCTACTGATGCCTGTGCATCCTTCCTCTGTTTGGCTCAGCCTGCATTGAGGGGCTGTTCTACCCATCTTGCCTTTACTTGTCTATTTTATCATGATAGAACCTGAGTTTTTGAGGTAAGAGACAGTTTGTTCTTCTAGTAGGTGTCAGAGTTGCATCCCCTGTGCCTTTGCTGCTGGAGCACCTAGGCTCCTGGGATGGGGTGGAAGAGCCAGAGACACCACAGGTGTGGGATGACTGATGTCTCCAGGTAGACTGAGCTGATGGTATTTGGAAGTGCTCTTCCGCTTACATCGTGTGCCTTTCATTTACCCAGAAAATGAGATTTGTTACAAACTAACTGCTTGAATAGCAGGAAATGAGAGGGGATGTGCCAGGGATTCACTTTGGGTGGATGTGCAGAAATCAGTGAAACCTTGCTGTTGGGTAGTGGGGATGGGGGGGGGGCTGATGCATAGCAGGGAGGCATCCCAATTAAAACAAGGAGGAGGTAGGGAAACTGTGTTCTTGGGCTTTTTTCGGATTTGTTTGGTTCATCTGGGCTTTGCAGGCTACAGAGACCATGACAGAGCAGTTAACATTCTCCAGTTAATGACCTTATGCAGGCACATTCTGGTATTGAGCTTGTAACAAAATTGCACCTGTTCCTTGAGCCGCTCCTTTTGGGAGTCTGTTATCTATCAAGGCTTTTCTTGATCCCTTAGATCAATCCTGGGATTGAAAAGCTGTATTTTAGGACTCCTCATCTCAGCCTTTCTACAGCAAAAGTAGTTTCTTCACAAAGGTCCTTCTGTGGTTCATTCATCTCCTTAAATCCTGGTGGGTAATTGAATAAGCTCAGCTGTGCTAATTTTTCCATCTTCCTTGTTTCTTCTTTTTTGCTCTGTTAAATGTTACCTTGATCCACTGCTCCTGACATGCATCCAGATTGTCCTGCCTTTTCACTTGAAGGAAAGACGTGCATGTGTTTAAACTTCTTTTAATACAGAGGACATGAAATGTTCCTACAGTTTAATTGTGAGATGCTTGAAGAATAAATTCTGAAAAGTAGGATAGAGAGAGGGAGAAAAGGAGGAGCAAAGCCCCAGACCTGTTTGTGTGGGTAGGAGTGTGCTCAGGATCAACTAAAACTTGCCTTGGGCGGAAAGTAAATAGTCACAGAAAATACTTATGCAGATCCCCAGTCTGTCCAGTTCCGGTCCTACTGGGGTGTTAGTGGGAAACAGGAAAAGAGGAATATTTTATTTTACGTGTAAGCACACAAGCCATCCAGTCCTTGTAGCTGAGTAACTAAAACTGGTGTGCCAGTCAGAGCCCAGACTAACCTGGTGTGTGTGGTCCCCAAGGGCTGCTGGTTTGGGCTCCAGGTGGGCCTGGCTTGTCTCATTTTCTGCTTCTTTCCCGTGTGTGAAGGGCTTTGTGCTGGGTTCTGCTGTGCTTCCCTCCATCAGTCGGTGCTTCCGTGTGCCTGGCAACTCCTGGTGCTTAACTTGGGGAGAGCCTTTTCTAGAGCCCCCGCACTCCCTGTCTCCAGCAGCAAAAGCTGGATTCAATGGCACATCCCTTCCCTTCCCAGTGAGCTCTGGGATGGGGACCCTGATCAGAGCATGCATTGATAGGCTTTAAAACTGGAGGGTTGTTGCTGAAATCGTACCTTATCTTTCTCTCTTTTTCTTTCCTTTTTTTCCCCTTTCTCTGTGTTTGTTTGTTGTTTTTTTTTCCAACTCTGATCAGAACCGACCTTCCTTTGTCCAGCGTGCTGGGATCTTTGCAGCAGCCCATGCCGCAGCGCCTCGCCCGTTCCACCCGAGCTGCCCATGCCACTGGCTTGGACCTAACCTAGGCTCAATCTCAGCGTGGCCTGGGCAGGGGGGAACCATGGGGAGCTCTGCCTCATCGCTGGCCGCAGAGACGGAGTCGGACCATGGCTTCAGTAGCTCGCCCTACCCGGGGCACCCGGCTGTGGGCTGGTATAGGAGCAGCCCCGGTGGCCCCGTGTGGGAAAGTGCCCTTATAACGCGGCAGCACCAGCACTTACAGCACCGGCTGCGAAGGTAAGGAGGAGGGGAAGGAGCCTGCTCGCCCGCTCGCCGGCTGCTGCCTTTGCGACACCAGCTGCTTTGCATCCTACTGAGTGTTGGGTCCCTGCATTCAGAGGCTCAGTTCAGTTCCTCGGGAAGTCAGAGCCAAATTCTCACCGATCTGGGTGATGCCAAACCCTGGCTTTACACAGGGGGGCTGATGTCTCCTGCAGAATGGACTGCAGGACTCATCCCAGCTCTTCCTCCCTCACCTAAATTGTCAAGGTGGCTGCCTGGGAATGGGATCTCAGGTCCTTGTTTGCCATGCTCTCGTGGCTCCTTTTCTTTCTGGCCTCCCAACCACGCTGTAGTGCCACGGGTGGAGGATTGTGTCTCCAGGTTGGGTGGCACTAAGTTGCAAGAGTTTCTGAACTTAAGAAGAGCCAGAGAAGCTGTTTTAGTGCAAAAGCAGTGAAACGCTTCTGAATAACAGATCCACAGGAATGAAACACACCAAAAAAGAATTACTCTTAAAAACAGATTAGTGTTTCCAGCCCCCAATTCCTGTCCCACCTTGATGAAATCAGCATCTCAGATGTGTCTCTGAGCTGTTCCCTCTGCCCCTTCCGCATCAGCCACTTGCAGTGAGGAGTTTCTCTTGTTCTGGGGGGCTGGTGTCCTGCATTCAGTCTCTGACAGGTTGAGAGATTTATCAAAAAGCATCCAAAATCCATCTGCCTGGGGGCTTGGCTACAGAGACTGCCTTGTTTTGTGCTGATAACGTTTGAGCCTTTGCGTAATGCCTGCTTTGTGTGGACTCCAGCCTGGATGGGTGTCCATACCTGCTTGAGTCTGTTTGGAGCTGCTGGTCATTGAGGAATAGCTGCTTGCTGAGTGTCCCTGAGCTGTCCTGGCTTTCCCCTGGAGGTGTTTGCTGTGATGTTGGTGCAGTATCTGTGATGCAGTCCTCGTTTTCCTGGCTTCTGCTGCTGCAAGGCCCAGGATGTGCTTCCTGGGCTCTGGTGCACGACTCTAGAGCCTCCCAGCAATGTCAGGCTTTGCTCCTTTCTGGTCCTCTCTTGGGTCTTCTTGTTGAGCTGGGAACAGCGTGAAACCAATAAGTTGTTGTCTTTACTCTCTAGCATAGACTTGAGTACCTTTAAAAAAGATATTTTGTGCAGTTCCCAAATTCTGTTGCTGTGTGTGCCAACCTGTGTGGTCCACAGCTCTGCTCGTTGATCTGTGCTGTGTGGGTTTGTCCCCTCTGGTTTAGAGGGATTCTGCCAACAGAGCTGGGTCCTTCCTGCAGGATTATCCCTTCTGGACTGCTCGTTATCCCTCTGTTGCCTTGAGGAGCTGGGAAGGTGTCTCAGCTCACAGATGAGCTCCCTGCTATGGCTCTGCACAGCCAGAACTGAAATTTAGGAATTTCCAGTGTACACCTGGCCCTGGGCACTAAAAAAGGCAGTGTCTCTGCAGCCTCGTGTGTGGCAGCAGAGGCTGCTCATGACTCCAAGTCTGTAGTTTGAGGAACTAAGTGATATCTTGACAAGTGGAAATAAATTTCCTGAAGAACCAGCCTTGGTGGTGGAGCGGATGTTGGGGCAAGAACAGGAACTGCCGGTCTTGGCGCAGATAACGCCGGTGTCCTGTGGGGACAGGAGTGGCTTTTGTGATAATTCCTTATTCCTCTGCTAAAGGGAGAGCAGAGCTCATCCCCACTCAGTGTGGCGTGGTTCCTGGAGACAGGAAGATCAGCGGCTGTGATTCACTGAGCAGAGAGTTGCGTGGGAAGAGCTCGCTCCAGGCAGTGGTGATGGAAGTGGGTTCAAAAGCCCTGCTGAGATCAGCCGGGCTGCCAGGCATCAAAGGGCCCAGGAGCAGCGGGTGATTGGTTTCCAGAGAGAAACAGATAAATATATTCTTTTAAAAAATTAAGTAAGTCAATAGAACAAGTCAGGGTAGGTATCCTGCCTGTGCATGTCCTCGTCCCCGGAGTCGTGTAGTGTAGGAAGGAAGTGGAGTACTGGGGAGTCAATTTGAGGCTGGGCAGGAGTTCTGGGATAGACTTTGCTTTTCCTGCTGATTTTCTGTCCCTGCCTGCAGCTACCTTCAAAGCTGATAATGCTTTGGCTGCTGTGGAGCAGCACAGAGCCAAGCTGCTCTGAGCTGTCGCAGGGATGAACACAAACCTTTCTTGGCAGAAAAACAGGGACACAAATACTTAGTGAGTGACTTTGGTCTGTACTTGATGGGGGAGTTGAGGGAGTCATCCCTTATGGTGGGATGGGAATTAGGGGAGAAATCAGTGCTGTTTGGCTTTCAAGATTTTAGAACCTGGGAGGAGGCTTCACTGTCTCCTGTTGCCTGGGTGAGGCTGATGGCGTGAAATTCCCTGTCTGCTGAAGTCAGGGAGACAAAAGGGAGTAGAAAAAGGGCCTTAAGGGTAGAAGCAGCAGACTTGTGGCAATCAGATTTGAGTCTCTGGTCTTTTCTGGACAGGGCTGCACAGTCTCTTTCTGTGTGTCAGCATTTAAACAGGAGCCTGTCCATTTCCCAGTGTGCCGGGAGGACACAGCTATTGAAAGACTGGAGGTACACGGTATTAGGGGCATGTTGGAGGGATCTGATTGCAGAAATCTCTGCTTAGGGCAAAGGTGTTTGGTTTAAATTCACCCCTGGTAGCTGTGTATAGCCAGGCAAATTCCGGCTCAGCTACAAATCCCCTTGGGCTCTGTCTTGCTCTTGTACTTGGCTGGGCTGTTGTTGGGTGGGAGGGTTCAGCTGAGCCCAGGGATTCATTGTGGCCAAGCTTCCCAACATGCCAAACTCTTCCTGGAGCTGGGAGCAGGAAGGGGCAGTGCCACAGCCTTGGTCCTGGCAGCAGGACATGGCTCCATTGCTGGGGCTGCCCCTGTGGAATGGTTTGGGAGCTGTGGGATCAGAGTGGTTTCCAGCTGCTGCTGGAAGGGGTGGTGGCACCTCTCCAAGGTGCATCCTTCCACATTGCAAGGGGTTAGGAGGGAATTTGGGCTCTTCACTGTTTCCTGGTGAGATTTAAGGGAATGCTCCTGTTCACCTCTTCCTTACTCCCAGGATTCATGAAGAGGGTCCCGTTGAGTACTAAGAACTTCTGGATTTTGTTCTTAGGAGAGGCTTTTGGGGAAAGGGTTGCAAGGTCTGTGCAGCTGACCTAAGTGTCTCTGCCCACTACTCACTTTGGCTGAAGCTCTCTGAGCTCCCTCCTCTTCCAGAGGATGTTCATTTCCTGGGCTTTCCTGCAGCGTTCTGAAAAGGATTTTTATTATTCTGTAAAAGCCTTTGCAGAATGAAATACCTCTGGGTCTCGATGACTGTGGAGGGAGGAACACACTCTTTTATTATTCTTGTATTTTATTATTATGATATGCTAAAAAGATGTAAATCTCCCTGCTTTAGAGGGAAGTGAGGGGACCTGCTTTTGTTTTTGGTAGGTGGTGGGAGGGCACTTGCTGTGCCACCCCCTGCTCCCCAGAAGCACCTCTTACTTCTGGGGAAAGTCTCTGGGCAAGCCTGAGTGTCCTGCTTGTGAGCCTTTGCTTAAATACATGAACAGCAGCAAGTCAGAACTGCTGGGCAGTATCACAGAGGCCTTTTCTGTGGGCTCTGAGTTGTTTTGAGGCTGGTTTTGAGATTTTAATAACTGAGCTCTGGCATATGGAAGTGTGGCAGAGAGCTGAGTGGAGGAATGTGGCTCTGTGCTGCTCCTTCAGCCTCCTATGGCCCTTCAGCTCTGAGTGCAGCATAAGCAGAAGTGTCTGGAGGACAGCAGGACAGTGCTTAGTCTGGAGAAAAGGAGGCTCAGGGAGGATCTTCTGGCTCTCCACAACTCCCTGACAGGAGGGTGCAGCTGCGTGAGGGTTGGGCTCTGCTCCCAGGGAATAGGGACAGGACAAGAGGAAACAGTCTCGAGTTGTGCCCAGGGAGGTTCAGGTTGCATGCTGGGGAAAAAGTTCTTCACAGAAAAGGTGGTCAGGCATTAGAACAGGCTGCCCAGGGCAGTGGTGGAGTCACCATCACTGGAAGTGTTCAGAAAGCATGTGAGTGTGGCACTAGGGGACATGGATCACTGGGGGTCTTGCCAGTGCTGGGGGAACAGTTGGGCTCGATGTACTTAGGGGGCTTTTCCCAACTAAATGATTCTGTGTGTTTCTTGCTGGGGAAACCAGGGCCCAGAGAAATGAGATTCTTGGGGAAAAAAGCTCCTGGTGAAGCATCAGGTGACTGCAGGGAATCACCTGGTGATCACCTGCTTCTGTTTTCTGTCATCAGATCTCAGGCTGGGCATTGGCCCTGGGAGGTCTGGCAGCCTCAGCAGGACAGGTACCCCAACAGAGCTGGGGTGGGGCAGGCACAGATCCCTGGGTTTGAGCAGCAGCCTGCATGGATTTGGGTGTGCTCAGAGAGTTTAGTTTGCACCTTTCAAGAATCACTGACTGGTTAAGGTTGGAAGGGATCTCTGGGGTCCAGCTGGTCCATCTCCCTTCCTAAGCCTCCATGCAAAGAGCAGATGAGGCTGTGGAACAGATGGGGATCACCAACACGTGCTCCGAGTGTGTATCCACAGAGGAGGGAAAAAGGAGCCACTCATCCAAACCAGAGGGCACTACCAGCAGCTCTCATATTCAGGCCATGCCTGCTCAGCACACAGGAGTGAAGCCTGTGTTCCCCAGGTGCTGCAGTGAGTGGATCCATCCCTGTGTGGGTTGTGCTCCCTCTGGAAGTTGCTGTGGAGTTCAGTTGGGATTTGCTGGAGTAAAGATGCTGCAGGTTGTTGTGGATACTTGTTTGATGGGAATCTTTGGCTTGTAACTGTTTGCTCACCAGAGCCTGTGGTATCTGCAGCGGTGTCTCGCTCAAGGATGTGTTGCAGTGCCAAGGAGTTGGCAGCATGGAATGCTGTTTCATCTGCCTGAGGCTCCAAGCCCTGCCCATCCAACTCTCCACTGCCTGCTCCAGGGTCACAAAGCCTATTAGTTGTTTCAATTAGGGCTATTTATAGCTCTGGAGCCACAAATAACTTGGAGGGTGGTGCAGAGCAGTGGAGACCAGAGTTCTCAATAGATCCCCAAAAAAACCTTCCCTTTGCTCCCTGTGTGCCCCCTCCAACCTTCCTCATTTCCATGTCCCACAAGAGCCATCCTGCCTCAAAGGAGGTCAAATCCAGGGCAGAGGCAGCTGGAGCACGTCCTCATCTTACATGGCAGGCTTGGCCAAATCTGTGCAGAAGTGCCTGACTCTCTTGCCTGGATGTTGCTGTCACAGCATGGAGAGTGCAGCAGAGATGTCCCTTTGACAGTGCCAGCCTGAAGAAGGGAAAAACCAGCACCTTTACCTGGCTTGGGAATGCTCCTGTCTGCAGGAGCTGAGCACTTTTGCTCCAGGACCATGGATTCAGGTCCTTCTCCAAGTGCAGGTGTTGGGGAGTTTTGCTTTGGATGTTGAGGGTGGGGAGGGGGAGGAATTGGTAGCTTATGATTTTCTTGGGTTTTTAAAAATTTTTAAGAGTAAGAGGAGCCAGAGCAAGAATTTTTATTTTTTTTTTCCCAGAGTAACCCTTCTGCGTTGCTTCTTTGGCTGCATAGAGAGGAATGTGGTCTCGTGTCTCATGGCAAATCACTTGTCCCCCTGAGAGGTGTCACATATGTAGCCTGGAGTTGTGAAATGGTCTCAGTCCTCTGGCAGGAGCTGGTGGATGGATTTGTTGATAGTGGGAAGCTCAGGAACCTGGCTGAGCTGCTGCAAGGAAGGAGGAAATGTAGGAAGGTGTGTGTTTGGAGGGTTATTCCTTCTCTCTGGATCAGGATGGAAACTGCAAACACATCCTCCTAACAGTGTGCAGCATCTGTCCTGGAGGGACATGGGCCTGCAGTGACCTCATTTTGTGGGCTTGTGAGAGGAGGGGTGAAGGCAGGAATATCCTCCTGCTCTGGGTGGGCAGGGAGCTCCCTTCCCTGTCTGCACCCAGCACTCCCTGGGATCACTCCAGAGCCCATTGCTCCCCTCTCACGTTACTAGGTGCTGCTTGCTGTGAAAGGAACGTGCTGGATTTCTCCAACCAGTAACTTAATCCAGTTTGACAGTGGTGGCTCTGGCCTGGAATCTGACTAACATGAGTCACAAACAGCCAGGGGGTGCTCAGAGCTGCACCCACCTCCCTGCAGCCTCTTCCCCTGTGATCCCCAGCCCTGTGTCTCTGAAAGGCCCCTTGATCCCAGCTCAGCCTGGTGCTGAGCGTGCAGGGGAGGCTGTGCTGAATGAACCCTCTGCAGGCCTTTGTTCTCTGGGATGGAACAACCCTCAGCACGGGGCTGCTGCCAACAGAAGGGCACACAGAGGAAAGGGGAGCCGTGCTTGGGTGCTGTTTGCATTTGCCAAGCTGTGCTGCCTCTCTCTGTTCCTGCCTGTGGACCCACACCCCACCCGGGTGCCTGTGACTTTTCAGCCACTCTCTTCAAACAAACTGCCCTGGGCTCTTCTTTGACTTGGGCACCTTCCCGTGCTTCTCACCCTGCCAGCATTCCCACTCTGCCTGGCAAGGCACCAGGATCTCAGGCAGCACCCTTTGCCAGCCCGTGCAGCTCACAGCAGCCCCGGGCATCACTGAGTCCCTGCGAGGGGCAGGTGCTCCAGGTCACCCTGAGGAGCTGAGAGGAACTGATCCGAAGAGAAGGAAGCTGCTGCTGCCTTACAGATGGCATTTCTGAGGCTGCAGCAGGACATCAACACCAGAAGGAAGCTGGAAGTGGAGTGTGAAGGCAGCCTGGAGCCCTTCTGGATGGCAGCAGGAGAGCTGGGGCTGCCGTGTGGGGGGTGAGGAGAGTTTGGGCTGCAGGTGCTTGCAGGCTGCCAAGTCAGCAGCTTGCAGGGGGCTGGGGGGGCCTTGCCTGCCCTTGCCCAGAGCTGTGCAGAGCTCAGCTGGGGCTGCAGACGCTCAGGTTCCAGCCCTGCTGCTCCCAGTGCTCCCTGTGCATCACACACTGGGGCTTGCGGTTACACAGAGTTGGGCTCTGGCATTTGGAGTGTGGCAGGTTGGCTACAGCAAAAGGGGATTTGGGGAGGCTGGATCTTGCCAGCTTTTGTGGGAGAGGACAGTGTCTGCACTCCTTGGTCTTCAGCAGCATTCCCCAGCTGTGGGGTGGGGAGAAGGCAGACACAAGCAGGATCTTTTGTCTTCCTTAAAATCTGATTTGAATCTCCCTGCCTTGGAAAAGTGAAGCTATAGGTAGGTAGATGGACAGATGTGTGTGTGTGTGTGTGTTTATATACGTGTATTTTTTCCCCTGCTTCCTTGGAACGCCAAGGAGAGGACACCTTTCATTCAGAGCCCTGGTGCTGGCTGGCACGTGCCCCTTGTAGCACTGGGACATTCTGTCAGACCCATGCCACCAGCTGTACCTTCCCTGCCCAGGAGCTGAGGCTTCTCCTGCTCTCCTGTTGCCTTGCCTACAGCTGCTGTGTGTGTCTGTGGGGAGGGTCAAACATGGAAACATTTGGTGCTTCTGGAATATGGAAAGACTGTTGTTCTGCAGGAGCTTCAGGCTGCAGCCGATGGCAAGAATGGAGTGACCAGTGCCATTGCTGCTGTCTTGCCCAGCAGCTCCTGTGGCACGTGCAGGGACTGGCACTGAGCACTTGACACACAGCCTAGTGAATCTCCAGCAGGGCTTCACCCTGGGACCTGTTGTCCCTGGGTTATGTCTCCTGCAGTAAATGTGTCTTCTGGGCACACTGCTGTGGGCACTGCAGCCCTGCTTGCTCAGGAGCTGCTCTTGGTGGCAGTGTGCTGGGGAGGGCAGAGCAGCTGGCAGGGCCCTGTGTCTGCTGCAGCATTTCAGTCTCCAGGGCACGTGTGCTCCTTCCTCCGCTGTCCCATGCAGGTCAGCAGTGATGGCCTTCAGGGTGTCCCTGAGGAGTACAGGTGCTGAGCTTACCCGGGGCTGCCTGTGAGCCTGTGTGTGACTTGATGAGGTTCAGGAGCTTTAAACAACAGCAGGAGCTGCTCTCCTTGGTGGAAAACTCAGTGTTGTGCTGCAGGGAAGGGACACTGAGCTGTTGGAGCAGCCCCAGCCTGGCCCTTCTGGGGTTGCTGTGCTGGCAGGATGCTTCCCTCTGGCACATGGACTTGGGAGGGTTAATGGCACATGCTCCAGCCAGGAGCATCCTCTTGATTCCAGCTGTCACAATACTAAGTTAAGTGTGTGTCATCTTTACAAGGCAGTAAACAGTGCTACAGTCTGAATTACCCAGCCTGGAGGCCTCCAGGGCACAGTATAACTTGGAGGGGCTTCCCTGGTAATTCCAGCCTGTCTGCCTGCTCCTGGAGTCTGCCAGGCTCAGTTGCTGGCTCAGTTAAGGTGGCAATAGCTCTAGAGCCTGGGGTGTGAGCAGGAGGAGCAGGTTGGGGTGCTGGGTGGTTGTGTGGCTCAGTCTGCCCCAGCACAGCATTGTTCTGCTCCATTCCTGGCCCTTCTGTAAAACCCACCAAATCCTCCCTCTGTCTCCAAGAGGCTGAAGAAACCAATTTCCCTATTTTGAAAGGGCACAGTGATGCCAAACTCAGTCTGAGGCCAAGTGTGGATTCCTGTGTTGAACCTGTGTTTGATGGGGCATTGGGACTGTGGTGGGCTTCTGGAGTGCCCCTGTGTCCCCCTGGAGCCTGGTGTTTGCTGCTGGGATCCTGCAGGGTGATCTGTGGCTGGCAACTGCCTGGGATAGCCTCGAGGCACCGCTGCCTTGGTGCTGATGGGCAGGAGGTGCATGGAAGGGTTTTGTGCTGAGGGAGCTCCTGTCACTGTCCACACAGGATGCTGTGCCAGAGGATACAGGCCAGGGTCCACTCTGCACACCCAGAGCTATTTCACCTGCACACTGGCACTGAATGTTGCCCAGGACTGTCCTAGAAGCCACCAGTGCCAGGAAATGAAAATGCCAAGTAGGCTGTGCAGGATGAAGCATTCCCAGCCAAACCACAGGAAGGTCAGTGTGTTTTATCCCATTGAGCTTCTAGGGAACTGTGGCTAATTGTCCCCTCTAAAGTTCAGGCACATGAGAAAGAGGAGTGGCCTTTATAGGTGAGGAGCACACACACAAACAGATCCATTGCTGTTGGTGGGACTCAGCCTGTGCACAGGTTCCCATCCTCTCCATCTCCCTTGCCAGAGGGAGCTGCACTCCATTGCTGGCTGGGGCATCTCAAGGAGATGTTTCAGTGGCAAGGCTTGAGAGCTCCCCAGTGCCTGAGGGGGTCAGTTTGGATCCATAGTTCGACCTCTCAGTAAACTGAAACCCCCAGCCCTAGGGTGATTTCTGGAATGAGGAATGGGTCATTCCAGAAATGGAATGGGTCATGCCTGGGGCTGAAAGGCCAAAGTCTCCTTGGCTGTAATTCTGAAATTCCTCCGTGGTTTTGGCAGTAAAGGACAGAGGGCTGGCTCAGAGCATGGGGATGAAGGGATGATGTCACAGGAAAGCTGTTCTGTTGAAGTTCACTAAAGAGGTTTTGCTTTTGATTTTTTGAAGATTGTGTGTCACCCAGTTGTGCAGAACAGAGTCAGGATTCCCTGGAAGCTGCAGGGCACTCTGACCTTTCCTTGGCTTCTCAGGAAAGGGGGCAATGGGGGCCTTGGTGCCCCCTGGCTCTTTGCACATGCAGGAATAGCAATCCATGACTTGACAGCCTTTTCCTCCAGATCTAGTGTGCAGAGCTGGCAAATTCCTGGAGGTGCAGGGGATAATTTAGCTCACCTCTGACCTCAGCAGGTAGGAATGGTGTTTAACCAGCGCCAGAATGAGAAGGCAGTGGGTGACATTTGGGGTGGGGGTGTCCCTTCTCCTGTCCTTGGTGGCTGCAGTGTGGAAGTCATGTGAGCAGCCATCAGCCTGCAGATGCCTTGTCCCTTTTGTACCATTCTCTGCCAGGTGTATTTATTGAGCCTGACAGTTCAGGTGCTGTGGAGATGCATGGATTTCTATTAACTGAGCCCTGCGTGTGCCCCGCTGCGAAGCCAACCCAGGCATTGGCATTGCAGGATCTGAAGGCTGGAGCACAGCAGCTGGAAATGCAAAGTGATTGCTTCAATGGAGATGTGAGAGGTGGAGCAAACAGCTTTGGAGCTGTGGTATTGCTCCTGACCAATTTCCCCTCCCCTCTCTTTTCATTCCCTCTTTCTCTTCCCCCACCACTCTTCCAATTCTATTTTAACAGCACTACAAATTGCAGCATAAATCTTTAGCTGAGCAGCAATTTGGCTTGGCAGCCACCAGTAAATCTCCTCTTGCAGCCTCCCCATGTGAGGAAGTTGCAGTGGGAGTAAGGGGAGGTAGGTGAGTCCTGACTTTGCAGTCCCATCAGGTTTTCCTGGCTCTTTCCAGCTATGGGCCCATAGCCTTAGTCCCCCATCTCTCTAGTCCTGGGAAACAGGAAAATTCTTCTCCCACCCCAGCCTTCAGTTCAAACATCAGGTGTGTTGGGAAGTGTTGTCAAACGCAGCCTCAAACATGGAATAGAAGGAATACCAGCATAAGTTCCAAATGCTGTTGTTCAGGTGTGTGATCCTAAAGTTGTTCCCTGTTCATGAAGACAGTACAAGGTGGTCTTCATCTGAGCAAATGGACCTGTCCCTCCAAACTACCCTGCACACACAGGTGCTTTTGTTACCTGATGCAGAATGTGTGTATCCTCCATGGGCTGTGGTAGGAGAAATGATGGAAAATAGCTCTGAGTGGTGTGTGAAAGGCATAACTTTTGCCATTTAGTCCATGCAAGGGATCTGTCTGCACAGTCCCACACCAGGAGCTGTTTGTCCCAGCAAACATTTTCCAGCTCGGTTCTGTGTCCTTGGATGTTCTGCTTGTGTTTGTAGCTCCCTTCCAGCACGTTAGAGCTTGACCACCCTGATGTTAGAAAGGAACTCTTCCCTGTGAGGGTGGACAGGCCCTGGCACAGGTTGCCCAGAGCAGCTGTGGCTGCCCCTGGATCCCTGGCAGTGTCCAAGGCCAGGCTGGATGAGGCTTGGAGCAGCCTGGGATGGTGGAAGGTGTCCCATGGAATGAGATGGACTTTGAGGTCCCTTCCAACCCATTCTGTGGTTCTGTGAATAAGAGACCAGGATAAAGTTCAGACCATGCCTTTGTCTTGGCCTCTTCTTGGCTGGGTGTGAAGCTTTTAAAGGCATTTTCCATGCTGGATTCTTCAAACACTGGGCAAGTGTTGAAAGACACAAGGAGAACTCTGCCTGAAGTCAACACCACTTGCTTTTTGTGTGATGGACCACTGAGAAAACCGAGGTGCAAAGGGGAGAGGCACCTGCTGCAGAAGTGTGTTAGAAAACAGAGAGGTTCTGGGGCTTTGGAGCAGAGTTTCTTTTTTTGTAGAGAAGCACAAATCCCTGCAGTGCTGGCTCCAGATGGCCACCTCACCGTTCTCTGTTCTCTGGGGAGTGCAGGCTCTTTGAGGCAGACCACAGACCCTCACTTAAAAAGAAATTCCTTAATTGGCTTAAAGACAGAGAAATGAAAACAACAAGTAGAGGTTCCTCTTCATCCAGCCTGCTTTCCTCCGGGGTTGCTTTTGAAGTGACTGTTCAAACATACTTCAGGTGTGGGGAGTTAAGTGGATGGAAACAAGTGTCCTTTGGTCCCATGAGTCCACCCTCCTTGCCGAAGCTGTCCCAGCTCCTCAGATGAGAGAGAAGCTTAATGAGTTCAGCTTCTTGCTCCTTTCCTTGCCTCTTCCCCACCCTGCTGAGAGCAGGTAAGGCTGTATTGTGAAACAACTGTGGCTATCAGCCCCATCAGTACTTCCCTTCCTTCCCACATTCTCAGCTGAACGGCTTCCCTGCCTGCATCCTCCATCCTACATCTCTGTGCTTCCTTCGAAGAGCCTGTGCTGCTCTTGAGCCCATTTCAAGTAGAACCTGGAGAGAGCTGATTCAAACTTATTCCAAGGATCTCCGTGCCCCAGTCTGTGAGCTTCTCCTGTGGTACCCTGGCTGCTGGGGTGAGGGACACATCAGTAGGTTTGCCTTGGGATCCTTTTCTCTCCCAAGAGAAGCTGGGCTCCTGTGCTGTGAGATCTTTACAGAGCTGTGCTCACCCAGCTCAAGCACAGTGGTAGTGGTACTGGGGTGATGGAAGCCCTCTGTAAGCTCCTCGTTAGATCCTGGCACTGGTCTTGTCCTGAAGATCTGGCCTTCATCCTGTTCAGGGGGTGGCAGCTGTCCTAGAACGGGCACAGCAGTCTTGGTGTCTCCTGGGCTGGTATAAACCTCCTCACTAGCACTGAAGGATCTGGTGTGATGTAGGTGAGCTGGCAACTCCTTCACAGCCCTGGGGTGATGTTTGCAGGCAGAGCTGGCTCTGCTCCTCTGGAGCCAGGCACTGGTGCCTGGGTGCTCAGAGGTCCTGGGAGCCTTCTGGATCTCAGGATCAGGTTCTCCCACACACATACACACACCCTTTACTAGCTGTAATAACCCATATGCACTGTTATTTAAATAGAATAAATTTTAAAATGGAAAAGCCTGCAGGAGCATCTGGAAGTTCAGCACCTGTGGAAAATCAGCAGCTGAAGGAGCTGTATGTGAAGTGAGAATGGGGAGAGGAGCCTATAAAGGGCTCAGTGGAAAAAGAGGAGTGTCTGGAAGTCTTTCATCTTCCCATTGCAGTGTTCAGATGCGACTCCAGCTGCTTTCTATTCTGGGATGCAGGGAAGTGTGTGCTCCCACACGTGGCTGTTGCAGCTCAGGAAGCAGCTCTGGATTGACCCAAAGGTTGGGAAATCATTCTGCTGTTCAGTGAGAGGAATTCAGAGGATGGTGAAGGTGCTTTGCCAAGGCTTGAGAGATTCACATTTCATTTCTGAATTTGTCTTAGACTTAGTGGTCTGCCAGTGCTTTGGTTGCTCTCTAGTCCCCATGGAAGAAGAATCCAAGGCTCTCCAAAACACCACTGTTTGCTGCAGGCACAGAGAACTCTGTACAGGTGTGAAGCCATATTCTTTTTGGGTGCTGATGGTGTTTTTAGGTTGCAGTGGGAAAATCAGTCCCAGTTCTGTCTGGAACCCCACCAGATACTTTGTGGAAAAAGGAAATGTGGCAGCCAGACAGGTGTTGCAAGCTGAGGAGGACACAGCCATCTCTCTGTATTCACTGGAGACCAAATGGACACTGGAATTCCTTTGCTTCAGGAGGAGCTTCTCCCTGTTCTCTCCTGGCTAATTCACACAGCTGGCATCCCAGATTCTCCTTGTGTCAGGTTCCTTAAAAGTTAAGAATTTTATTTCCTGTCCTTCTGTACAGTGAACTCTCCACACTCAACAAGAAATTCGCTTATGAGCTCGATGCGCAGATATGAACATCCCACTTGTGCTACATTGCCCTAACCCTGTGTCCCATCCCATACACTTCTGCCCAAACCTTCAACCCCTTTTGGAGGCTGAAGGGCCAAGCCATGACCCCTCTGGAGCAGGGGACACTGAGAGGTGGCAGTTAGCAGCCCCAAGAGGGGGGAATGAGCAGTGGTGGCTGGCTCACACGGTGCTTGCCAGCATCCCAGGTGGGCAGGCAGGGATCTCTTGCAGCCTGGTTCTCCTGAGTTGCTGATGGTTTTCCCCCCAGGAATGATGCATATCCCACTTGACTACCAGGCCCTCTCCTCTCCTGGTGTGGTTCACCAGCTTTGACAGGAAGGGCCAACCCCGCTGCAGGCTTTCACCATTTGTCACAATAAATTGCTTCTTCCTCCCGCTGCGTGGGGAGATGCTGGTTTGTGTGCCCTGAGTCTGAGCAGACCTGAGGCTGCTTCTCCCCCTCCTTGCTCTTCCTCCTCCCAAGCCTGCAAGGAGGGCAGAGCCTGCTGCAGCTGGCAACAGGCTCCCCAAAGCTTGCCTGATCCAGCAACAAATTTTGTGTGCTCTTGCATTCAGCTGCTTGACCTGACATGACATGGGAAGGGGAACAGAGCTGGATAAGGTGCTGATGCTCCGGGAGCAGGAAGGGCAGGAGCCATCTGTGAGGCTGGGGGGGTTTGCTGCTGTCTGTGGTGGCCCCTCTCCAGCACAGGTCAGTACAGTGGGAGGGCCTGGCTCCAGCACAGCAGCTGCACCAGGCCTTGGTGTGTCTTTTCCAGCAGCTGGCAGGGAGTGTGAGTGCACTGGAAGTTGTGTGTGGAGCCAGGAACTCAGTGGAGAGCATGTGTATGTGTGTGTACAAACTGCAGTACCCAGATCAACTGGGACTTTGTGCATCTTTGGACAGGGTTCCTAATGTAGGAGAGGGGGCATTCACGTTTGCCCTCTGCCTTCTGGCCTTCTGTCACCAAAGGAGCTGGTGACATGCCCAGGCAAGTCAAGCATGGTGTGCTTGTAGTGGCAGTGGCTGTGGGGGACCCTCCATCCTCGCCCGTGCCTGGCTGCCCGGTGATGTTTGTGGTGTAGCTGCAGTGGCTTCATTGCTGTGCCCTGATCAGCCACACTCTGAGCTCCAGGGATGCTGGGAGCTGCCAGAGTTCCTCTCTCTTCCTCTGGCCCCTGGCAGTCTGTCTTTCTCTCTGCAGATCAGTGCAAAGCTTTTTGGCTGAGATGTTAAGCGTGAGCTGCTTTCCTGAGGTCCAGGACTGGCTTAGCTCTTCATTAAGGCCTGCTAATCATGCTGAGGAGCCTGACAGCTGCTGGCCATGGAGCTCAGTGCCCTGCTGCCTTCCAGCTCTCTGGGATGGTGCTGCCCGGGGTGCCCCAGTGTCACTGGCAGCCCCGGGAAGGGCACTGCCTGCTCTGGCATGGGACAGTGCAACGGCAGAGCTTGGCTTGAGAACTTTCCTCATTCGCAGGAAGGGTTCCCAGCAGCAGCTGTGCCAGGAGCTGGGATGGTGGCCAAATTAAAGCCCTAGGAGAGGAGGAAGAGGAGGCTGGGGGCTCTGCTTCTGCCTGCCAGACTGCAGCCCTGCTCTCCTTAGTCTCAGACCTCATGGCTACATGAGTCTTTCTCTCTTCCTCCATCCCAAATGGTACCAGGCTCTTATTACTGTTGGTTTTTGTCTTAATTGCACCCTGGAGCTATGCTTTGATGTGTTTTATCAGGGAGAACTTAGGGAAAAAGATGGTTGTTTCTGAAGCACATAGCCTGCCCGTTGTAGGGCTGGGAACTGGTAGGACCGAAGGAGAGAGGGGGCTTGGCAGTGCCCTCCCACCCCCTTCCTGTGGCTGTGCCATGATGGCTCCAGCACCCCACAACCCCCACGGGGCTGTGAGAGGGGCAAGCAGCCCCCTCCACACTCATGGGGCATCCCCCAGCAGCACAGGCCTCAAAGGCAGCAAAGGGCTTTGAATTTCCTTCTCCTCTGATTTAATTTACTCTCTGAAAGTCCAGGGTGGTGTTTTGGAGCTGAGCTGGTGGTGCTGGCTGTGAGAGGGGGTAGGGGAGTGGAGCTGCTCACAGAGCATCACCTGCAGCTCCTCAGACCTGTACCATGCCTCGCTCTCCAGACATGAGACACACAAAGAGATGTCCTCTACTCCATTCCCTCACGCCTTTCATCTGAAACCCTTCCACTCTGAGCTCTTCTGGCCATCCCTCCTGCTTTTCCTACTCAAGATTCACTAATTCATTTCAAATCATGGCAGGTTTTTTTTAATTAAAACCTGCCATGATTTGAAATGAATTAGTGTAGCAGCAGTATTAAAGAACATCATCTTCCCAGCTGTTCCTCCCCAGCATCTTGCTAGTCCTAGAGCAGCTGCCCTGGTCATAAATCCTCTCCCTGCTGTTTTTGTTATTCCCTGATTTCTGTATATCTTACACTGTCCTAACACCAGAGGAGGCTTGGAGATCTGTGTTCTCATCCCTGTGTGATGTGACCTGCTCACATGTTCAGTGCTTCCTCTGTTTTAGGTGGTCACAGATTTTGCTGGACAAGTTTATTTTATGTGGGAAACTTTCTGCTCAGACCACAGATGGAGTGTAGTTACAAAAACCATACAGGGTAGCTGATCCAATTTTTACAGGGCTTTCTAAAAAACAAAAATACATTTCTCAAAGTGTTTTCTTGCTCCAAGTGTGCAAGAAGCTGAAGCTCCAGGTATCCAACAAAACTTGGGGTCATCAGTTTTCAAGGATTCAGGCCTTTTATTGACAAAAAAAGATAAAATTCTTGAATTCTTGTGTTGCATTTGCTGGAGGACTATGGGCTTATTTTCCCTGAAAAAGCAGCTTTTTTGGGGAGCTGCAGGCATGCTGAAGCACTCACTGATGTTTTGGCAGATCCAGATGTTCTTTGTGCTTTTACACCCAAGTTACACCAATTTCATGCCACTGTGACAAACCCCTATAAAACTGGTGTACCTCATTTCTGATTTTGCTCTTGAGAGGATTTAAATATCCATTATATGTAGATTTTGGTCAAAGTCAGTGTTGTGTACTCAAAGCAAGGCTGTTCAGTTCATCACCTCCTGAAGCCAAATCAGTGTGTTAATGGCCATGGTATGATGCTGGCTGAGTTAAGGACACAGATTTCCTCACCCTGCTATAATATTCGGGTGCAAATGGAGGTCAGTACTTTTTGCTTTTAATTTCCCCAGGCACACAAAGGACCGGGGAAATTAGGTACAGAAAAGGTAAATAAAGTCATTGAGTAAGAGGAATGATGGCAGCAGTAGCGCTGTGCTAAATTGGTTTCTTTGAAGTAAAGTCTGATTGCAGCTGCAGAAATTTCCCCTGCTTGCATGCAGGGAGGCAAGATGAGATTATTAATTATAACAACAGGCTGGAATTGTTCTTAATGAGAAATAGTGCAGCTTGGGAGGAGCTGAGGCTGTGCTGGTGGCTGTCTCCAGGGCTGGGGCTCCAGAAGGACCTTCCTGGGCTGTTCTCCTGCCAGCCTTGCTGCTCCAGAGCCTGTCCCATGATGATTCCATGCTACTGAGTCCTTCCTTCCTGGGTTTTGAACAAGTCACATTGCTGTTGGCCATCTCATCTGGGCCCTGCATCTCAATAACCTTGGACAGGTGCAGGAGGTGCTGTTGTAGGGCAAGAGACCTCATCAAAAGCTCGTGAATCCAGAGCCTGCAAAGCTTTCGAGCAAAGCTGGAACTTGGACTTCGCTGACCTTGGAATACTCAGTCTGCCTCCTCCTTTTGTATCCCCAGGGACTGTAATTGTTGTCCTGGCAGACATGTGGAAAACCTGCTCATTAGCCAAGGAGCCTTTGGGAATGGTCTTGTCCCAGCATGCCTGTGTTTTGCCAGCCAAACTGGTTTTCTTCTTTCTTACAACACTGCAGCAATTAAGGTATATTAAAGGCTAATCATGCTCAGCCTGTTTTTCTCACAAGACAAGCCTTCCAGATTCTGATTCTGCTTTGATGAAGAGTGATGAAAGTCTCTTGTCTGCTGTCCATCAGTTTAGGGTAACTCTCCCTGTGTGTCCCCAGGCTCAGAGAGAAGCCAGCGTGAGGCACGCTCCTTCCAGGTGTGTGCCACTTGGCATTCCTGCAGCAACTCCAGTAACTTCAGATAGGCAGATCTCTCCAAAGACTCTGCCCCTTCCCTCCATTTTCCTGAGCAAAACCCAGGGATTTCAGTCATGAGGACTCTGCAAGCCATGACAGTCTCCTCAACTTCCCTTCCCCATCAAAGCCGGACTTCGGTGTGTGTCACAGGAGCTTTCAGGGTGCTCCTGACCCAGCTGTGCTTCTGCCCTCCTCCTGTTTCCCACCACGCTCTGAACACATTCCTTGGTGTCTCTTCATGGCTGGTGGAGGATAGAGGAGTGTATTCTCTATCCCGCTTGCACCCCTTGGTGCATTGGTATTTGCAGAGCTTTGCCCAATGCTCTCAGGGATGCACAGGGCAGGACTGTTGGAGTGTCCTGTGCAGGGCCAGGAGTTGGACTCATGATCCCTGTGGGTCCCTTCCAGCTCAGGACATTCTGTGATTCTCTGAAGTTCTTTCTTGCCTGTTCCACAGCAAGATGTCCCCTCTCACCCTCACATCTGACAGGCAATCCCAGTTTTTGGGGAGGTAACAAGAGAGTAAATTACAGGGACAGCTGCAGTTTGAGAGTGTGTTCTGTGGCTTTGTTGGCTGCCAGAAAACGCCTGTGCTGAGTGCACCCTGTACAGCTAGGCCAGTGTTTTTTCTCTCAGACCTCTCATTAGCAGAGTTCAGCTTTCCCCTGGGAACTTCTCATTAAAACTCCCAGCCTCTTCTCTCCCTGGCTGTTGGAGCACATCTGAGCTGCAGGAGCTGTGTCCAGTGTGGGAAAAGAAGAAACTCAATAGAAACTGTGCTAGAACCATCTGGAAGTTTGATGCCATGGGACCAAGAAATTCCCAGGAACTGGAGTGCGTCATCAGCTTGGGAAACTCTTTATGTCTGTCTGAGCCTCTTGGCACCTCTAGGGAGGGTTGTGTGGTGTTGCTGGGTGTTTTATGGCCCCATTCACTATCAAGTGCTCGCCCTTGCATGGGTTCCTGCAGCAGCATTAGACCTTTTTTCCCCTCCCTTCTGCTTTGATGAGGGATTTTTGCCTGCCATCATTGCTTTATTAAACAGGACAAATCCAGTTGTCCTCTTTAAATTCACTGTAGGTTATCACCAGTAGAAAATGCCATTTCCTGCATAAATGTGACTGTCCTGCTCAATGATGGTCAGGAGCACTGATACCGGGCAGGGAGGAGGGAGCCTCCAGAAAGAAGAGATGTCCTGGCCACAGGAGAGTTTGCCATGGAAGGGGACCAGGCTGGTCCCTTGGCTGATTTTCCATCCCTGACCTAAAGCTGTGTTTCTGGGAACTTGTTGACAGTGGATTGATGCTAAAGAGTGAGAGCAGATATAAATATATGATAAAGCTCTGGAGTGCTCAAAAATTAATATTTCAGGATCAAGAAGTGCTCCAACAAAAGGAGAAATTTGTGTAGTTGTAGTTATTGTGGTTCCCTTCCACCAACTAACTGAAGGAACAAAGGGAGCTCAGAGCAAAGCCCCAGCTCTGGTCCTGGCTGAGAGGGATGCCTGGGGTCAGAGACTGCATAAAGAAAGTGGTGACCTTTTTGGAGCTGTTTTTGGTGTTGGGGCTGGTGTTGGGGTGTTTTGGTGGTCAGGCTGGTGGAGTGTGAGTCCTGCAAGGAGAGGGTGAGGGAGCTGGGCTCAGTCAAGAATTCAGCACAAGAAAGATGTTGCCCTACTGGAGTGAGTCCAAAGGAAGCCCCTGATTTGATCACTTAGAGCTGGAGCCCCTCTGCTCTGGAGCCAGGCTGGCAGAGCTGGGGCTGCTCCTCTGGAGAGGAGAAGGCTCCAGGGACACCTCAGAGCCCCTTGCAGGGCCTAAAGGGGCTCCAGGAGAGCTGGAGAGGGACTGGGGACAAGGCATGGAGGGACAGGACACAGGGAATGGCTTCCACTGCCAGAGGGCAGGGATGGATGGGATATTGGGAAGGAATTGTTCCCTGGCAGGGTGGGCAGGCCCTGGCACAGGGTGCCCAGAGCAGCTGTGGCTGCCCCTGGATCCCTGGCAGTGTTCAAGGCCAGGCTGGACAGGGCTGGGACAGTGGGAGGTGTCCCTGCCCATGGCAGGGGCTGGAACAAGATGATCTTTAAGGTCCCTTCCATTTCAAATTATTCCATGATTCCGTGATTAGTTCCAGCTGGAGAGAGAGCATTGAAGGAGCTGTAGCAATACCTGCAGACACATCATCCAGAGGTCAGAGGCAGGTTCTTCACAGCAGCACATGATGGGAGGGTAGGAAACAACAAACATAGGATGAAACAGGAGAGTATCAGACTGGATATAAGGAGATTTCTGCCCAAGGACAGTCAGTTAAATGAGGTCACTGCCCAGAGAGGCTGTGAAGTCTCCATCCCTGGAGGTTTTCAAGACCAGACTGTCTAAACCTGCTGCAACTCCTTTAAGAGATTCAGCTTGAAGCAGGAGTTTGAGCAGGAGACCACCCTGAGGTCTCTTCTGCCCTGTTTACTCTGGGATCCTCCATGCCTGCTCTTGTGGAAGTGGGGTGCTGCTTCTGCACACACGTGGAGAGGTGCAGCTTCTGTTTTTGGGAATGTTTGTGCCATTGCAGTGGGGCCACCTGGCACTGCCTGACATGGATACTTGGATGCAGTGCTCCAGGAAAGTGTGGCTGAGTTAGGGGGGGGTTCTCTTTGCTGTCCCTGCCCTTGCTCAGCAGATCTGGAAGACAAAGGCAAAGAGACAGGTCCCTTCTGGTGCCTTATTTTTGTCCATGTCTCTCCGAGACAGAATATCCTGAGTTAGAAGGGTCCTGGAAGGCTGGGGTGAAAGTCACTGGTATAAAAGCCTGGTTTATTTTCTTGTTTCACTTTGGAGGCAGGATTTGGAAGTACTTATGCAACCTGCCCTGTTTGGATGATGCCAGCACGGAGCTGGCATCATCCAAACCTTTCCTTTATAGCCTTGGGGGTTCAGAAGTGTGAATCAGAGACTGTTTGTCTCCACTGATGCTCCTATAGAAACTTGTACCAAGTGGAAAGTCCCAGCTCCCCGTGTTTCTGTGTTGCTCTGCCAGTATATCTGCTGCAACCTTCCAGGTCCAGCCTCCCAGCCCTTGCCTGGCTCTGCAAGAGTGAGTCAGCTCAGCCAACAGCATCTCCTCACCCGGGCTTCATGATCCCAACCCACGTGTGCTCCTAACAGTGCACTGCCAGAGGGATTCTCAGTGGTTCCTGACCTCCTGCACCCCTTCCTGGTGGGCACAGGTGCCTTCTGCTCCTGCTGGCTCTGGAGATGTGGTAGGTCTGTGTGGGAGAAGGCTTAGCAGTCCTCTCTTAGGTCAGGGTCCGCAGTGCTACTGAAAGAAAATTAAATGGGAAATATTAAAGAGAAAGCATGGGGTTGAGGGGAAGGGATTCACAGCTCATAGACATTGAGGCAGGATTTGTTTAGAGTTTTTTTGTAATTTATCTTTTCTTTTCTTCCACAAAATTCGAGTGCTTTTTCTTGTATTTGTCAGTGAGGATTTTGCTGGGATGCATTGTGTGTCAGAGAGCTCGGGGTTTGTGCTGCTGACTAGAACAATTGATTTTTATTTATTTGTTTATTTACTGCGGGAGAGAAACGAAGCCATAAGTTTTAAGAATTTAGCTGCTCTGGAGGAATTTTATTTAGAGAAACAGCCTGATTGTGTTGCTGTGCGTGATTGACACAAGCTCCTCTAATCCTGTTGCCAGTGTGGGCTCTGCAGCAGAGCCTTGGGATCTCTCACTCCAGTGCCCAGGTCACCTCGAGCTGTTCTCTGGCAGTCCACAATGCTTCTGCCCAGAGCTGGGTGCCATCTCCTGCCCTGGAGCCCAGCTGCACATCCCACAGCCCTGGCACACCACCAGCTCCCTGCCAGCAGGAAAGATGTAAACTGCAGGTTTTTGGGCTCTTCCCAGTTCCCCACCCTGCCTTGTTCCTTCCTGTTTTGCCCTGCTTCAGAGATGTGTCCCAGATGGTGCCCAAAGGTGGTGGCCATCCCTGGGCAGTCTGGTGGCTGTGGAGGAGCCAGGGCTCTGCAGCAGCTGGACACACAGGGCTCAGCAAACTCACTGCTCAGCAGAGCCCGGGGCAGGGATATCACTGTCCTGAAGTGGTTTTGGAAGGTGACCAGCTGGAACCTTCTTAATCCCTGGAGCAGTGAGGTTCCCTGGGACCTGATCAGTGTGCTGAAAGCTGCCTGCTTGCTTGAGTACTTTCTATATTATTTTTTAAGCATGATAATTACACTGCTGCAATTGCCAAGGTAGGGGCACGCCTGCCAATGTGGTGGTGCCTCCTGCCAGCTGATGTCTCCTGCCTTGGTTGGGGAGAGCTGCTGTAGTGGGAAGCACAGCCATGTGGATGCATCCCCATCCATGCTGCTGGAGGTGTGGGGTTGTAGTCTGTTTCCCTGTCCTTGCACCCCAAGGTGCCCTTTTTGTGTGCACCCCAAACGAGCCTCCAGCAGCTCCGTGCTGCCAGGATGCAGAGCGGAGCCCTGCGTCACCTTGCTCCCTGTGAAGTGTCCCCCAGGAAAGCCCTCCTGTGGGTGGGTGCTGCCAGGTCCCTGGTTTCAGAGGAGCTCCTCTCCCACAGGAAGGTGGCAGGCAATGTTTATCTCAGTTGTGTTTGCTGGGGCTGGAGAGTGACTGTGTTAACACTCAGCAGATGGGCCTGGTGAATAGGTGCTGGAGATAACCCTATTTCCTCATTCAGCCTTGTTGCCTGCTGGGAAAGGAGCCAGCCAGGCTGTTTAAGGAGAAGTGTGGAGCTTGGACAGGCTGAGGATGGATTTCTCCTTCAGCTGGTTCAGTTCTGGGAGGAGGTTGTCGCTGTGGGACACAGGCTGCTGCCACAACCCACCACGTTCTGGTTCAGGTTGGACTATACAAAGGCAGGCTCCAGCCTCGTGCCTGCTGGGATCTTTGGACCTTAAATTTAATTCCATTCCAGGCAGGGACTGGAATTGTCCATCAGTCCTAGGCAGGGTTGTGGGGAAAGCAGGCTGCACGCTGGTGTCCTGCCAGTTGCCAAGGCTGGGGGACTGGTGGCTGGGAACCCAGAACTGTGGGGCACAGCTGGAGGTGTCCCATGTCCTCTGCCATGCTGTGTGCCTCTCACTCACTTTCAGGGAAAACCATGTGACTGCTGGGCACCACGATGTGCAACAGAAGGCAGAGGAGTCTCCTGCCAAAGCTTGTCACACTGGTGGCCCTGCCACTACAGGACCTTTGAGGGAAGAGCTGACGGTCCTTCTGGAAGGCTTTTTGGTTTTCCTGAGAAAGTCAAGTAGGTGGAAATCCCAGCAGCAGCTGGACAGTGTTAGGGGCCAACTCCTGTTGCAAGGGGCGAGATGGGACCAGAGAATGTCACAGCTCCCCAGTGCCATTCCAGGACATTTCAGTGTCCTGGCTTCCATCTCCCTCCCAGCTGCCTGGAGCCTGGATCTCCCACTCAGCCAAGTGAACTGGTGCTACCTTCTCTGAGCCTGCAGCTTGTTGCTGATGCCACATCAAGCAGGTCTGGTGACGTGGCTCATCCCAATGTCCCCTCGTGTGGTACTTCTGTCTATTAGGTTATCCTAGGTTTTCTCCTCTCTATGGAAGGAGCAGGGTGATTCCTTCCACAGTCCCATGGTGGCACTGCTAGAAGCCTTTGCCTGCTGGGTAGGACTGTGGGTGTGTGAGGGATGTGAAGGAGGAAGATTGGTGGCTGTTGGTCCCAGTCCACAGAAAGCACTGCGGCATCCGTGTTTTGGGTGGATTTTTTGGAGCCAGTGCTCTCCTGCACTGTGTACACAGCATGGAGGAGGCTGGAGGTGGATGGCACAGGTTGCTGACAGCCTTCCCTTGCCTTTTGCTGATGCCTGTGGTTTGATGAACCTCACCAGTAAGACAAATGGATGTAACAGGGTCATGGTGCCCTTCATGGCCCCATTTGCTGCCAGAGCCAGGCAGCAGCTCCTTCCCCTGCTCTGCTTGAGGAATGATCTCCCTTTCAGATGTTGTGAACATAGTGCTGCCACAGGGGAGAGGGATGTACAGTGGCTCCCAGCTGTAGGACTTGAGGAAGAAAAATCAGTGTTTGTATTTCTCTTAGCTGGGAATAACTCCAGTAAATAAACACCTTGCAGAGTTCAAATGACGCAGGCACCATATATGAACCAGAATGAATTTTCAAGCTCTCTCTTGCAATAAAATGGATTTCTTGATTTCAGGCTTTATTTAGAGAAGTGTTTGATTTAAGAAGGGAGTTGAAGGTTATATATGATCTCTGTGAGGTAGAGCTGCTCTTCCAGTGGCTGTGGAGTGTGGTGTAGAAATGTGGTTGGATTGCTGCTGCTGCTGGATTGTTCCCAGGAGAGTTTCTCATGTACCAGCCAAAGGGAGGGTCACTTCCCTCCTCCCCAGAGGGGTTCTGGCTGCATCCTCTGCCCCTCCAGACCTCGCTGCTGCATTGCAGTGTGCTCAGAGCCTTGGGAAGCTGTGTGTGCAGGTGCTGCTGCTTGGGATTCTGGAGGCCAGCCAGAACCCAGTTCCTTCCACAGGCTGCACCGGCGTCACGGAGCTGTCTGTGCCTGCCCTTTATGGGATTAAACACCTTCTCCCCTTTGTTCCAGCCAGTGTGGTGGTTGAACTTGGTTGTTGTAGGGATGCTGGAGAGGGAGCCAGTGGTGAGCCCACTGAGGTGCAGCTCCCATGACTTAGGCTGCTCTTAGTCTCTGGAGGTCTGGCTTTGCTCTTCCTGGGAAGGGCTGAGGGCATGGGATGGGCTTGGAAGCTTCTTCTGCACAATTGGCCCTGTCTGTGGTCTCGGGCAAGCAAAGCAGGCTGGAAGGGCTTGGAAAGGACCTGCTCTGCTGGAAAGAGCAGAGCTGACCTGGAGCTGGGGTTTGAGATTGGATTTGTGACTTGGCCATCTTATCTGGGAGCAGGAGTGCATGGAGGGAGGACTCCAGGCTCCCGGTGCATGCTCAAGTGAGGGAGAGCTGGTTTGTTCTTATGTGAAGGAGGAAGAAGCAGAAAACTCTGCTTTAGCCCTCCCTTTGCTCCAAGCTGCAGGAAATGGCCCCAAGCAGGGGACAAAGGGCACCATGCAAGGCTGTTCTCAGTGTGAGTGCACACATGGCAGCCCGAAAGCACCGGGAGGGCTGCATGGGGGGCGGGCTGCTCCCTGCAACTCAGGGATCGCCATGGTCCATGGAGCTGCTGCTGCTGCTGCACTTTTAGAATATTGAACCTGACTAGAAAACATAATTGTGACTTCCTGCCCTAGGATGAGGTGGTTCTGTTGTGTGTTGGACCCATTCTTCCATCAGGGTTTCAGGCATTCCCAGGCAATGCTGGAGGTTGAAACCAAGAGCTGGTGCAGCCAGAAGGGCATTATGGCCTCTCTACTTCACAGACAAGTGGGGAAGCAGCTGGGGCTGGGACATGGTGCACCATGGAGCTGCTGCTGCCAGGCTCACTAGGCCAGGCTTCCAGCCCCAAAACCTACAGCCAGGTAGAAGCACCTCTGCACACCAAAGCCTGCCTGCCTTGGCTTGGTGGTGTCTGGTGTGGGATAACACAGTTATCCCAGTGTGGATAAGTGGTGTGGAGCTGAAGGGAGAGGAGGGAGACAGGAACAGAAAGTGAGACAGAGGTGGGGTGGAGCAGAGAAGGAGAAAAGAGTTGATGCTGGAACAGCAAGAAGGCAGAGCAGGGTGTCACCTCCTCCAAAGAGTTCCGAACGACCTGCAGACACACAAGGTTGCCAGGGTTGGGCACGAAGATGGTGTTTGCTTACCAGGGCACAACCCCACTGTGAGAATGGGGTCAGTGGGTGCTGAGCTGCTTCTCTTGCCCTTCCTGGAGCATTTTGGATGGAAGCCAACGCATTGCCATGCACCTGGAGAATTTGTCGGTGCCAGAGGAGCAAGCACCAATAGAGCAGTGACTGGATTGGTGGTTGTTCCCTTCCTGGAAGCAAGGTCCTGACCATGCCAGCCCAGGAAACACGTGGTACCTCTGCGTATTGGGTGGCCTTGGCCTCAGCCTCACCCTGTGTCTTCTTTCTTGCAGCCACTCCCACTCTCCTGGCTCCATGGCTGCTGTCCGCGAGTGGTCCTGCACACGCTGCACCTTCCTGAACCCCGTGGGCCAGCGGCAGTGCTCCATCTGCGAGGCCCCCCGCCAGAAGCCCGACCTCAACCACATCCTGCGGCTCAGCGTGGAGGAACAGAAGTGGGCCTGTGCCCGCTGCACCTTCAGGAACTTTCTGGGCAAGGAAACCTGTGAGGTGTGTGGCTTCACCCCAGAGCCGGGGCCCAGTGGCTCCCCCTTGCCTGTCATCAACGGCATCTTGCCCAAGCCTGCCGTGCTGGTGGAGCCCAAGGGCATGTCCAAGGAGGAGGCTGCCAAGGCAGAAAGCAGCGAGGACTCAGAGGGAAAGAGCCCCGATGAAGCAGAGCTGGAGAGTGGCTGGGCTTGCCAGCGCTGCACCCTGCACAACACGCCCGTGGCCAACTCCTGCTCTGCCTGTGGTGGCCCACGCAAGCTCTCCCTGCCCAAAATCCCACCAGAGGCGCTGGTCGTCCCTGAAGTCATCACCCCGGCCGGATTCCACATGGCCCCCTCCACCCCACAGCCTTCAGTCTCCGCAGAGATCTCTGATGGTGAGGCCGTGGCCACCCAGGGCCCGGTGGCTATGGAACAAGAGGCCCAGAAGATACCAGCCTTCAGCCCCTTCTCCCCGGGGCTCCAGAACAACCCTGTGCCCCGAAGCCGGCGGGAGGTGCCCCCACAGCTGCAGATGCCGGGCCCCGAAGGCTCCCAGCCCGCGGCCACAGGCGCCGTGGGGCAGAAGGGCTCTCCCCAAGGTCAGGCCAGGGCTGCCCCTGCCGCGCGCTTCCCGGACCTGCTGTCCAACAAACGGCTGAGCGTGCTGGAGGAGGAGATGGAGGTCAGTCCGTCCCACTGGAAGTGCAGCTCCTGCTCGCTGCTCAACTCCTCCGGGGCCAGCAAGTGCGAGGTTTGCGGCACCCAAAAAGGCAGCGACACCATCAACCTGGTGGGGGACTCTGTGAGGTTCACCCCGTGCAGCCCCTCCAGCCCTGACTTCACCACCTGGTCCTGTTCCAAGTGCACCCTCAAGAACCCCACGCAGGCCCAGAAGTGCAAGGTGTGCGGCTCCTCCAAGCTGCACGGCTTCCAGGAGCACGGGGCGCCGGGCGAGCCGGCCCCGCGCTGCCCCGACTGCGGCGCCTGCGACAGGGCCGGCTGCTCCTGCGGCGCCAAGGCCCCGTCCGCGCGCAAGGTGGCCCGGCTCTTCCCGGCCCCGCTGCCCGGCGGGCAGGACAGGCCCAGCCAGTGGGCCTGCCCCGCCTGCACCCTGCTCAACGAGGTGAAGGCCAAGCACTGCGCCGCCTGCCACACTCCCCAGCAGTACGTGGCCCAGCACAAGGGCCTCAAGCCCCTCAAGAGGAGGGAGAGCATGCACGTGGAGAAGAGGAGGCAAACAGATGAAGGCGAGGCCAAAGCCCTGTGGGAAAACATCGTGACCTTCTGCCGGGAGGTGAGTGCTTGCTTGTTCCTGCCTCTCCCATGGATCTGGGGCAGCACCTTCCATGCCTTCGGTTCCAGGGATCTTCCCTTGCAACAGTTGGATGCTGGTTGTTAGCACTGAAATGTCGTATTTTGGTGCAAAATGGTCTCCGGGGTGAAGACAGCCCACTCCTGGTGCAAGAGTGAGGAAGTCTAAAACCTAGTGCTAAACCTGTTAATTCTGAAACCCAGTGATATTTTAAATTAGTGAGAGAGAGCTTCTGGGATGAAGGGGACATCCTTAGGTGGACAGTCCATCTCCTTCCAGTGTCTAGTGGTGGGAAAGGAAGGGAGTGTGCCCAGGTTTGCTGGTGGCACTGCTGTCTGTGGATGCAGGAAATCTGGGATGCAGCAAGCAGAGGCTCAGGATGAGAGTGCAGGCAGAGGAACTGCTGCCACTGCCAGCAACTGCAGGTGTTACAGAACCTTAGGCTGGGCCTTGGCATTCTTGGTTGGGGTGTTGCAAATGCAGAGGTGCAGCACAAATAGCTCCCCCTGTTCTGGGCAGGCCAGCTGAGCTGTAGCTGTAGCCTGGCTCTAGTTGAAGGTCTCAGGAGTACGTGCCAGCACACACCTTCCCTCTGTGAGGTATCTGTTCCAGTCAGTTGGGTTTCAGCCTCAAACACCACTCTGTTGGCCTCATTTTTTTTTCCCCTGTATGGCATTAAAACTCCTGTGAATGCTGCTTTCTCTGGCCTCCTTCTGGGGGCAGCCTCCAGCTCTTTTGGACCAGATGGAGAGGGAGTTGCAGTCCCATTTTGACGTACAGACAAGGCTTTTCCTGCCTGGTCTGAGGATCGTGTCCATCCCTGTGCCTCCACTGCACAGTCCAGGGAGCAGAGATGTTTGGCTCAGAGGGGAAGCGCTGAGAAAGATCTTGTTTGGGCTTGTGGTTTTTTTAAATGGCTGTGTGTCCTTCCTAATGGTGTGGGTGTCTTTATAGCAGAGACCCAGATTCTGCTTATCCCCTTCTTTTAAGCGAGTGAATAGCCTCTTTTGTAGGCAGGGAACATCTGTTCCATCAGGAATCAGGCCTGAAGGATGAATCATGATGATGGCCAGGCTGAATTAGCAGCATGGCACTGCCAGGAAGGGGAGCCTGCCTTGCCCCGTCCCGCAGTGCTCGGCCAGAGCCTTGGCCGAGCCTGTTGCGCTCCTTAACCCACCCGTAATGGACTCTTAGGTCCACGTGGGCCATCTCCCAAAAATCCCCCTCCACCCCACCCCCAGCTGTGCTCTGACACTGTTTAGATGCGAGGTCAGGCCTGGCAGCAGTGGAGGGACCGTGCTGCTCCCTGCCTGTGCTCGCCCTGCTCGCGCTGCTCCTGGGCAGGCTGGCCCGTGAGGTCCCTCCAAGCTCCCTGCAGCCCGAGCGCTTCCCAGGCTGCTCAGCCTTCCCCTGGAGGAGCCAGGCTGGCCGAGTGCTCCTCCATCTGTTGTCCCCCTGCCCCACGTCATGTGGAGCAGCGTCTCTTGCTGCTCCCTCCCAGGATTTCTGCTTGAGCTCCTGCTGTGGGTTTTCCTTCCTCTGCTATTCCAGGGATGCCTTTTCCAACCCTTCTCACTGTGTGGTCCCTATTTTAGCTTTATTTTTTCTCTTCTGTTGGGGATCAGTGCAGAGCTGACCTCTTCCACTGGAACCGTGGAATCAGAATGGTTTGGGATGGAAGGGACCTTAAAGCTCATCTCATTTCAATCCTGCCAACCCACCTCACCTTCCACCACACCAGGTTACTCCAAGTCTGTCAAGACTGGCCTTGAACACTTCCACAGATGGGGAATCCACAGCTTCCCTGGGCAGCCTGTGCCAGGGCCTCCCCACCCTCACAGGGAAGAATTTTTCCCTAGTACCCAATCTAAATTTCTCCCCTTTTAGTTTAAAATTTTTCCCTTGTCCTATCACTGCTTGTCCATGTGAAAAATTGCTTTCCCTCTTACTAATAAGCCTTCTTTAGGCACTGGAAGGGGTCTGAGGTCTTCATGGGGCCTTCTCCAGGTGAAGACCCCCAGCTCTCTCAGCCTAGTTCCAGAGCAGAGGGGATCCTGCGCACAGAGCATCTCCATGGGGTCCCCTGGACCCGTTCTAACAGATCCACATATTTCTAAGGCTGAGTCCTCCAGAGATGGACAAAACTGGAGTCTCACAAGGGCAGAACAGAGGGAGAGAATCCTCTCCCTTGTGTCCTCATAGCCCTACACAGCAAGTTCCTGCAGAGCTTAGAGATCCATGTGCAGGGATGGGTCACATCCAGGTCCCCAGCCAGACTGTGACAGGCTGCTGGAATGATGGCTGCTCCTCAGCTGCACAGGGCAGATGCTCCCCTGGAGCAGGACAGCTATTAGCTGAAAAACACCCTCCTGCAAAAGAGGAGCTGGAGTTGCTGATTGGGGCAGCACAAAGGAAGCATTCAGGTGGGATTGCCACAAAAGAGGAGGTCAACTACTAATTGGGTGTGCGTAAAGCTAATTTAAATCAGAGCCAGCTTTTGATGAAAGAATTTAATTTAATTTAATTAACAATAACAAAGAAACACCTGTTGTCATTGCACCCTGTGTTAGACTGAAAAAGCCACCCTTCTCCCTCCCCCTGGTGAAATTCTGTGCTTCCATCCATGTGGTTAATGCCTATGGGATTACCTGCCCTTCCACCCATCCTTTTTATTTATTACGTAGCAGCTATTGCAGGAGGGCTGGGACTGGGATACCCTCACTCTGAAATTGCTTGCCTGGTTGTGGTCTGAGTGAATGCAATTGCAAAAGCTGCCCCTCCCATCCCCCATGGATGTGCCTGGGGCTTGGCAGCCCAGCGTGTCCCCTCCGGGCAGGGACAAGGCTGGGTTGAGGTGTGTTTGTGTGCCAGGTGGCTCCTCGCAGCCTTGCTGTGTGCGGGCTTTGCTGCTTGTGGAGGCAGCCAAGGCCCCCCACAGCCCAGCTTTTAGCACCAGCACAAAGTGTGAGACGGTCCCTGCCCAGGGAGGCTCCTGTGAAACAGAAAAAGGAAGATTGGAGTCACAGCCCAGAGCTTGAAACCGGAGAGGAGAGCTTGAGGCAAGGCTGAATGCTGGACCTGAAGCACAAAAAGCATCTCTGCTGTTGCCTGCAGACACCAGCCTAGTCCTGCCCCCCTGCAGGGCTGGGAAGGGACTGCCTGGGCCAGGCAGGAAGGCTCTGCTGTCTCTCAGGGGAGCAGAGGGAGGCTCTCCAGGCCCGCAAGTCCCATGTGGCTCCAACTGATGCTCTCTTTGCCTTTTGCCCTCACAGAACAAAGTCAATTTTGTGGACGACAGTTTCCCTCCCGGGCCCAAGTCCGTGGGGTTCCCGGAGGGTGACAGCGTGCAGCAGCGGGTCAAGCAGTGGCTGCGGCCCCACGAGATCAACTGCAGCATCTTCAAGGAGCGCTCAGTGAAGTGGTCGGTGTTCCGCACGCCGCGGCCCTCGGACATCCTGCAGGGACTGCTGGGAAACTGCTGGTAAGGGCGAGTGACCCTCCTGCCCCTTCTCTCTTTCCCCCCCTCTTCCTCCAGCTCCAGCTCGGCCCCCTCAGCCCTACTCAAACCCATTTATGCCCCCAGGCTGTAGCCCATGCTCTGCCTCACCCCCTCCCAGTGCTGTGTGGCCGGGCAGCTCCCGCTGCCTGCCCGTGCCGCGCTGAGGCCGCCCCGCCTGCCTGGCAGGTTCCTGAGCGCCCTGGCCGTGCTGGCCGAGCGGCCCGAGCTGGTGGAGAGGGTGATGATCACCAGGACGCTGTGCCCCGAGGGCGCCTACCAGGTGCGGCTGTGCAAGGACGGCACGTGGACCACGGTGCTGGTGGATGACATGCTGCCCTGCGACGAGTGCGGCTACCTGCTCTTCTCCCAGGTCAGTGCCACGGCGGCACAGGGGTGGGCAGTGCTCCAGGGCTCAGGGAGGCTCGTCCCAGACTCTCTCAGGAGAGGCAGTGGGAAGAGGCACTGCTGGGGTTCATGTGAGGCCCCTACTTCATGCTGTGTTTAGAGTCATAGCGTCACTAAGGTTGGAAAAGGCTCTGGAGATCATCAAGTCCAACTACTGATCAAATACCCCCTGCCCACTAAACCGTGCCACAAAGTACCACATTGACTTGTTTTTTGAATGTTCCCAGGGATGGTGACTCCACCAGTGCCCTGGACAACCCATTTCAATACCTGACCACCTTTCTTTAAGGAATTTTCCCAATATCCAAGCTAAACCTCCCGTGGTGCAACTTGAGGGTGTTTCCTCTTGTCCTGTCCCTGTTCCCTGGGAGCCTGGTTGCCCCCTCCTGTCAGGGAGTTGTACAGAGCCAGAAGCTCTCCCCTGAGCCTCCTTTTCTTCAGGTGAGCCCCCACTCCAGCTCCCTCAGCTGCTTCTGGTGCTCCAGCCCCTTCCCCAGTTCTGTTCCTTTCTCTGGACACATTCCAGCCCCTCAATGTCCTTCCTGTCGTGCCAGGTGCCATTGACCTTCTTGCCCACCTGGGCACATCTGACTCATGTTCAGCTGCTGCCAAACAGCACTCCCAGGTCATTTCCCAGCAGGTACTTCCCAGCTGCCCCAAGCCTGGAGCTGCCAGGGCACGTTGTGACACAAATGGAAGATCCAGCATGGTTGCACCCTGTTTGCAGCTCAGGACACTGCTCTTTACTGTGTCCTCAAGACAGCTGAACTCTTTGAAGCCATAATATCCATCTATTTAGACCCCTTTGGGCATTTCCCGGGCTGCAGTGAAGAAGTTTCATTTACAGCTGCTTTTCCCTCACTCCTTGCACCACAGCCACTTCACTTGCAGGGAAAGCCACCCTTACCCTTCATATAAAAGGAAAACATTTTAACCTGTGTTTTGCACTGTGAGGGACTGAGTGAAAGCTGTTTCTTTCCTCTGAGGGGAGGTCTGGCAGCTTGGCTGTGCCAGGGAGGGCCTGTGGAGAAGGAGGGGATGGCACATGGAGCAGCCTGTTCCAAGCCAGTGCCCAGTTGCTCTGAGCACACTGGGGTGGCATCTGCTCGGGTCAGTGGAGCTCCCTCAGCCCCTCCAGGACACTGCTCTGCCCTGCCCTGCCTGCCAGACCCAGGGGCTCTTGCTGGGATCATGTCCATGAAGGAGACTGAGAACGTCTCTATTGAAAGTCGGGGCAAAATCTGCCAAAGAAAACAAAGTACGACTGTCAGGAGGAGACAGGGACTGGGACTGCTGGCTTGGATTTCATGCTGCAAATCCAGTCCTCTGGGTTTTGACACACAGCCATGTCAGGACAGGACTCAAACTTTGGAGAAGAGAAGAAGAAGGAGTTTGTGTCTACATTCTGCCTCTCAGTAGACAGAGGATACAGACGCATTTCTTTATTTCAGCATAAGATTTACCTGTCTTGGTTTTTACCTTTTCCTTCCATCTTTCATGAATTTCAAGTCTGCTTTTGGAGCTTTTTTAAGATTGGAGGTTTTCACATGGGCTGGACTTGCCTCTGTTTCCAGGGGCATCTGAATCGTGATGAGATTTTTCTGCTGAGTGTTCAGCTGTGGGAGCTGGATGTGGGGGATATAAAAGGAAAATCAGAGTTTTAAAAATAAAAGAAAATCAGGCTCTTATCTGAGCTCCCTGGCTGTGGTTCAGGCAGAAATAAACAACATGGATTTTGTTAAGTGAGGGACCCAAAAACCAGCAAAAAGCACTTTTAAGCTCTCTTTATCCGCCAGAAAGAAATCTTCACTGCCCTCCTTTCCTCTGCCAGCTCTTGGCTGCCACCTGTGAGTCACACAGGCACAATGTACCAGTGATTTTCCCTGCTGCTCTCCAAGCACCGGATACCAAACCCCATTTGCTGGGAAAAACTTGCATCTTGTAATTAGGCCTTGTAGTTACGCCCTGTGCTGGAGTAGAGGACTTTGCCAGTCCAAGTTTTTGGAGCTTGTCCTTGAAGCAGTGTCTGTGTTCCCTGGGTGGAATCCAATCAGTTCCATGGCCGGGTGCGCTCTGGGAACCTCCTCTGCCAAAGGGATGTTGGTTTGGGTTTGCAGAGGTGTGTGAGTTAAAGGCAGCTGTTCCAGATGTGCTCCACATCACAGAATCCTAAATGTCCTGAGTGAGAAGGGACTCACAAGGATTATGAGTCCAACTCCTGGCCCTGCACAGACACCCCAACAATCCCACCTTCTGCCCGAGAGCATTGTCCAAATGCTCCTTGAGCTCTGGGAGCATTGGTGTCCTCTTCCATTATTAAATGGTTCCAAATTCAGGTTGAAGTGGACAGAGGAGGCTCAGGGTGGGCCCCCACCCTGCCAGCCTGATTGCTGGGCACCTCAGGATACAGTTCTGTCAGCACCCAGGCCTCTTGGGTGTTCATTCCAGGACTTCTTCCCAAGGGGAATTGAACTCTGCAAACAAAACACTGAGCAAAGAGCGAGCGAGTCACCCATGGCCAAGGGGACCAGCTGCTGGCATGGCCTTGCTGCTCCTGCCTCTCCAGCCCCAGGATGGCTGGCAGGGATGGCTGTGAGGGGCTGTCCCACCTCCTGCCGGGGAGTGACGTGTCCCTCCCTCTCTCTGCAGGCCCAGAGGAAGCAGCTGTGGGTGGCCCTCATTGAGAAGGCGCTGGCCAAGCTGCACGGTTCGTACTTCGCCCTGCAGGCCGGGCGTGCCATCGAAGGCCTGGCCACGCTCACGGGGGCGCCCTGCGAGAGCCTGATGCTGCAGGTCAGCTCCACCAACCCTCGCGAGGAGCCCATCGACACTGACCTCATCTGGGCCAAAATGCTGAGTTCCAAGGAGGCTGGGTAAGACGAGGCAGGAGCAGGGACGCTGGAGAGGGGAGTGAGGGGGAACATTCTTGTCTTAAGAGGTTCAGGAGAGGGGTTACTGCATTAGCTGGGGTGGAGTCCACCACCCTTGCTACTCATGTGAAGCATTGGTGGAGCTCCCACTCAAAGCTCTCAGAAATTATTTCTCCTGTGAATGATTCTCGAATGAAATTAAGAGCCTGGTGAACTTCCCCTGCACATCACTGCTGTCTTGCAGGAGTTAGGAAGTGGCACTGAGCCCACTTGCTTTGCTTTGAGCTTCTCTGTTGTGAGAATGCTTGACCTGCCCGTGTCTCCCAGCCATATGTGACATCTTTGCTAACGACACTTGGCTAGTACTGGTCTAGAGGGGGCACAGCCAAAGCAGAGACCTCCTGCTCATCACTTGGGCAGGAGGGCAGCTGGGTTGGCTGAAGGCTAGGGTATGGGGCCACATGGATGGATAGCTTCCAGCACGTGGTGTCTCCCTAAACCTTACTGCTGCAGACCTCCTGCCCCAAATAGTGTCCTCACCCCTGCCAACTTGTCTAGCTGATGGACTACCTGCTTTTCTCTGTGGCTTTCTGCCAGCCAGCAGAAGTGGGCAGGACCCTGGGGTCTGGTAGAAATTGGGGGAGGTTTGGGTCAAAGCTCCCCAGTGCAGAGCAGCTCTCCTTGGAGCCTGGGCTCAGCGTGCACGTGGGCAAGGGGAGGGAGCTCTGGCCGGCGGGGCTGGGCACTGCCTGGGGAGTGTTGTTGCAGAGAGGGAGCATCCAGAAGCCTCCTGGGAGGAAGCTGTCCCATGCCTTGAATGACAGGGATGAGCTTCCCCCAGGCCAGGCCTGGCAGGACCCCGAGGGTTTGCTGTCCCCGTGCAGGTTCCTCATGGGCGCGTCCTGCGGCGGGGGCAACATGAAGGTGGATGACGTGGCCTACGAGAGCATGGGGCTCCGACCCCGGCACGCCTATTCCATCCTGGACGTGCGGGATGTCCAGGGCTTCAGGTGAGCTCAGGCTGGAGCCTGCCATGCCACTGCAGCTGCCCCTGCCAGCAGACCCAGCAGAAAACCTGGGGACAAATAACTGAGGGCACGGTGAACAGGACCCTGGGGACTCTTTGGTGTCCCATCCTCATGGCCAGCAAGGAGGACACCATCCTAGGGTGTCACATAAATGCTGTTATCGTATGAGCTGTCCTTGCCTGGTGCTGGCTCCATGTCCAGGGGTGGAATGTTTGACCTGGTCTCATAGGACACAGAGGACTGAGCTGAGCTCTCACTTTGGTGAGGTGCTCAGAGCAGTTGCTCGTCTTTGAATGGAGAAATGGGTGCCGCCCTGACAGCTGGGCTGCTATAGAAAGTTGTATTTTCAGTCATGCCACTCTCAGCAGCCTCTCCCCTGCTGAGCCCCTTTTGGCAGGGAAGGGCAGAGGGAGCAGCAGCAGGAACAGAGCTGCAGAACAGGGATATCTGGGGCCACGGTGTGGGTGACACATTAGTTCTGGGATGGTTTGAGAGCTCTGGAAGGCAGGAGTCTCAGGGTGTCCTTTGTGGGGGGCAGGCTGGGTCTCCCATCCCTCCTGGGTCTCTGACACTTTCCCCCTTCCCCCAGGTTACTGCGCCTCCGGAATCCCTGGGGCCGCTTCTCCTGGAACGGCAGCTGGTCGGACGAGTGGCCGCACTGGCCGCTCCCCCTGCGCCACGACCTGATGCCCCATGGCAGCAGCGAGGGCGTCTTCTGGATGGAGTACAGCGACTTCATCAAGTATGGCACCGCCAGAGCAGAGCTGTGGGGTGGGGAACGGGGCAGGGATGGAAAATGGGACATGGGGTCACGATGGGGCAGGTGGGACCGGTCATCCCTAGGGAATGTCCTGCAGTGTGCTCCATTGGGACTGAGCCCAGCTTCCCATAGGTATTTTGACTCCGTGGATATCTGCAAGCTCCATTCGGACTGGCACGAGGTGCGTGTGCAGGGCATGTTCCCCAACAAGGCCAACGGGCCGGTGACGGTGACGTCGCTGACGGTGTTGGAGCGCGCAGCTCTGGAGTTTGCCCTCTTCCAGGAGGGCAGCAGGTGAGCTGGGCAGGGCAGCAAAACTGGGGGGGGCTCAGCCTGGAGAAAAGGAGGCTCGGGGAGACCCTCTGGCTCTGCACAACTCCTGACAGGAGGGTGCAGCCACATGGGGGTCAGGTTCTGCTTTCAGATGGGACAAGGGTAAAGGGCCTCAAGTTGCACCAGGGGAGGTTTAGCTTGGATATTGGGAAAAATTTCTTCACTGAAAGGGTGGTCAGACCCTGGCACAGCTGCCCAGGGCAGTGATGGAGTCCCCATCCCTGGAAGGATTTAAAAACCTTGTGGATGTGATACTTGGGGACATGGGTTAGTGGTCACCTTGGCAGTGCTGGGTTAATGGTTGATTAATGGTCTTGATGATCTTAGAGGACTTTCCCAACATTAATGATTCTACAGTTCTGTGATTCTGTGGGCCCAGAAGAAATCCAGACACATTGGCATCTCGCCACATGGCATCCCCCAGGGTCACAGAGCTCAGGCATGGGCCCTCATCACCATCTCAAATCTTGGGAACTGCCTATGTTTGGCTGGAATCGAGCTCCTGAATGCAGGGCTGGTTCCTGGGGCAATGGGATAGCTCTTCTCTCGATCTGCTGCCTGTGTCCTGGGTGACATGTGACCCTTCCTGGCACAGGAGGTCAGACACGGTGGACAGCCACTTGCTGGACTTGTGCATCATGGTTTTCCGGGCCACCTTCACCAGTGGGAACAAGCTGAGTCTGGGCCGGCTGATGGCCCACAGCAAACGAGCTGTCAAGAAGTTCGTCAACTGCGACGTGATGCTGGAGCCGGGCGAATACGCCGTCGTGTGCTGTGCCTTCAACCACTGGAGCACTGCCCTGGCCGGCCCTGCTGCCCAGGGTGAGGGGATGGAGGGGCCCTGGGGGAGGGAGAGGTGCCACAGCCCTCAGTCCTGCTCATGGGAACCTTCTTGAGGGTGGATGTTGCACATCCATCAGCCCTGGAGCACCACGCTTCTGGGGATTGTGGGCTTAGTGACAGTTCCCTGATCCTCGTTCTCTGGGTGTCTCTGCAGCTTCCAGTCCCACCAGCAGCCGACCAGCCACTGATTATTCCAGCTACATCCTGGCTATCTACAGCTCCCGCCTGGTGATGGTGGAGCAGGTGGAGGCACAGCCCACCACGCTGGCAGATGCCATCATCCTGCTGACTGAGAACAAGGGCGAGCGCCACGAGGTGTGTGGGGGGCACTGGGTGGGGGCTGTAGTGGGGAGGGGAGTGATGCTGCCAGAGGGAGCCTGGACCTGTGGGGTCCTTTGGCAGGGGTTGGGCAGGGCTGTGCCAGCTCTGGCTGCCACCCCTGGATGCCCACCCCCTTTGCCCCCTGGGGCAGCATGGGCTGCCCTTGGCTAGAGTGGAGGATGCCAGTGCAGGGGTTTTGATTTGGGGATGGGGGTGCCCAGAGGTTTCACCCCCTTCCCTGCTGTTTGCCCCAGGGCCGTGAGGGGATGACCTGCTACTACCTGACCCACGGCTGGGCAGGGCTCATTGTGGTGGTGGAGAACCGGCACCCGAAGTCCTACCTGCACGTGCAGTGCGACTGCACCGACAGCTTCAACGTGGTGTCCACGCGCGGCAGCCTCAAGACACAGGACAGCGTCCCCCCCTTGCACAGGTCTGGGGTAGGCTGGGGTGGGTCATGGGGGCTGCCATGGGGCTGGCAGGAGGCTGGGAGAAAGGCAGAGCCAGGGCTGGCAGGGAGGCATGGACAGGGTGGGATTCCTAGGGCAGAGGTGGGATTCCTGGGGCAGAGGTGGAATTTCCAGGGCAGAGATGGGATTGCCAGGACAGAGGTGGGGTTCCTGGGTCAGAGGTGGGATTGCAGGGGTGGAGGCTGCTGCCCTGAGCCCGTGGCTCTCTCCACAGGCAGGTGTTGGTGATCCTGTCCCAGCTGGAGGGTAATGCTGGCTTCTCCATCACGCACCGCCTGGCGCACCGCAAAGCCACCCAGGCCTTCCTCAATGACTGGATGCTGACGAAGGGCACCCACAACCCGCTGCTCACGCCCGAGGTCGCTGGGCTGCACGGCCCCCGGCCCCTATGACAAAGAGCCTCCCCCTCCCCGTCCCGCTGCCCCGTTCCTGTCACCGAGCCTCTGGCCCGGGGTGCCCCCCGAGCCACCAGCGCTGAGCTGTGGGGCAGAGCTGGACTGGCACCCCCAGCACTTTGCCCCACGCCGCGGGGCTGGGGCGAGTTCTCAGAGCCAGCGCCAGCCCTGCCCGCTGCCCTGGCACCGCTGCCCCACGCACTTTACGAGGAGCGGCCGGGGGCACGGGGCCATCTCAGGATCCCACCTGCCCCTTCCTGCGCTGGGCCCGGTGCCCTCTGCCCGCCCCGGGGACTGTGGGAGAGGGAGGGGCTGGAGGCTGCTGTCAAGACCCTTCCAAGGCACCACGCTCAGGACTCTGCCCCTTCCCGTAGCACCAGGGCACTGGCGCTGCAAAAAGAAGAATATACCTCTGATGTCTGTCCGTCTGTGTGACCCTCCGTCTGTCCCTGGGCCCTTCCTCTGTCTTGTTGCCCCCTTTGTCTGCTGCCAGGACCAGCATGGTGCTGAGGCTGGGCTGGGGGTACCAGGGTCACGCTGCCATGGTGCCACCCATGCCAGGGTCCCCCCACCCATCCCGGGTGCTGGGTCTGGTGGGGAGAGGGCACAGGTTTGTTGCAGAAAGCTGCTGCTGAGGGGGTTATGCTGTAATGGGGGTGAAACTCAGAGGTTTCACCACATCCTGCTCAGCTCCGGGTGGGGAGCAGGGTCTCGGGGTGCTGCAGGGGGGGGCTGCGGCCCGGGGCCCCTCTCCCTGTCACACAAGTGTTACTATGCAAAGGCGGCTGGTGGGAGCAGTGCCTGGAGAGAAGCCATGGCCCGAGCTGCCCCCTGGCACTGCCCTGTGGGCCTCCCTGTGCCCCATGGAGGGAGGCTGGGCAGCAGCTACCGACCCGGGGTCAGGCAGCAGTTCCCTGGAATTACCACGAGTCCATGTGCTGGGGAAGGAGTCGTTTTGGGGGGAAGCAGAGAGCCCCCTCCTCCAGAGCCCGAGTGCTGTGGGAGGCAGTGAGCACAAGGCAAAGGCTGCACCTCGGCGTGCTGCTGGCCCTGTGGGTGCTCCAAGGTGGGGGCTGATCCTGGGGGGAGCTGCACCCCACATCTTCAGGGCTTCGTGGCTCTCTGACTTGATATGTGTGTGTGTGTGTGTGTGTGTGTGGTTTGGGGGTTCCCCTGTGTACTGTCTCCTTCCTGAGCTGTGTGGACTTTACAGCTGAGGGGGGGCGATGGGCAATGCTGGGTCCTGTTCTGGCAGGGACTGTGCTGGGGGATCCTGCACCCCAAACCTTGCACCCCAAACCCTGCACCAGCAGCTGGGCTGGGCAGGGGGTGAGGGGGGCTCTGCCCAACCTGTCCCTCTGTGTCCCCTGGGGATTGGGGGTGGCAGGGGGGGTGGGCTGCCTGGGCACCCTCCCAGCCCCCCCAGCTGGGGCTGCTGAGCCAAGCTCTGTCCGTATTTCTGTTTGTTGATCTGTTTTCTCTCTTTCCAGCTCCTTCCTCCTTGGGATGATTTGTCCTTCACTTTTTTTTCTCCTCTCTCTTTCTGTCTTTCTGAGCTGTGAATATTTTTAACCCTGTAAATACTGTCCAGCTCTTCAGAATCATAGGATATTTTATCAATTGTAAATCAGATCAGTAATCCCTGTATGATATGAATTATCCATGGGTGGTTTTCAAACTCAGGTTCTGATGGACCAAATAAAGTTTTGTTTTTTACTGAAGCTGCCTGCTTTTGCTGTGGAAGGGACAAAAGGGATGAGTGGGCTGGTTTGGGGGTCAAAGCAATGAGTCTTGAAGGCATTTCCCTGGAGCACTGACATTCACTGCTGGGGGGAGAGCTGAGCACCAATAAGAGGGGAATTCGAAGTTATCCCGCACTTGGGGGTGCGGGAGTGTAGATAGGGGCGGAAATAAAGCAAAACATAAGCAAAATCCAGAAATTCCCATAAAATGAGCGGTGTTCACTCGCAGGGCCGAGCAGGACTGTGCCGTGGCCGGGAGAGGGCACCCACCATCCGCCTGGATGCTCTCCCGCTCGTGCCTCAGTTTCCCCACCCGTTCCATGCCGGGCGGCGCGATGGCCCTGCCCGCCGCATGCCCGGCACCGTGCCCAGGCTGGGGGTGCAGGAGCAGCTCCCTCCTCGCAGCACCCAGGGCAGCAGCCCTGCTCCCTGCCGTGCCTTTGTCCGGCGGCAGGGCCGCCTGGCGCGGGGAGAGCTTTCCGGCTGAGCGGAGGCGGCCGGCTGCCAGCCCGCTCTCGCCCGGGGTGGGCACCTTGAGACCAGTAGGGAGAGACAGAAGGAGAGGATTTCGCTCTTTCTTACAGCAACTTGTAATAGATTTTTCCGGGCGAAACATCTTTGCATTCAGGAGGCCCTGTCACAAGCCATCAGCCTCAGCCAGGGAGAAACAGATGGAGAGTTAATTTTGGCGGGGAGGGCACTGCCACGCTCCCTCCTCTCCCTCAGTCTGTTTGGGGAGCGGAGCCGGCTTTAACCCTCGCGGCCGTGCAGCCTCTCGCTGCCGCCTCCTGGCGACCCCGGGGGGCTGTGGGGCCGCCACGGGTCCCCCCGCCCACGCTGTGCTGCTCGGTGCCAAGGACACGCCGGGACATCTCAGCGCAGTGACCTGCTGCTGGCTCTTGTCATGACGCCCAGCCCAGGTGGGTGATCGTGTCCTGCCTTCCCACGGCCACGGCTCCGCCCTGGTGAGCCCCGCGCCTGCCAATGCACCAGGAGCGAATCCGGCCGTGGCAGGAGGTTGGCACGGCAGTGCCTGGTGCAGCCGGGGCCCTCGGGTGGGCTGGTGGTAAAGGGGACACTATCTCCCAGGAGAAGGCACATGTGTGGCAGTGAGGGCAGTGATTCTGTCTGGACACTTTGAGAGCCCTCAGAACACCCCCAGCATCACAGACCGGGCTGAGAGCTGCGGTGTAGCCATGGAAGGGGTGGAGGTGAAATCAAATCCTAAGTGTGCCCAGTTCCCAAGGGCTGAAGCAGCATTAACTGCTTTATAATTACAAATAATTGTGTGGCAAAAGATAAAATTGTGTTTGACACATCAGCTCTGGAGGAGGGTGTTGCTTCATCAGGAAATTTGTCATCCCTTGGCTCTGTCAGTCTTAAGCCTGAGGTCTGAAGGGGGAGATGGGGATGGGCAAAGGGAGCAGCAGATCAAGGGAAGGATGGATGGAAGGGAAGGATGGACAGCAGGACACTGTGGAGAGGAGATAGAGGAGGAGTGCTGTGGTACCGAGCCGTGTGAAGAGCAGAGAGCAGAGGCACAGGTGTGACAGCTGAGGCAGGGAGCAGGCAGGGGTTGTCCCACTGCCCTGGCACGGCTGTGACTCCTCACCCAAGGGGCTGAGGCTGCAGAAATGGCAGCACAAGTCACCCCAGGGGTGTCCCCGCACCAGCTCATCTGGTGGGACAGCGTGAGCGGGGCAAGCTGCCGGGGCCATGTGAGCCCACCCCAGTGCAGTTGCTGTCCCGCAGGTCCCCTCCACCTGCAGGGCTGGTGCTGCTCCTCCCTGGGCACACACGAGGATGCTCGGGCAAATGAAGGCAAAGAGTTGGCAGGCTCTGGCACAGGGTGCCCAGAGCAGCTGTGGCTGCCCCTGGATCCCTGGCAGTGCCCAAGGCCAGGCTGGATGGGGCTTGGAGCAGCCGGGAACAGTGGGAGGTGACCCTGCCCGTGGCAGGGGGTGGAACAGGATAGGCTTTAATGTCCCTTCCATTCCAAAATAGACTGGGATTCTCTGAGGCAGTCGCTGTCTCATCAGCACGGTCACCATCCCTTGACCTGCTGAGCCCGGGGAAACCCCCGGAGGCAGAGCTGGGAATGGGGTCCTGGCTGCGGGACCGGCCGGGCTCCGGCCGCCCGTCAGGCCCTGCTCGGGAGGGGGCATGTCAGGGAGCGAGAGCTCCAGCGCTCTCTGTGATTCACTCTGACTATAATGGGAGCTGCTGGTGAATATTTTATGGCTCCCACAGGGCAGATAGAACATATTGTGCATTTTACGCCACAAATCTCCGCCTGGAGACAGAGGGAAGCTTAAAAAAGAGCAGCACCAGCACAGCGCTGGGTTGAGGGGGGCAGAGCGGCAGCGCCGGTGCCAGCGTGAGCATGGCAAGGATGTTGTCGCCCACCTCCGTCACCCTCCCGGGGGTGCCGATGGGTGCCCCCGCCCAGCACCGGCCGGGCACGGGGGCTGCTCCGCGGCCGCAGGCCCGGGCTGCGGCGGGCGGCTGCGGCGGCTGCGGCCGCTGCCCCGGGCCAGGCCTGGCAGCTCTGCGGCTCTGCGGCGCAGGCGAAGTGCTTTGCCCGGGGCTGAGCCCTGCAGGAGGGTCCCTGCCTGCGCCCCGGCCTGCCTTCCCCTTCGTCAATAATGCAGCCGCTGCCCCGGGCGCCCGCCGGCGCTGCCCGCAATAATGGATCGGGATGCGAGCGGCCCCCTCCTCATCCTCCGCTGCGCCCCGCGCTCTGCCAGGAGCTGCCGAGCCACGGAGGAGCGCTCGCCTTCACCGGCACCTGCCGCTGCTGCTGCCCGGCCGGCAGGCCCAGGGACGGGGCTCCCTGCAGGCAGCCCCATCCCCAGCCCGGCACCGCGGGGAGCGGGAGCCGCCGGGGCCGCAGCTCCGGCTGGGCGCGCTCAGGAAGGACACGGGGCACGGCCACCACTGGCACCGTGTGCCAGCAGGGAGGCTCGGGCTGGGACTCCGGGCCTTGCTGAGGGGCTGTGCGTGCATGGGTGAGCTCTGGGTGCCAGGGTGCTCATCCTGCGTCCCTCGAGCCCGCTCCATGCCAGGCAGGGAAACGCCACGGGTCCTGCGCTGGGCTGCAGCGGGGGGAGGTACCTCGGACCACAGCAGCAGCTGGAAAGAGGAGGAGGAGGAGGAGGATGCAGGCACCAGCGGGTCAGGGCCAGCCCACGTGTGCCGCTGTAGGTGGTGAGCGGCGCTTTGTCCTCCCACCCAGGAGACCCCCAGCTCCCCCCCAGCCACCAGCCAGTGGGTTGGCGACCTGATGCTTGGGGTCAGCTTCTTCCCCCTTCAGATGAGGGAGAAAGCCCCTGAGATCTGGGTCAGGCCCAGGGTACCTAGAGAGCAGTCCCCAGTCCCCCGACAGGGCCGTGTAGGTGGGAGGGCACAAGCGGCCGCCAGAGGGGACCAGCCTGTGCCTCAGTGGCACCAGGGACCCGCCACCTCCCCCGACCCCAGCTCCGATGGGTGAGCAGACCCCTTCAACATCCCCCACTTCCGAATGGGGGTACGGCAGAGCTGCAGAGGGCGGGGCGGAGCTGCTCTGGGGCGCTCACCTGGGGGCCACGGTGGCACACGGTGGCTTCACAGCAGGGCTGCCATGGCATCCTAGGGTGCCACGCTGTCCCTCGGCTGGGCTTCACCAAGGACGAGGCTCAGGGGGTCACCCAGACAGACAGGAGGAAGGAGAATACTTTGCCGGGATGAAGGGGAAGATCCCGTTCCAGGACGGCTGCTCTCCTCCTCCTCCTCCTCCTCCTCCTCGCCCGCTCCATCCGAGGGCAGCGGGCTCGCAGGGTCCGGGCCGGCGCGGCTGGGGCCGGGCTGTCACGGGCTGGGCTATCGAATCTGAAAGCAATTAAAGCCATCACCAGCGCTCGCTCGGGGCTGGCTCCAGGCTGCAGAGAACCTGCCACAACAGATCATGTGCTCGGTGCTGCTGGCCCGAGGACCTGCTCCCACCCGCGCCCCGACACGCTCCGGTGCCAGCCCCGCGCGGGGGAGGACGGGCCCGGGAGGGCGAGAGGCCGCCGTGAGGGGCCACGCGGCAGCCCCGGCTCCTGCTTCCTCTCCGGGGGGTGCTGCTGCCCGGGGGCTCGGCAGAGGGGCTCGGCCACCAGCTCTGGCCACGGCCGGTCGTGCTGGCGAGGAGCTGGCGGTGCTGCGGTGCCTCGGGCGGTTCCCGTGGGTCCCGGGCAGGGTTTGCACCCTGCTGCTCTCCGTGGGCACAGTGGGGGGGGGTGGGCACGGCTGGCAGCTGCCTGCTCCCGTGGATTTTCCAGGCAGAGCGGCCGTAGCTCGTGATCCACGGCTTGTCCCACACGGTGACAATGGGGACAGCCCCAGCAGGTCGTATCCTGGGCGGGGGGCAAAAAGCAGCAGACCCTGATCTCGGCAGCTGCTGGAAGCAGGGTGGGTGGCAGAGGGGTGCTGTGGAGGGGCAGCACCCCTCTATCGTGGGGTGAGGAGGGGGCTCTCGCCAAGCCCCTTCCACCCCGTCATTCCCTTACCCCGATGGGGAACGATGCCAGGATCCCCAGCCTTCCCCTTCCCCGCCCCCCCCCCTCCCCCCCCCGATTTTGGGGAATCTGCGGCCGCCTGCCTCCCACGGCTCAGGGGCTGATCCAGCCTTCCAGGAGCATCTCCCGGGGCTAAACCCATCGCGGCTCTCCCGGCGGGGCGCGGCGGGGCGGGGGTCCCCCCTCCTCGGGCACCGCACAGTTAAGCAGAAGTTTGCTGGTACGGAAGTTGCACATTGTCTTGAGGCACATTTTCTGTTTTTTCACTTGTGAAATATTTCTGTCAGAACCAGTTAATGTACAAATTAGCAGCGGTGGTCTCTCTTACGTCTTCTGACTCACTAATTTGACAGGGGGTGTTTCGGTGGCGGAGCTCGCTCTTGACAGGCAAACGGGAGGTCAGGGACCCGCAGGGGGAGGAGGCACCGAGCCGCAGCTTCCCGGGGGTCTTCTCTTTCCTAGCCCACCCCACCGCTCCCGTTCGCTCGGCCCTGGCTGGAGCAGTTAAGCTCGGGTTTGGTGGTTTTCCCCTCGAACAAAATTTTCCCCAAGAAAGCGCTCTTGGGGTAGGTGGGGAGGCCAGTGGTGGGGGTTATGCTTTTGATGTCCTACAAGCAAACCCAAGGAGGAGCATAGGAAAGGGTTCCCTGCACCACGGCTGCATCCTTCACCTCCTCCAGCCTGGGAATTCAGCTCTGCGTTTCAGGACACCCCCCACCCCCTCAAGAGCCCCCATCCTCCCCCTGCCACTAGAGAGAAACTAGCTGATGTTCCTCTTCTCTGTGCACAACACAATCCCTCCAGCCCGGGCTATGATGAGCCAAGGGGCTGCACGGCCCCCTTTTCCTTCTCCATCTGTATCCCAGGGATGCCGGTCGGAGGGGGGCCCAGCGCTGCCGGGGGGGCTGTGGGGGAGCACCCAGAGCCGGCCGTGCCAGGGGCGGCCCCGGCGCTGAGCAATGCTCTGACCGCGGCGTGCAAGCTGTCCCCGGGCCAGCGGCTGCTGCGACAGATGGGCCCCGCAGCCCGGAGCGCCCCGGGCCTGCGCTGAAACCAGCGGCCTCTGCCCGTGCCACCCTCCTCTGCACGCAGGCACTGCAGCCACTTGGCCCAGGATGGAGCTGGATGGAGATGGGCACCTCCTGGAGCAGGGGAAGGAGCTGCACCAGCCCTGCTGTCCCCAGCCCTCCTGTCCCAGCCCTCCTGTCCCCAGCCCTGCTGTCCCCAGTCCTGCTGTCCCAGCCCTGCTGTCCCCAGCCCTCCTGTCCCAGCCCTCCTGTCCCCAGCCCTGCTGTCCCAGCCCTGCTGTCCCAGCCCCTCCTGTCCCAGCCCCGCTGTCCCCAGCCCTGCTGTCCCAGCCCTTCTGTCCCAGCCCCGCTGTCCCCAGCCCTGCTGTCCCAGCCCTGCTGTCCCAGCCCCACTGTCCCCAGCCCTGCTGTCCCCAGCCCTCCTGTCCCAGCTGTGCGGCTGCCGGGGGCTGACCACGAGCCCGGGGAGGTGACTCTGGCTGTGGGAAGGGCACGTGGGTGCAGCCCTCTTCTCCTCATGTCCTCTCTTTCTACTGGGGTTTGCTGAGATCTCCTGCTCGTGGAGTTTACTCCTAAAGAAACAACCTCCCCTGGATGCTGCTGTTGCATCCTGTGACCAGCAGACCCCTGTGTCAAGCAGACCCCTGCAAAATCCTCCCCTTGGGGTCAAGCAGGGTGCCTGAGTGACCAGATTTGTTATTTTATCCTGAAGAGTTCTGAGCTGAGGTCTCAAACCAGCCTGACCATGGTCTCCACCTCCCACAAGGCTCAGCTCTGTTTTCAGAGATTCTGTACCCAAACCGGACCCCTGAGATGTTGCCCTATACCAGTGAGACACCAGCAATAGTGAGAAAACTGGTTTTATATCCCAGTGCATAGAAAAACTGTCTCAGTCCAGCCTCTTCCAGGAGCCCCTAGGCAGCAGCAGCAGATCTGGAAAGGAACTGGGAACTCCCACTTCCCCTTTCTTAATGAAAAATGGAAGTTTGTTTTCCAGGGGTGAATCCATGCCCAGCTGGCAGATGAGCCAGTCTGTGGTGATGCTGGCAAGGATGCTCAGGTGGTTTCTACACAGCCCTGCACCACAACATGGAGGGGACCATGAGCCTTGAAGGAGCTCAGCTCCAGCACTGGACCCTCCTGGTCACAACAAGGCCAATATCAGCAGCATTCACCCCCCACCGCCTATTGGCAGCTCCATGGAGACATCCCACTTCTTCCCATACCCGAGAAATCCCCACTGGCCATGAGCTGGCATGGAAACCACCATGCTTCCAACAGGGACAGCTGCTTGCTGCCTCTACAGCTTCCTGGCTCACTTTTGGCACAGAGGACTGGCTGGGAGAGAGCTTTGGAATGAGGCAGCAGCTCTCCCTCTCAGCCAGATCCTGGCCACCTTGGGGCCACCTGAGAGGCCACACCATGCCAGGGGTTCAGTGCAATGGAGACTCTCTGACAGCAGGGTTAGATTGCATAGTAGAGGAAAATTCATCCTTGGGAGGGTGGGCAGGCCCTGGCACAGGGTGCCCAGAGCAGCTGTGGCTGCCTCTGTATCCCTGGAAGTGTCCAAGGCCAGGCTGGATGGGGCTTGGAGCAACCTGGGACAGTGGAAAGCATCCCTGGACACGGCAGGGGGTGGAACAAGAAGAACTTTGAGGTCCTTTCCAACACAAACCATTCCAGGACCCTAGAAATGGCTGCCCACAGCACACACAGAGAAATGGCTCGGGGAGGGCTCTGTACAGAACTTATGGTGGCTTTTAGGGGCTGCCTGGGAGCTCCAGTGGGGAATAGCCCACCTTCAGGAAAGCCTGATGAGGCTGGAAAGCAGAGACAGCTCAGAGTTGATGGATAACCCAGGGCTGCTGCAGAGACTTCCCCAAACCCAGCCCCTGCCAGGGAGGGTGTCCGGCTCTGTCCAGGGTTCCTCAGGGCTTCTGCATCCCGAGGCGCTCCGAACGCATCCATCGCAGCATCCCTGCACATCCAGCTCCCAGCGCCGCCCAGCACCGCGCTGCCCGTGTCCCAGCAGGGCCAGGGAGCGGGACCGGACGCGTTCCCGGCACGAGGGGCTGCGGGAGCAGCGGGCACCGAGCCCCAGCCCCGCCGCTGCCTGCGAGGAGCCGCCGGATGCAGAGGCGGCCGGGGCGAAACAGCTCAGGCAGCACAAATCGACTGTGACAGCCCCAGAAAGGCTGAGCCCGGGGGTGCGGAAAAATACAAGTTAGTTTCCTTTTCCTTACCATATGCTCCCCTTCAGCTGTGGGCGGCACGATAATTACTGCCATCCACCATGCTGGTCTGGCTTGTCACACACGCTGCCGCCTGCTCCCGCCGAGGGCTCAGCCCGGCACCGCCTCCCGCGGGAAACACGCTGGGATTTGGCTTCCCCGGCCGCAGGTTTGGTTCTTCCCGGCACCAGGACAGCAGCTTGAAAGCAGCGGAGGTGCGGAGAGAGATGCAGCCCCTCTCCCCTCGGGTGTGTCGCCTTGCTGTTGGCTTTGGTGTTGGCTCCTCTTCTCCACCAGTGACCCCCAGCTGCGCTGTAGCCGGGTGAGGACACCTCTGTCCCTCTTCACAGGACGCTGCTGGGGTTGTCCCGTGCCAGATTCCATGCCTGGGTGCCAGGAGACCTCTGGGGACGGCCACTGCTTGGGCAGATTGGAAAACAAGCTCTGCGGGGCACTGCAAAGGCCAGGGAGGGGGTGAGGCTGTGAGCAGGACCAGAACACCTCCAGAGTTCCTTCCAAGTCCCAGGAGCACTGGGGCTCTGTGCGGGTGCAGCTGGTGCCGTGCAGGGGGAGCACAGGGGCCGAGGGATGTGCTGTCCCCCTGGCAGGTGCAGGGCACCCCCCTCCAGGGCACCCTTCTGGCCAGCAGGAGCAGGCTGGGGGCTGGCAGGGAGCAGCTCTGTGCCTGGACAGCCGCTGGAGCAGGAGGTCCATAAAAATGGGATGGAGCTCCGCTCCAGTCCCTGTACAAGCACCCGTGGCTGTGTCCTCCAGGACCGTGCAGACTCCAGGACTCAGGACTCAAATCATGGCTGGTTCCTGGTACCCTCAGAGATGTCTCTCTGGGTCAGGGACAGGTTTGTCTTGGTCATCACCCTCCCTGGGCATGGGTCAAAGTGGATGTTCATTCCCCAGTTAATGCCTGGCTTGAACATAAACTGCTTCAGTGTCCTCATTCAGGAAGAGAAGGACGAAGCTGTGGCTGCCCCTGGACCCTTGTAACTGTTCAGGGTCAGCTTGGACAGGGCCTGGAGCCACCTGATCAAGTGGAAAGTGTCCCTGCCCATGGCAGGGGGTGGAACAAGATGAGCTTTGAGATACCTTCCAACCTGTTCCAAGATTCTTTGAGGGGCCTTGGCACACACTCAGCACCTTGCAGGACTTGTTTCTCACAATGGACAATGGGACCTGGATGGGGACATGGTGCCACGAATCGATGTGGTCCTGCCAGGCTGCCTCAGCAGCCACAGGCTGTGCTTCCATCCCTGCAGCAGCTCCTTCTGTGGCTCCTCTGGTGCCAAGAGCATCACAGCCCCAGTCCTGAGCCCCATCCATCATGTCTTTGGACAGCACGTGTACTTCAAGAACCTGTCCCTTGCCTCAGTTTCCCCATCTCCTCAGATCCCTCTCCCTGGTCACAGCAGCATCCCAAGGAAGCTGGACAATAGAAACACTGGGAGATGCAGCAGCTGGAAAAAACAATCCAACTGGCAACTTCCCCGGGATCCCCTTGGAGGCTGTGCTGGAGAGGAGAATGGATCTGGTCCTTGGCTGAACCCTCCTGCCCCAGTGCCCCCGGGGCTCAGATTTCCCGGGAATACACCCGGTAAAGCAAAATTTAGGAGATGAGGCGCCGCGGGTTCTCCACCTCCTGGGCAGGTTACATGGAAGACAAACCTTCCCACACACCGAGCAGAGTTCTCGCTTCCTTTCCACATCTGAAAAGGAAAGCTCCCAAACCCCATCTCGCCGCCCTGCCCATCCCTGGGAAGTGCCCGTGCCCGGCGGTGCCCGGCCACCCCTGGCTGTGCCAGCCGCTTGAGTGGCTCGCTGACTCTTTAACCGGTTCTGCGGCAAAGGACCTTAACGGAGTGCCGGCGCCGGGGCGGGCGCTGATGCGATGTGACAGCCCCCGCACACCTCCCGAGCGCGGCGCTCGGGGCGCGGCGCCGCTGCCGGGGCGGGGGCACCCAGCCGGGCAGGGCGGGGGGCTCGGGGCCGAGGGGGGCTGGGGAATCCATCACCCCATCACCCTGACGTCACTGGAAGGCGGTTTAATATCCGTCAATCGCACGGAAAATCGCATGTTTGGCCCCAGAGCCCTCCTCCCCACGCCCCCCGCAGCCGCCTGTCCTATTTTGAAGGGCTCATTTTCCCGGCGCTAATGAAAGCGACAGCCGTGCAGGGCTGGTATTTGGGGTTATCAGTGAGAATATTAATGGTGCTGCTCGGCGTTAACTCTTTGAGAGGCCGGAGCTGGGCAGCCGCCGCCACTGAGCCCGGCCCCAGCTGAGCCCGGACTCCTCAGCACCACATCCAGGAATGGGGGTGGGATGGGATGGGATGGGATGGGATGGGATGGGATGGGATGGGATGGGATGGGATGGCCACTTCCATGAAGCTTTAATTGATTTAATCACTTTTGAGCCCCGGGCAGGGGATCGACCCTGCTGCTTCCTGCTGAGGAGGCTGAGGGAGCCGAGGTGGAGGTGAGGGGATGGTGGGGGCTGCTGTTACCTGGAGCAGCAGCGAGGAGGGGAGGATGGGGACACCAAGGGACCTCCTCGGGGGAAAGGCAGGTGCCAGAGGTGACCTGTCATAGCCAGGATGTGGGCAGGGAGAAGGGATGAGCTCACCTTGCACAGGAAGGCTCTGGCAGTCTGAGTGTGTTCGTGTTTGGCTGGAGATGTTAATGGTTGACTGGAATGCAGAGTTCCCCACGAGGGCTTTGCAAACAGCTGTGTGCAGATGTTAAAGAACAAACACATCCCAGAAAACATCCTATAGCACTCACGGTACAGAGATGAGCCTTTCAGCAGAGCCTGTTGTGAGAGGATGAAGGGTGGGGGTTTTAAACTGAAAGAGGGGAGATTTAGGTAGGATATAAATAAGTTTTTTACAATGAGGGTGGTGAGGCCCTGGCACAGGTTGCCCAGAGAAGCTGTGGTTGCCCCATTCCTGGAAATGTTCAAGGCCAGGTTGGAGGGGGCTTGAAGGAGCCTGGTGTAGTAGAAGGTGTCCCTGCACATTGCAGGGAGGGGTGGAACTGGATGGGCTTTAAAGATCCTCTCCAGCCCAAACCTTTGTGTGGTTCTGTGATCCACATCCTCACTCCACCGGCCTCTCATTTGGTTTCAAGGTAATTCAGGTCACTGCCATGACAGTGGAGGTTCTGTATGAAGTCCCCAAGCCACTGGCCCTCAGTGGCACCTCAGGGTGGCTTCTCCTTGTGGATCCCACTGGGCATGAGCTCGTTGGAGTGGTGAGGGGGTGCTTGTGCTGGCACCCCTCAGTCACAGCCTGCAGAGGAGTTCATGTGCCCATGGAAGGCATGACTGTGCCTCCTCAGACTCCCTAAGGAGCCATCCTAAGGGATAAAGGATCTCCTTGGGCTGGACCTCAAAAAGAGATTATCAAAGAGCCATAGAATCTCCTGAGCTGGGAGGGACCAACTCAGTACAAGGATCACCAAGTCCAACTCCTTGATTGTGGTCACAGTGAGAATTGGCACATCAGCCTGTCATACACAGCAGAACCTGACAGTGGGGAAGGGACAGGGGAGTTGTGCTGTGTCCAAAGACTCCAGGCAGCAGCTCCCTTGGAGATCCAGGGCTGCTGAAAACCACAGCAAACACTGACTGATTTTATCCCAGCATCTACCCAAGCTTTGAGTACAACAGGATTCACCGGCAGGTTTCTTGGAGAAAAGCCAGGCGGGATGCTGTGAATGCCACCAGGGCCACAGCAGTGACAGGTCCCACCTGAGGAGAGACTGGTGTTTGCCAGGGGGAGAGCAACTCAGCCCCAGCCTCCAGTGAGGAGCCGAGGTGTCACAGCAGCCCCTGCACTCAGGAGCTGCCGGCTCGTCCCTGAAGCCCCTCTAATTGGATGCATTTAAAGATGCCTCCTGAGCTGTCTGTGTCTCCAGCAGGACACACATCCCTAAAATGACACCAGCTAATTAAGTCCGTGGAAGCCCAAGGACTCTTCTGTGTCTTGTTTGTTATCCAGGAGCCTGAGGCAACGCTGAGGCCAGTAGGACCCTGACAGGCAGCTGGAGAAAGCGGGTAATGACAGGGCCACCAAACCGGCCAGGGAGAAAGAGGCAGGAGAGTACAGAAATCAGCAATGACAATAACAACCGGCCATGCTGAGACACCTCCTGTGCCTTGGAGAGGTGGGATCAATGAAGCAGAGAGCTCCTCACCCTCTTCCAGGCACCTCCAGGGCAAACGGGATGGAGGCTGGGGGTGGTGATGGGGCACTGGCGATGGAGTTTGCTGCTTGAAGGTCAAGAGACAAGTCTCTTATCAGACTGTTCTCATGATTTCTGGGGAAACACAGCAGCACCCCTCTAGTTTGGCTGGAGAGCTGTCTGACTGTCCAGCTGGCCAGGACAATAACCTGGAAACCCCTTCCTGCTGGCCTTCAGGATCCAGAAACCAGGGCAGAAGTTTCAACATGCACAAGTGCAAGGCTGGACCTGGGAGAGCAGCTCATGAGAGGACATCACCTGCCTCCCTTGCTTTCAGTATCTCCTCTGCTGTCCTTCACCTTGTGCTTCCACATTCTGTGACAAAACCTCTCCTGCAGCATCCTGGAGCCCATTCCCACCTCCCTCACCCTGCACTGTTCACAAAACACTGGACCAGGATTCCAGGGCAGTGGTGGTCCCCACCGCTGGAGGGGTTAAAGAGCCTTGTAGGTGACTTGGGGACAGTGCTGGGTTAATGGTGGTACTCAATGACCTCAGAGGGCTTTTCCAGCCTAAATGATTCTGTGATTCTATGAGATCTCCTTTACAGGGTGTGTGTCCACTCCACTGCTCCCTTTTCTCTGACACCACAGTATGGGAGAGAAAAAGAGATGATTCATGTGGCTGCCGTGGCTGCAGCAGCTGAGCAGACACCAGGAGTGCAGCCCCACACCATGGCTAATAGCTAATGGCTAATGGCTAATGGCTAATGGCTAAGGGTCTGCTCAACCCTCTGGCCCTGAGCCAGAAGAGCTGCTAAGAGAATTCCTAGTTTTGTTTTGAATTATTCTGAAACCAAACCAGGGAGAGGTGTCTGGAGATGGCTTTCAGCCTTTCAAACAAGGTTTCCCCAGCAGCAGCTCATGGTCAAGAGAAGCCCATACAATTCCATTACTTTTATGCTAATCCTCCATCTTTTGATCTTCTCAGGTCTCCTTTATACAGGTGATGGATGCAATGGTGACCTACCTGGAGCAAAGGTACCTGGTAAGAATTTTGGGGGACAAGAAAGCTTCAGAGCAAGAGCAAAATTCATTTTACCCAATTTCAGATGCCTGGATGATGCTCACAGTCCCATGGTTTAACTCCAGGTGGTCCTGAGAGGAGCAGGGGGCTGCACTTGGTGATCCTTATGGGTGCCTCTCCAGCTGGAGATGCTCTACAATTCTGTGTCTGAAGGTGGGAGGAGAGGCAGAGTTCTGGGTGTACCCAGCACTTTCCCTGTCTGTGGTCAGGGCAAGGAGCAGCCCCAAGCTTGGTATTGCTGTCAAGAACTGTTTCCAGTGAGGGCTGGAAACTGTCTGTCCTGGTTCCTCTGCTGTGAGTGATTATTTGTGTCCATGGATGGACCTTCAAATCCAGCACTGACCAGTAACAGAAATACCCAGATTGCACCTGAGTGGGGTGACCTTGAAATAAAGGAGACAAACAAGGACCGAAGAACACCAAGGATCAGAATCAACAGAGAACTCTTTTGCCATGAAATCCATCCATTAATTATAATTTTTTTTCTAAATTCAGTTTTGGCTGTAATGATGACTTGTTTTCCCTGGAATAAGCACGTGGGAGGAAATGGATGTGCTCAGCTGAGGAGGGGTCAGTGGTTGTCTCAGCTCTGCGTGTGAGAGCTGCGCTCCCAGAGAGGCTCTGGGGAGCCTGCAGCTCTCCAAGGAACCACGTTACATTTCCTTCTTCCAGTTACTTATGATTCCCTGAACATCCAAAGCCTGCAGTTTACATTATATGACAGAGCAAAAATGTCCTATGGGCAAGGGTCTAGGGAATCACACAAATAGCAATTTACTAATTTCATGCTGCCTGTAGAAATCCTAAAGGCCTGGGGGCCTGGGGATGGGATGTGAAGCTTTTCTCTTTTGGGGCAATTAGTTTCAATCCAGCCTTTCTGATGACTGAAGGTTCTTGCTCGCCTGAAGGGACTTCAGAGGCCTGAAGAAAAAGGGTCAGGGTCTCTGTGTAGCTCAGGTCTCCAGATCATCAAACCTACCTCTACACATTGGGCTGTCATGGGCCAAGTCAATGAGGTTTCACCCTTTAGGGTGGTGAAAAGATTCCTAATAAAGAGGGAGAAGGTAGACAGAGGTGTGGAGAAGCCTCAGCTTTCCCCATTTCCATGGAAATTGTGGTCCTGAGTGAGATTGCACAGAAAGCTCCTGCCTTGGCTGCAGGGTCTCTACAAATAATTTTTGTCTGGTCTTGGCCAGACACAACCACTCCAGATCCCATTCCACACCCACAGCAGCAGTGATTCACCAGATACAGGAGCAGGTTTCTGCTCTGAGCTGGAGCCCCCAGGGTGCTGAGCTCCCCTGCCCAGAGCCTGGCAGCTCAAGCCTCATGGAGCAGGACCTTGTTTGTCCCCTGGATTTTGCTGAGGAAGGTGAGCAGCAGGTCCTAGCCTGCTGATGGTTTTGTTCTTAAGGAGGTGACATTCATGGGATATCATTTGGAGTCTATATTTTATCCTGTGTCAGTCATGGACAAACGTTTGCCTGAGTAAAGACATGGTAAGGGCTCCAGGATCCTCAGAGAAGATTTGGAGTGTTGTGGAGGCTTGTCTTACATGGGTGTGACCTGGGAATTTTGGCCAGGGTACCATTCCCATGTGAAGCTGAAAGAAGACCCTTGGGAAAGGCAGTTGGAACCAGAAGACCCTTAAGGCCCCTTCCAACCCAAACTATTCCATGGTTTTGTGAATCTTTTACAGAGAACATCTGATATGGGACGGAAGGATGTTCTTCCCCTTGTCTCAACATCTCCCAGAGCAGCAGCTCTCACTCCTCAGCACCAGTCCCAGCAGAAAAGGCCATTTTCTGGGGATCGTTTCAGCTGGCAGTGCCACAGCACAGGACTTTTCCTGCAGGGAGGAGGAGTGACCACGTTCCTGTGGCAGTCACAGGACAGTCCCACAGCCCATCACTCCCAGCTCCATGGCTGCACTTCACCATTCTGGCTCCTGCAGGTATTTTCCCTGTGGCCTTTCCAGCGGCTCGGGTGCTGTGGGCAGCCCGGCTCAGCTGCAGTTGCAGCTCTGGCTCGCAGCTGCACAGAGCCCTTCCCATCTGTTGCTGTCCCCGGCCGCTGGCTGCCCTCCCCCGCATTGTCACAGCGCTGTCACTGAGCTGAGGGCAGGAGGGAGGCTCTCACCCACTGAGGGGGGATTTTAGCTTTTTTCCCGGCTGGGGTTGCCAGGAGGCTGAGCCGTGCCTTTAGCGGATCTGCGTGCGTGGCTCCTTACAGCTGGAAGCAGATCTTCTCCCGGAGCCCTCGGCCCAGACGGAGCAGGTGGTTGGAATGGGAAGCAGAGGGGAATGGTCTGAGTGTGGGACAGAGACACAGACTTTGGGTGCTGCGGCTGGCAGCAGGAGAGAAGCATCCACCCAGGCCAAGCTGCTGCCCATCGCGCACTCCCAGGGACACAGACCCTGCTGCTTCGCCTCACCTCCTCCTCCTCCTCAAAGCCGCTCTTGTTTTACCTCTTATCCACCCACCGCTGCGGGAAACGCAAACCCGGGGCACATCCCCTTCCCCCAGGGACCCTGTTCCAGCCCCACGCGTGACGAGGAGCCACGACCCTCCAGCCCCGTCTCCGCCGCCGCCGCTCCCCCCGTGCCCGTCAGCGCTGATGGGCCCTGACAGCGCTGCTCTTTTTCTCACGCCCCGCCGGGCGCTGCGAGCGGGGGGACCCGGCCCGGGGGAGGTCGCGTTGCACCGAGCAGCTGTTCCCCATCACATCGCGCCGCGCTGCCCGCGCCGATGGGACGCGGCTGTCACAGCGCCCGCCGGGAGCGGCGGGCTGGGACCGGTCCGGGGGGGACGGACACGGTGGGGCTGGGATCGGTTCGGGTGGGACGGACACGGCGGGGCTGGGACCGGTCCGGGTGGGACGGACACGGTGGGGCTGGGATCGGTCCGGGTGGGACGGACACGGCGGGGCTGGGATCGGTCCGGGTGGGACGGACACGGTGGGGCTGGGATCGGTCCGGGTGGGACGGACACGGCGGGGCTGGGGTCGGTCCGGGCAGACGGACACGGCGGGGATGGATGTGGCTGCCCGGTGCCCGGGGCGCGCAGGGGCGGGAGCGGGCCGGCTCCGCACAGCGCAGCACGGTTCGCCTCGCTGCGCTGACCCAACGCACCGGTCCCACCTGTCTGCCATCCCTCATCCGCGCCCTGCAAAACTCTCCTCTCTCCTCCTCATCTGCCACCTCCAGAGCTGCATCCGAGCAGGCTGTACCCTTTCTTTGCTATTCCTGGCTCATCCAACTTACGGTCAGCTCTGGCCAGGAGCATTTTGCTGCTGAAGACAGAGGGTGCTCCCCCCCGTGCTCCTCCACTTTGCATCCAAGCCTACTCCTTTTCCCTGTGGGGAGCAGCCAGGTTTGCAAAGCTGCTAGTGGGATCAGCCTGGATGCAGTAGCCCCTGAAATGTGTGGGGCACAAGCCTGGTGTCAGGAGCCACTCCAGCTCCTGCAGACAGGAGGTAGAAGATGAGGGGAGAGATCCCTTCCAGTTCAGATCCTGAACCCCAACAAAGCAGAGCAATGGGACCTGTGCAGGTCCTGCAGCCCAGTGTGGTTGCACAGCAGCGATGTCCATGCTGCTTCCCCAGGCTGAGGCTCTCTCCTCCTGGCCTTCCTTGGGCAGCAGAAGTTCCCATTCCTGGTGCTTGCAGGAGTTCTGCAGCCTCACTGCTCAGCTTATCCATTTTTAACGAGCCCACCTCATAAATACTTTGTAAAGCACCTTCTAGCCAAAGTGCTTTTTTTGATTATTTTTTCTTCCCTGGCTGCTTGAAAGAGGTGCTCACCCTCCCGTTTCTCTTTGGTCTGTTGTCTTGCTGTTGTCTTGCACACATTTGCTATGCTGAAGTTACAAGGCTCTGCCTCCAAGACCAGTGGTGGGTCACAGTGAAGGATCACAGTGCTCCCCTTTGCTCCCTACACCTTCTGAGCAACCTGCAGGCACCCTGGTGCCTCCATCGACCCTACTGAGCACAGGGAGCAGCCCAGGTGGGCTCAGACCCTCACCCAGACCTTCCTCACCATTTCCATCCCACAGGACCTCCTTCCCTGCTGTCCACGCTGGGCTCTAGGCAGGACTAGAGAGCAGGACCTGCCCTCTTCCTTCCCTGTGGCTCTCACGTCTCCCCAGTTGCTTCCAGCTCTGCCATTTCTCCCTGAATTTCCACGATAGGTTAAGAAGCAGGTGGGGTGGTGAGCAGGAGAAATGACAACCCAAACACAACTTGCCAGAGCTGACTCCCTGCCTGGAAGATGTTCCCAAGCCAGGGCCTGGCTTGTTCAACGTGCAGCAGGTTATTTTTATCTTTCTTTCCCTCTTTTCTGAATCAATGTTCTGCATGGATCAGATCAGTGCTTCCAAGACAACTGGCCACAGAGCTGTTCTGTCACTGGCCAAGCTTCATCCTCTCCAAAAACCTGTCAGAGCAGCTGAAGGAAGCCAGGTTGTGTCAACTGACATGGATTTATCTTCAATGCCTCATTATATGGCTCCAGCAAGCCTTGGCCTTGCTAGGTGAGCAGCCCAGCAGCACCAGTTCATCCCTGTTCCTGCTCCCAGCTCCTGCCTGTCCTGCTCCCTCTCACAGTTTCAATGGGGTGCTGTGAGTGCAGCTGGCTGGACGAGGTTCACGTGGTCGTGCTGGCTGTGCCAGCCTTCTCCCTCCCTGAGTGCTTGGCCCCATTTCAATTGAATTGGACAAAATAGTCAAAATCTGAAAAGTGGTAAAAATTGTTGTGAGGCTTCTTGGGCTTTGTCCAGCAAAAGACCCAAATTTCCAAGGAAATGCTGCCATGTGAAGTCACCAGGACCTCCTAGAAGCACCACCAGGCCAACCAGTGTGTGCATGGCCACCCAACCAGCACCAGGGCCTGCTTCAGGTCCTGCAGGATAGGATATGACAGGGGACAGGAACGGTAAGGTCTTATTAGAGCTGGGGAAGTGAGTGAATGCAGTGTGTCATGGGTCAGAGAGCACAAAAGTGAGGTAGGAAGAGGCTGGGATGTAAACACAGGAAAGCAGCTGCTCCCACCGTGGCTTTTCCCACCCTTGTGAACCTCTTTTGCTGGCCTCAGAACCTCATTTCCTCTTTCCTGGGTGGCAAAAGCATCCCAGACATGTTGCAGGGGCTTTTCCCATTTTTCTTCTGCTGATTTTTAATTCTGTTGTTTTCCAGCTGTGAGAGCCTCACTCTTGTCCAGCACCTGTCTTCCACAGGTCTCGGCACCCCCAGCCCGGTGAGGACTTTCCCAAGCAGGAAAGGGACACCTTCAGAGCCTTTTGTTGCTGTTCTCTCGTGCCTTGGTGTTGATGGCTCTTGAAGGCAGCCGGAGCCCGTCAGGCAGCGCGGAGTAACCCGGGCTCGGAGCGCACAGCGCGGCCGGGGGGCGCGGGCTCAGCTCCGCTCCCGTCACCGCCGGAGCCGCGGGGACCGGGGGCTGTGCGGGGGCACGGGGCTCCGCCGTGCTTCTGCCTCGCTGCGGACCCGCCCGTGCCGCCGGGGGAGGCGTGGTGGAGGTTTGGGTGGAGATCCTGCATCCTGCAGGTGCCAGGCATCGCCAGGAAAGCGGGGCTGGGGCAGAGGCTCGGGCACAGGTCGGGTCTGCAGCTGGCAGCGGCACAGACCTTCCCGAGCCGGCTGGGGTGGCAGAGCCCTCATTTGGCTCCTCTTGTGGCTTTGGGATTGACAAGCCCTGGGAAGGGCTGGAAACCAGCCCATGGAACAGATCCTGTGTGGGACTTTGGGACCCAGGAAGGACCTTCTGCAAGGAGGGGAGAGGACACCCCTGCCTGGTCCCGCGTTAGAAAAACAAGCCGTGAGATCCAAACAGAGAGGGAAGGCAGGCTGAAGGAGAGCAGTTTCCAAAGGAGTCTGGATGTTTACTGGGCTGTGGAAAAGCACTTTCCCAAAAGATCAAGTGTGGTGAGATCGATGAGGCAGGAGTGGGCCCATGACAGCTGCTCTTCAGGACAAACAGGGGGAACATCCCAACAGGAAAACAGCAGGATCAGCTCTGTCTGCAGCCACAGTCCTGCAGGCTGAATTCCACTGAATCATGGAATGGTTTGGGCTGGAAGAGATGTTATGGGTCATCTCATCCCTGCCATGGCAGGGACACCTTCCACCGTCCCAGGCTGCTCCAAGCCCCGTCCAGCCTGGCCTTGGACACTGCCAGGGATCCAGGGGCAGCCACGGCTGCTCTGGGCACCCTGTGCCAGGGCCTGCCCACCCTCACAGGGGAGAATTTCTCCCTATTTACTAATCTAATCCTGCCCTCTGGCAGTTAAATCTCTCCCAGCTGCCAAGAAAATGGCCAGGCCACCAAACACAGACCACAGCTCAGTCCTGGGAGAGTTTTGAGGAGAAAGGATCAGCAAGCAGTGGAAGGACCTGCCAAGGGGAGCCTTATTGGTATGCAAGTCATATGTCCCCACGAAATGCTGCCAACCAAAGACCTGTGGCAACGAGGACATCTGTGAAAGCATTTTACAGTGATGAAACAGAAGATCAGATGGGTAAAAAAGCTCCCAGCCTCTCTGTCCAGCCTAATCTTTTGGAAGACATGGCACAAGGGACGATGCACCAGGTGAGCTGGATGGTGAAGGTGCTGACTGGGTCCTGTGCAAAGCCTCTCACAGGTCCTGTGCTCCTGGAGGGGTTTAGAGATCAACCCCTGAAAAGAAAAGCAAAGACAGTTCCTCTCTCTAAGTCACTGAGCATTTCTTCACCCATCCTGTTACTGCATTTTTTGGGCAAGTGCACGTTCTCTGGCGGTCTCAGTTGCCCAGATTTAATGTAAAATACCTCTGGGTGTGTGTTTGATACAGGCACAAGGCAGGGGAGCTTCACACTAACAGAACAGACTTTAGCTTTCCATTTTGTCTTACTCAGATCTTTGCTTCAGCCACCTTTGCTCAGTTTGGAATTGAGAACACCTTGATCAGAGCAGTTCTTGCTTTATTGAATTACTGGAATTACTTTCCCCTTGAACACTGCTGTGCTCCTTCTTTCCCTCTGTTCTTCAGAGTTCCACACCCAAATTAAGATGCCACTTGCTGCTGTTTTGGGAGCCCCTTACAGACCTGCACATCTGTTCTCTGGAGCACTTTTGGAAGCCACCTCAAGAGCAGGAGCCTCCCTCTGCTCTGACCCAGCTTCCCTGTGCTTTGTCCCTCATGTGATCATTCCTACATGTTCCCATGTTCAAATCAAACACGGGCTGGGCATGAAGGGCGCATCCCAGTGCCAGCAAGGCCATCAGAGAAGCTGCAATTTTAATGATATGGAGGAAATTCCTCTTTTGGAGCCTGATTCGTGAGGCTCTGTGACCCATGACAGCTGATGCTGGGACTATATTTGCTTCTGCTCTCACCTTCCCACGTTTCTGGGATAATTTTTGTTCCACAGATTACTTTAACTCATCTGCCCTGATTCCCAGTGGTCCTTAGCTGGTTAAGAAATACAAAATTAATCCTTCTATAAATTGCTTCACATTTTCAACATTTTCATCCCCTCTGTTCATAAGCAGAGAACTCACCTCTGTCAGACCAATGTGGCTTTTGGTAACCCAATTACTGAACTTTCTGATTTACTTTTTTGTGCAACTCTTCCCTCCTGGGTGTTGGAAACCAGCTGGGAATTACTTGCATGTCTTTTCCATGTTTTCCCTGCAGAAACACCTTTCACTGGCTTTGTTTCCTGTTCAGGTTCCTGTCTCCCAGACAAGTTTTAGCTGTGTTTAGTTTGGTGCTAAGTGGTGTTATAAATAAGCACTACTAGAGGGATTATCATTCAAACCCAACAGAAGGAGGAATATGTTGCTTATTCTGGGATTTAAACTGCAATTAGCTTAGTTGGTTAAGAAATACAAAATTAATCCTTCTATAAATTGCTTCACATTTTCAACATTTTCATCCCCTCTGTTCATAAGCAGAGAACTCACCTCTGTCAGACCAATGTGGCTTTTGGTAACCCAATTACTGAACTTTCTGATTTACTTTTTTGTGCAACTCTTCCCTCCTGGGTGTTGGAAACCAGCTGGGAATTACTTGCATGTCTTTTCCATGTTTTCCCTGCAGAAACACCTTTCACTGGCTTTGTTTCCTGTTCAGGTTCCTGTCTCCCAGACAAGTTTTAGCTGTGTTTAGTTTGGTGCTAAGTGGTGTTATAAATAAGCACTACTAGAGGGATTATCATTCAAACCCAACAGAAGGAGGAATATGTTGCTTATTCTGGGATTTAAACTGCAATTAGCTCTTACTGCATAGAGTTTTTGGCATGAAAAATGGTTCAAATCACTGATCTTCTACACAACGCTTCCTTTTCCCAGCTGGTGGACTCATCTCCCAGCCCCCTCCTCCCTGCCCCACTGGCTCCACTCCTCTGCTCCCATGAACATTCCCAGCCTCCTGCTTGGGGCAGCCAGTGTGGAAATGTCACTGCCTGCGCTTTGGGGATTCCTCAGCAGCACTGTGGCAGTGAGGGAGATGTCCAGCTCGTCCTAGCCAGTGCCAGGGATTTCATGCCTCTTTTGTTGGAAAGTTTTCCTTGCAACTCCAGTGACTTCAGAGGAAACGAGAGCTTTGTCTTGCTGTAATTCCCAGCTTCAGATGCAAAAAGTTTGAAAGGACTTCAGCTGGACTAGATAGTCACTGTTGGTCTCTTCCAACTGAACCATCCCATCCCATCCCATCCCATCCCATCCCATCCCAAATTTCCTTCTGCACTGGAGAATGGACAAATCTCCTCACAGTCATTGCAGCAGCACTCTGGGCCAGGAAATGCCCCCGGTTTATGGAGATGTCTGGCCCAAGTTTGGGATCTGGGGCAGGAAACGGGTATTTTGTCATTACAGAACCCACACACGGGTGTTGGCCAAGTGTCCTCTCTGCAGTTGGTGTCTCCTGCTGGAAAACTTAAGGATGGAAATTAAATTGCTCCTGTGGCCCCACCTGTGACAAGGAACAACCCAGTTTACCATTGCCAACTGGAATTTGGAGTTCAGCTAAGACCATAAAGCAGAAATATCTACAGAGAAAGACTCGGATCTTGACCTCCTCTGCACCTTCTTTTAATTCTGTCCTCCAGCCTTCACAGGAGCAAGGGAAGGCTCTCCCCTTCCAAACAACCCTGAAGGTGCCTACACAGTGCTTTTGCCCAAGAATGAAGTCTGTGCTTTCAGCTGCTGGAAGACTCGAGCTGTTGTTCACTGTCAGGGTTGAGCTGGTGACAAGGTGTGTGTGTCACCAGTGGCTGGTGGCCTGGAGCTTCCAGCTCCTTGGTCTGTAGGAATACATGGATAATACTCCAAGTAGCTTTCCATTGGAAAGACTCCAGTTCATAATTTAGTAGGTAGCTCCCCAGAGTTGGTACAACAGTTCCAAAGGTTTTTTGTGATGATGGTAAATTTGTGGTGGAGGATCTCAAAAGATATTATTGTGAAAGCATCAAAAACACAGGCCAGGTGAGGGGACTCAACTTTCTGGGTACATTCTAAAGGAGTGAGTGGTTAGTAAGTTCCAAGTTTTTTTCTGCCCAAGACATCTCCTCTTCAAGGACATTTGAACATGATGAGTGAAGAAATTCAAGGGAAGAGAGTCTCCACCACCTTTTCTCTGTTAACCACACGGACCTGCTTCAGAAGCATGGTGAAACAAATGCAGTTCCCATGTTCTACAACACCAAATTCAGCCAGGATGAAGAATTCAGTGTGGTGGAAAGAAAAGGAGGGGACAGCAGAAGAGGGGGAGGTGATATCCATCAGCGGAGAAGAGACAGGTTGTCCTACCATGGCCCCAGTGCCCAAACCTTTCCTTGGTCCTGAGCAGCATCAGCAACTGGGGTGGTGCTGGGGCTGCTGCACCCTCTCCCAGGCCTGCTGCACCTCCAGCCATGGCCTGGGACAAGCACAGCTGTCCTCCTCCCTCCACTGTGGCAGCAGTGACCCCACCTCATGTGACAGCTTTATGGCATCACCAGCGTTTACGGTTTGGAGCTTCCTGGGTTGGGAGGGCAAAGGACTGCTGTCTGATGGGCATCTCCAGCAAGCACTGGAGGTGCCACCACACTAGAGCCCTTTGTTCTCTCTTCCAAGACCGCCCAGCACCCTTGGCCTTGGTGGGTTAACGTGTTGCTGGCCGTGGCCCCTGTTGCTGCCGCGCTTTCCCCCCTCTCCCTCGCCCTCACTCCCCCCCTCTCTCCTCCTCTCCCAGCTCCGTAGCAGTTTCCTCGGGAGTGTTCAGCTAGCTGACACATTTGCCACAGATGGATGGTGCACACGGAGACAGCTGTCACTCCCGATTTGTGGTCCACTGCGTGACAGCAGGGCTGATGCCTTCTGAAAGGCCGTCTCGCGGAGCACATGCACTCTGACATTCTTCGAGATGAGCCCTACAGACACCTCTCAGTGGACCTCAGGAGAAGCTGGCAAGCGAGCCCTTCCCGCTCCCCCTCCCCGGAGCAGCCTGCAGGCTGGAAGAAAGCAGCCACTCTGGTGTGCACACACACACAGGCACGGCCAACCTCCTTGGGTAGTTCTGTGCCACTGCTGGCCCGCCAGGTCCCAGCCCGGCTGTTTGCTCCTGATGCTGCTGTATGAAGTGAGGCGGGCTGAGATCTGCGGGAGGGAAAGGTCACCAGCGAAGCTGCTCTTTTCCCCTTTTCTGCCTTTTTAATTGCAGGAGGGAGGGATATGGGCTCCAGATTCATTCTGTCACAGCAGCTGCCTCCAGCCTCTTGAGCTCCTCTGTCACAGAAAAGCTGATGGACTTTGCAGCCACAGCCCCTTCAGGCCTCTCTGTCTTCTCCATCACCTCTGATGGTCTCCATCACCTCTGAACCACACAGAAAAATGGAAGTCCTCCCTCTTGGCAGGGGTTTCCTCCCACCCTCCCACCCCAGCACTGCACAGGACAATGGGGCAGCTGCCCCAACAGGACCCCAAAAGCTCCCAGGGAGTTCCTCTGACCAGCTCCAGGCCAGCTGCAGGGGCAAGGCTGACTTAGGCAAGGCTGGCTCCTTGCAGGACAAGGTTCTCCCCCCCTTAACCAGGCTGAGGGCCATAATTTCATGCCCCAACCACAGATACCTGCCCCAGGCACTGATGTGTAGACACCTGAGTTTTCAACTCTGAGACCTTCAGCAAAACCCTTCGGGTGGGACTTTCAGGTGAATAGACAAAGCAGAACAGAAGAAACTGTCTTCAGTTCTGGGCAGAAGAACAAAACTCTCCAGATTCAAGATTCTGTGGGAATGGGAACTGGTCCTTCCTTTGGTCCTCAGGGAAAAAAATTCCTGCTAGAAAACAGAAACTCACAGCTGTTAATTGTCAATTTCATTTGTAAAAGATTATAATCAAGGGAATAAGTCTACCTAAAAGGGAAAACTTTAACTGATTCTAGAGAATATCATCTGGGTCCCTCTGGAACTGGCCTGAGACTTCCCCATCTCCTCCAGTCACTGAATCCACCACAGGGGACACCTTGGCTGCACCAGGTCATGAAAAATTCCTTCTAGCAAGGTCTCTGGTGGTGCTGAACAGTGGAAAGGAGAGAGGACACAGGCAGAGCAAACTCACAGGAGACTTCTCTTGGGCACTCTCCAAGCCTCCTGCTGGTCAAAGCTGGAGGACTTAATGAACCAAGTATGATTTCTCCATATTCAGTGGCTCCTGTTGGAGCTCCCACCTCAGCAGTGCCTAGCTAGGCCTGCCATCCCTCCCATTCCAAAGTCCTAGGGAGCCATTCAGTTTCTGAACATTTACAAGTACAGAGCCACAAGGACATCAGTTATCCTGGTTGCTTTCATCCCTCCACTCCTGTTCCCATCCCCTGGGAGCAGCCTGAGCCTGCTTAGCAAGGAGAAGGTGTGATTTGCACCAGGACTCAGATTCCCTGGATCCTGCAGCAACAGGAACAGCGTCTCCCACCAGGGTCTGACTGTGTTGCCTTTGAGCTTCCCAGCTGGATGCTGCTCTGTTATCTGGGCAGGGACACCTCCAGACTGGTGGGAGGTCATGTCAAAGTGGCATCAGCATGAGAGGAAGGTGTTCAGTGGGGTGGGGATCCTGGCAGGGGGGGTGGGGCCCTTACCCAGCCCCAAAGCTGGGAAAGCGTGTTTGTGTGTGGCAAAGTACTAGAACAAGTGTGCATCCAGAAGAAAATTCCACAATCAGAATAATGAGTTCAAGATTGCTGAAAGTCACTGAGAACCTCAGGAAGAGACTGAAGTGGAGCCCAAGTGAAGTTCAAACTAAAGAGAAAGGAGCCATTTCCCTCCTGCTGAGAGCACACAGAAAGAGAACACATGCTCTGTCTCCAGAAAGATTTCCCTGTACTGTTCCATGAGGCCATCCCTAAAAAATATGGGACTGTCCTGCTCTGAGGATCACAGCTGTGGCTGAGAGGAAGAGTCCCAACAGGGGACTGTGCTCCTCAGCTGGAAAGAACTGTGAGCTCTCACAAAGCCTCAGCAGGTTCTGGTCTGACACACAACGGTGTATGCCTGGAGATGGAGATCCAGGGAATCCAGATCCTTTGCTCTGACACAGCTATTTTAACTGAGGTTGGGAAGACCAGACCTCCTGGCATTGCCATGGGCCCCTTTACAGCAACACCACAGAGCTCCAGAGCACACAAAGAAACCAGAAGCAATTATGCTGTGAGAACGTGGCCCTCTGAGGAAATCCTGGTCCTTGTGGACCAGGCACGCTCAGACCAGGCACTGGCCTCTCCATGGCTTTGCCTCTGATGAGAACTGGTGAGGCTGAGCTGTAGCAGGATGGAAGTGTGGGCTCCAAGGGAGGAGCACTCAGCCCAGCCCAGCTTTGATGAGCCAAAGGCAGTAAACAAAACCCAGCTGGAGCTCTGGGGGCAGTTTTGGGGACCATAACATAAAAAATATCTAAACCTATTAAAGAGCCACCAGAAGAGGGCCACGAGGATGGTATAGAAGGGAATGAAGCCAGGTGAGGAGTGGCTGAAGTCACTTGGTTTGAAAAGAGGAGGCTGAGGGGAGACTCACTGGGGGCTGCAGCTCCTCCCGAGGGGCAGCTCCGATCTCTGCTCTGTGACCAGGGACAGGACCAGGGAATGGTGGAGCTGTGTCAGGGCAGGGTCAGGCTGGAGGTCAGGGGAAGGTTCTTCCCCAGAGGGTGCTGGGCACTGCCCAGGCTCCCCAGGGAATGGGCACAGCACTGCCAGGGATGCCCAGGGTGGGATTGTTGGCGTGTCTGTGCAGGGCCAGCAGCTGGACTCATGTTTCTTTTGGGTCCCTTCCAGCTCAGGATATCCCGTGGTTCTATGGTTCCAGATGCTATCTGCCCAGAAAGACCCTTCAATGCAGACACATCACCAGCCTGACCCTTGGCCCCTCAGCTCCTAAGGTGTTATAAGGAAATCTTTGCTCATGATCTCATGGGCCTCAGCTGTATTTGGAGGTCCTATCAGGTGCCACCTCAAATTCCCCATGTCTGTGCCACCTGAAGATGGGAATCCCTCTCCCAGGTTCAGATGTGAGTGTACCCAAGGTTCCAGAATTTCTTCAATTAAATGGTGCAACACAAAATTATTTTTCCCCCACTATTTCTGAAGAAGGTAGAAATGCCTTTCATAAGAAGATGCAGGTTTGTGTGCAGGGTCTGGGACCTTGGGAGCACACTGTCAGCTCAGCCAAGGCTGGGATGTTTGGGAAGAGAACAAATGAAATTCTTAATGAAGAATTCTTAGGTTTTGAACCATAACAAAATACAAATTAAAACATTACATGAAACCCCCACCATATTCATGAAAACAGGAACCCATCATTATGGACAGAGAAATGGCCCATCTGTGCTCTATATGACCAAGGGCACCAGAAGACATCAGGCCCCAAGGATGACTCTGGGTTTGGGAGGGATGTCATCACCTCATGTTCCCTTTCTGAGGACAGGGAGGCCAAGAGAGGCTCCAGCCAGGAATGCCCTACCCACAACAGGAGAGTGATGTGCCCTGCTTGGCTTCCAGCCTAGAGACACAGGGGGCAAGCAGGGGGAAAGCAGGACCTGCATACTGGCCTGGGGAGCTGGTGGAGTGGTGGCAGTAGTACCAAGGATTGAAAAGCCACCAGGTAAGATCTGGTGCAGCACATGATGAAACTGGGATTCCTGCAGCCTCTGCTCTGCACAACCGGCTGTGCACCCCTGCTGGGGAGGTGAGAGAGGAAAGGGAGGAAACTCCTGCTTCTTCTGGAGAAATGTCCCTCAAACCTTTAGGACATCTGGCAGGACAGCAGGTCCAGCAGCCTCCTGCCTGTCCTTCCTGTCCCACCGTGGTGGTGGCCGGGACACTCACACCTGGCTGTGCTGGGAGCTCCCCGCCAGCCCCTTTCCCTTGGGTGGGTGAGGGGAGCAGCCCCCATTCCCAGCACCACACAGAGCTTTCCTGGCCAGCCCCCCACTTCAGGAGATGCCGCCTCAGTAACTTTGTCCCCGTGCAATGGCCCTGATGCCCCAGGATGCTGAGTGTGTTTGGGGCAGGATGGTTGGAAGCCCTGGGAGCACCCCATCCCTGCCCTGCCTGGCAGCACGGGGGGCATGGCCGGGGAGGGATAAATATTCCGTGCTGGAGAGCTGCAGGTGTACAACAGCACCTGGCAGAAGCTGCAGCCCCTCACCTGCTCGGAGGCAAGGCAGGAGAGTGATCAAGGTGAAGGCACCTTCACATCTCCCCGGCCTTGAACAGCAGATGAAAGGGGCACTGGGAGCCAGGGATAACAAAAGGAGAGCCGGGAAAGTTCAGGCCAGGCAGGGATTTCTGGCTGGTGGGTTTTCCACTGAGAAATTCTCCCTGCCTCTTTCATGGTGATGAAGATCCTTTTAATTTTTTTTCTTCCCCCTTTCTCCTCTCCTTCTTCTTTTCCTCTTTTGCCAGGCGGATAGCCGGGAGCTGCGGAGCATGTGATGCATCTTCCATATAGGGGCAGGAGCAAAGCAAGACCAACTGATGGACGCCCTAGGGCCAGACTTGCAGACAATATATAACCTACTGCATGATCTAAAACGCTTCCCACTTCCACAGAGCGAACATCAGGCAGAGCGGAGCCGCAGCGAGGGCAGAGGAGTCCTGCGTGCAGGTAAGTCCCCCTCGCCTCCTTCTCCCCGAGGGGGTCCAGGGAGGGGGAAGGTGCGAGGGACTTGCTCCGTGGCCGGCTGCCGTGCAAGCAGGTGGGATGGAGCAGTTATTGCTGTTATCAGTGGGGATTTTTAAAGCATTTTTCTTGCCAGCGAAGTTCAGGACAGTGGTGGAGAGAGTGGCAATAGAATCTGGCAGAGCCCAGCCTCAGCCTCTGTCCCTGCAAGCACGGACACCATGAGTGGCAGAGCATCCCGGGCCAGCCGACCTTCCTGTACTCGCATTAATTGCTGTCAGGTCCGCCTGGGCTGCGGGAAGCGCCCGGCTCCTTCCCGGCATCTCCCGCCCATCACCGTCCTGTCCCGCCCGGCCCCGCTGGGGTCCCTTTGCCTTTGACAAAGCAGCAAAAGGAATCATCAAACAACTTTAAAAAGCACTTTTGCTCAGCCCGCTGCCTCCAGCGCCTGCCTGGCTGCCTTCACCTTCCTGCGCTGGAATTTCCTTTGCAAGGGAAACTGTTCCCAGCTGGGACTGACGGGGGGACGTGGACTGGAGGCAAGGAGGCGGCAAACCACGAACCCAAGTGTGCGGGCGAGGGTTTGGGGGGGTCTGGGGGGGTCTGGGCAGCACGGATACTGCGGCGTCCCCGCACCACACCCGCGGCCCCACGGAGCGGGAGCAGGCTCTGTGCCGGGGATAGTTTATGTCCTGCTGAATGGAAAATCATCCTAGCAACAGCTCCGCGCTCCGCGGGGCCTCACCGAGGCTATGGCAGGGAGGGTTTGTGCGCTCTGGGGTATCGGCTGTGCCTCGTGGGGACGTGGCTGTGTTTGGGGCTGGGGAAGCTCCACGAATTGCCAGTCTTGGACAAGCCCTGGCAGTCCCAGGCTAAAGGGACTCCGTAATTGTAATGGGGATAAAGATGGACAAAATCATTAAAATGAATGTTTTGGGGCATTTGGGCTTATGCACCCCCAGCAAGTGCAGAGACAATAAAACTGCTCTGTGGGTGCAAGGCTGAGGATGTTCCCTTGCTCTGTGCCTCAGTTTCCTCCTCTCTGGGTCCCTGGGTCAAGCCTGTGCAGGGGCAGCACTCCATGCAGTGCCCCAGTACACGTAGGAAGGGTCAGCCCAGGGGAGCATCAGGGCTCAGCCACTGGGTGTAATTAAGATTGCATTTAGATAAGGGGACTCGGAGAGCCCGCAGCAGTCAGAGGCACCTCTGTGAGCAGAGCTGCGGCTGCCACGGGCAGGAGGGGACGGCTGTGTCCCCAGCGCCCAGCCTGGGACCGGGCTCACCCGGGCAGCACCCTGCACCCTGCTGGGGGCACCGGGGCTGCGGGCACGGCTGGAGATGCCCATCCTGAAGGCAATCAGGTGTGATCAAGTCGGGTTATGGACCCATGGTCTGCCACACGGGGCTGGAGATGTGCTGGGGGCTGGCAGGGAGTTGAGGGTCTGTGACAGGCGTGGGGTTGGGGATTCCAGCCAGGCTCTCCCTCTGCTGCCATGAGCTTTTCCTGCATGAGGGGTGGAAATCTGAGGGCTCGCAGTAGCTCAGCATGGCTGGGATCAGGCAGCACAGGGCCTCGGACCTGGGGAGTCCCCTGCCCTCAACTCGGACCACAGCGGACGAGAGGAGAGAACACCTCTTCCCCACAGCTCCAGACCTTTGAAGATCTTTCTTGGTGGCAAATGCTCTCAGATTTCCGTACTGAAATGAGGACAGCTCAACCCCTCTCCAGCTTTTTTGAGCCCCCTTTGTTGTGTTTACACCCCAAAATCCCAGCTGTGAGCAGGGCACTGCGCTGCTCCCCCTGATGCACAGGAACCAAGCGTGGCAGGAACTGAGCAAAATCTCAGCTAAATCAGGCCAAGCTGGAACTGCTGGGTGCTGCATCCTGGTGCCACTGGTAAAGCAGGAGGTCCCCAGTGCCATACACTGGTGCCCAGCTAGAGGGAGAAGCAAAGATGTCAGGGATTTCGCCCCCCCCTCCTGGAATAAGATAATCCCTTTCTCCCACCGCTTTTCTCCTCACTGTTTTTCTCCTCTCCCACCCTTCCCAAAACTCACATTTGAGACAAATTTCAGGGCACTATCAGCCAAGGTGATGCCTAAAATCAGCCCTTCTGGTTCTCCCAGGCTCCAGACTGGTTTTGGCTAGCAGCGCTGGGTTTAGTGGGGGAGACATCAATAGCATGAAGATTCCTCTCTAGCGTCATTTCTTGATGTTCCCATCTCGATGAGAACCATCTGGAGAAGGTTTTACCCCTGCAGTGCCTTACCCTGATGCAGGGATTGTACCCTGGGTTTCTCAGGGACACAGCTGCGAGGGCAGTGCCTGCGGGAATCACCAACCCTGCTAGGAGCACCAGCTCTGCCGGGACCAGACACAGCACAGCTCCTAAGCTGAGAGCAGGACTTGTGTCCCTGATCTCCTGCCAGCACCAGCTCTTGCTGGATCTGGAGGTGCCTCAGCTTGCTCTTCTTGGTCCAGGAGATGGGCTGGGTTACCCACCTTTGTGCTTGATTGCCTGCCTTGGAGCCCACCCTCAGACTTGGGCTGTGTCCCTGTTTGCATCAGGCTCAGGATAATTATTACTTGCGATTTATTATTCTAATTATTTCTGATTAGAGTTAGTACAGAGGTGTGTGGGGCAGGCAGGAGGGTTGATGGGCACAGATGGCAGAGCTGTTGCTGTTCCTCAGATCCCCCTTATGGTTCTGGGGAGCTTGGGAGGAGAATCCCTTGGATCTGGGGGAAAAGGGATGGGCCCATTTCTGCCACGCCGTACGGCAAGGAGCGAGCTGCGAGCCTGGATGGAGGGAGCCGCACACAGGGCAGGGATTGCGGAGCACCCGATCGCTCCGCGGGATCCAGGGCAGTTTTCTGACACTGAATCCCAAACCCGGGGTAGGCACCGAGCCTGGCACTGTCACTGCTGGAAAGGGCTGGCAGAGGCACCTGATCACTGCAGCATGGGCTCCTCTCCGGGATCCAGGGGGTTTCCTGGGCACAACATCAGGCGCCCATCCCAAAGGCAGGGCAGGCACCGGGAAGGGCTGGCAGAGGCAGCAGGGCTGGCACAGCTGCGTGGCTTTCAGAGGTACTTGATCGATAGCTCCTTCCTCCCACTCCCCCGCTCCCCCAATCCCCACATGCATTTTTCATGCTAACCCCTCCTGGGCAAAGACTGTCTGCGTAGAAAAAGAAACAGAAAAAACCCACAAAACACAACAAACCGCAACCAAAATCTACGTTTGTTTCTCTGCTCCCCGGAGATTGTTCTAGTTTAAGGGCCAATCTATAGATTCAGGGCTGGGAATATCTTTGCTGCATGAACAAAGAGGGATGAAAAACCTCCCCGGGGCTTTTCTTAACCTTCTTCAGGTTGGCCCAGAGCTGGAAAAGGCTCTGTACTGTGAGGGGTGCAACTATGCCTGGGCAAACTGGGGAGGCTGGGAAGGGGAGCTGGGTTCCCCTGCAGCTGCTCCTGGGTGCACAGCCCTCCCAGGACGTGCTGGGATGCAGTGAGCAGTAACTGTATCCCTCTCTGGGGTACAAAGGGTCTCCAAGGCTCCTTTTGTGGCTGAATGACAACCCACGCATGCAGGGCTGGGTCCAGGGTGATCCCAGGCCACAGCGGCTGGGAAGGCTGGTGGATCTCTGGGCTGATCCCGCCTGGCCCCCAGGAAGAGCTCAGATGAAGGTTTTGGTATTTCTCAGAGTTAGGAAAAACCTGCAGGGTTTGAGCAAAGGGCAGTTTTCAGGGTGAATTCCCTTTTTCGGTCTCCTGTTGTTAGTGAGGGGTGCTCCCTTTTTGCTCCTCACTTTTGGGTGGCAGCAGTAAAACCCGGGAGCACTGCACAGCCCACGTTTCCCCAGGGCTGGAATGCTTCCGTGACTCTCCTTTCCATCACCGGCACCGGCCCAGCCTGTGCAGGGCAGCTGAGAGCTGCCCGTGTGTCTGTGCCGAAGGACCGACCCCGGGCGAGGTTCCCGGGATCCCTGCAGACCCACACTCCCTGCCGCACCCCTGGCACAGCCCCGACTGCTGCAGCCCCGGTGCCTCGGGCGACCCCCGGGACCCGACCCACCTCCTCCAGCTTTGGGGCACGGTGATCCATCCCTGCAGCACCCCCAAATTCCCATTATTTCCCGTGAAGCCGATGGCTCACGGCTCCCCCCGCCCTGCAGCGGTTTCTCTGGTCCCTGAAGAGCCCGGGCGGCGTGGGCAGGCACAGAGCATCCTGCCCGTAGCGCTCCCACCGCCCCCGGGACCAGGCGCCGGGGACGCGGCCGCCCCGAGACGGCGTGTCCGGGGTGCAGAGCACGGGAGCGCTTCCCGTCTGACGGCGAAAGGGCACGGGCCAGAAATAGAAGGGGGAGGAGGACGCCGTGACCTTTCCAGCAGCCGGTGACGAATAAAACTTTCCGGCTACCTGTAGGAAGGCGCAGCACAGGCTCCGGTATCGGCTCATCAAAGGACGACGTCCCCTGTGAGCAGGACAGGCACAGCCACAGCCACGGAGGCCGGGGATCCTGGGCTGAGCCTGCCGGTGCCTGGCTCCAGGGGCTGTAGGGCTGCAGACACGCGGGGGGCTCCAGCCGTGGCCGGGAGCTCTCAGGATGCTCCTGGAGCTGAGCAGGGAGGGAGGAGAGGATGGTGGCTGCCACCAGGGCAGAGACACCTCTCTGCCAACAGGCTCCCGCGGGTCCTTCGGCTGCTCCTTTTGGGACACCCTTGGACAGGAGGGGACGGGATGTGCTCAGCCACGTGCTCAGTGCAAAGGGGTCCGGATTCAAGACACCCCCAAAGACCCAGCCGGGATCTACCTCTGCGTCCCTGCACCAGGGGACGTCCGGAGGCAGCAGGGAGTGGAGTCTGCAGCCAGCCGGCGCGGCCGGGGTGCACACTGTCCGCACTAAAGGGCTCAGAAATGTCCCCGCAAGCCCCACGGCAGCAGATGCCAGCAGGGACCTGCGGGGGAGCTGCTCCCATCCCCTCCTCTTCCCCGCTTCGGGATGCAGTGGCATCCACCCGCACGGAGCGAGGCAGCCGTGCTGCCCCAGCCCAGTTGTCCCCTGCTCGCTGACCCGGGCGGGGGGATGGCAGCCGCCCCCCGGCCCGCCCCTCGCAGATGGCGTGGGCAGCCAGCACAGGTGGCCCTGCGCCACGGCAGATTGGGGCCGGCTGCCTGCGGAGAGCCCGGCAAGGGCTGTGTCCCTGCCACTCTCCGGGGACCAGAGCAGAGCCAGGGCCCCCCCATGCACAGGGGGTGCAGAGCGGGGGGGTCCCCACAATGCTGTGCCCAGTGCTGGATCCAGCACTTCACCAGAGCCCTGTGAATAATCAGCTGAGGACTTGGAGCTGGTGGGCCAAGTGTGAGGGGGGACACAGGGTGTCCTCTCTTGGCCTCAAAGACATGAGCTGGCCCAGAGCATCAGGAGGTTTTGGAAGGGTCCGATTTTAAGGAATTGCATTAAACCATGCCATGCAGGGACAGCCCAATATAGATGTCTGGACTGGATCTAATATCTTGTGAGGAGATTCTCGGGATAGAGCTTCCCACAGTCCTTCCAACCAGGGCAAACACCCTGCTGGGTGCCAGACACCCCAACTGGATGGTCTGGGACTCATTTCTAGGAGAAAAGGACCTGCAAGGGGAGAAGGGAAGCACCCAAGCTCTGAATCACCCCCACTTGGGGCTTCTGTCTCTCTCCATGGGTGATGGTCTCAGCCCACACAGGGCACCAGGGTGGGCACGACATGGCAGTGATGGTATTGGCTCCAGGGTGGGCACAGAGTGAGGATGATGGTGGGACTGTCCCACTCGAGAGGACCCATCTCGTGGCATAGAGGGGGATCTTGAGCCGGAGATGTGGTGCAGATGTCACGGCAAGGGTGGTGGTGGGAAGAGGTAAATCATTAATTCCGGAGAAAACCAGGCTGGCATCCTGCCCATCACTCCTCGATAGGAAAAGTTGATGTTGGAAGGGGAATTTTCACATGTAACCTTCCCCTCCCTTCTCTGCCTTCCCTCTGGGGGCAGAGGGCTGGAGCAAGGAGCCAGCCCGGAGCCACGCACGCACCCAGCCCCAAACCAGCCTCTTGCCGAGCACGTTCTCTTCCAGCCCAGCTGGTTTTGCTTCCAGCCTGCTCCGTCTGTGCACATTAAAGCTTTTTCTAGGTCTGAACTGCTTTTGGCAAGCCAGGCTCCTGTTGGTCCCCACCACCCTCCCCACGGCTGCTCCCCCCGATCCGCTCCCCGTCTGGCTCCCGCTCCCCCTCCCCGGTCGAAGCCCTGCCAGGGACATGGCAAATCAGCGCGAAGCCTGCGGGGCAAATCGGTACAAATGAGACCAAGCAAGAGGGTGGGGAGGGACGGCGGGGGCGATGACTCCTGGGCTGGAGCTTCTGTTGCCGAGTTTGATGTTTCCTGCAAACCCTGTAAATGCTCAGGAGTGGCTCCGGACATCACCTGTCCCCAGCCTCGGCGGGGTTTGGGGACGCTGGGTCCCAGACGGGGGGGACAGCCCTCGCCCCCCTCCCACAGCCTCCCCGCAGCCGCCCGGCCCTGAGCAGGGACCCAGCCGGGACGGGGGCCGAGCTGTAAGTCCTGACATTTCAATCTGTTTTGGGGAGGGATGGGGTGGGAGGGGGGTGGACGGTGCTGGAGGCAGCAGAGGGACTCACTGCGGGTCTGGGCAGGGAACAAAACCCACCAAGGACCTGGAGCGGAAAACAACCCCCTCTTAAAAGCTGCCTGCTCCTGCCAGTTTTGCACTCTCCCAAATAAATTTCCGGGCATCTGGCGGCACCCAGGGGAGCCCTGTGGCACGCCACAGGCAGGGGCTCTGCAGGGAGCAGGAGCCGGTACCCGGAGCGGGGATGTGCAAACCCGCCGGGAGCAGGGAGCCGACTGTTCCCAAGTGATGCTCTTTGATCCCGCTCTCCGGTCTCTTTGCAAGCCGTGTAACTCCTGATTATTAAAGGCACTCGGCACCGGGGAGGTCATATGGGGCCTTTCTGCTTGGGTTGCTCTCCTAATGACACGTCCGACTGCCTTCACCGGGGATCTGCTCACGCGAGTCCCTGACAATAGAAAGTTTGTGGAGGATTTTGGAAGCTTTCCCCGTGACCGTGTGGTGATTGCAGAGATCTGACTGGTTTCCCCACGTAAAAATGAAAGGATTCATCGGGAAAAGGGAACCAGCCTGGAGGGCACAGAGGGCAGGTTAATTTTAACATATTTATCTCTCCACGTTTGGGTAACAAACAAAAAGATCAATGGTTTTCTGCAGGTTTGGAGCTGCGATGCGTATTTGCAATTGTGAAAAAATACAAACCAGGGGAAGAGGGAAATTTAACAGTAAGACAGTATTATATTTGTTATCCATATTTTTCCCCCTAAATCCTTCTTAAAGGAAGTGAAAACTAAACTGAGCTGTTGAATTGCCAGAGAAGGAGAGTTACTGAGATGCTTAGTGGTGTCAGCTAGGAATATACCTCCTCACGCCAGGGAATGCGTGTTTGTAGGAATTTTGACAATTAAATCAAAAGGTGACATAACAAGGAATAGTCCACAGCAGTCAGGGGCTTCTTGAAAAAGGGAAAGGAAATCAGGTCAGTGAGGCCCAGCTGTGCATCTGGGTGGTGGCAAACCCCAGGACTGACACGGGGAGAAGTTTCTGGTGCCCACTGGATGCTCCTGCCCTGCTCTCACTCCTCCTCTGTGACGAGGATTTGGGTTCCCCTCCGTGAAAATCTGGGACAGGATCTTGTGGATGTATCACCCCCTCCTTCCCTTCGGTCTTCTCACACTTTCTTGGAGATCCCAAGGAATTTCAGAGTGCTGCCCCACCCAGAGGCAGTGGGGGAACCCCGGTTTGGAAGGGGGATGGAGACAGACCCCCCGTTCCTGCACAGGCATGGCGGGCACTGTCACAGCGGTTGCTCCCGGCGCCGTGCGGGCAGCCGGGACCCGCAGGTTAACGAGCTGCATTCCCGCTTCCTGCACCAGCTAATAATATCCCTGCCTCCTCCCGGTGGCTTTGCCTCGGGCCCTTCTTACTCCTCCTGGTCATCCCTTGGCCAGTGCAGACCTCGCTGGGCAATTTGGTGGCCGAGGGCCACCTGCCCGCCCGGCGTCCCTGCTCCAGCCGCAGCAGCACCCTCGGCTCCCGTCCCCACGCTGCAGCCCAGGCACTGCCGACGGCGCGGGGCCGGGGGCTGAGCAGCTCAGCCCATTTTTGGGGTGCAGTGGAGCTGGAAACACAGGGAGGATCCCGGTAGGCAGCACCAGCCTTAATCTGCGTTAAGAGCCCGGCCAAACATCACCACCAAGTACCAGGCGGAAGGTAGAGAGGTGCATGCTGCCCACGGGTCAGCCCACAGCACTGCAGGGGTTCCTGACCAAGAATGAAAATGTATATAATTATAAAATTAAATACAAATAAAAACATGTTTTGGAGAGAAATCTGCCTGCTAAGAGGTTGCAAAGAGGTGTGCAGTGCTCAGGGTGTGATGTGCTGCCTGATGTGTTCTGTGTCCCTGCAGAACAGCCTCCTCCCTCCTCTCTGCTGGGAGCAGGGTATCCCCCAGGAAAAGCCTGAGTTCCTCTCCTGAAGGGTTTGTGGGTGTCCTTGTGTGCTGGTCCTGTGCCAGGGTGTCCCATCCCTGTGAGAAGGCTTCTGCCTGGCAGAGCTCCCCCACATTCCCTGGAGCCCTTCCCAACCAGCTTTTCTGCTCTGCAATTTCCCTGCTGTTCCTAAGTTCTCCCAACCAGCGTTGAACCATTTCCCCTTTAGATTTTTATTTAGCAGGTGGAATTGTTTGTGCTCCCCTAAGGATGGGGAGGGAGAAGCAGGAGGTGTTCCTATTTAGGACCATTTTGGAATGGATTTTACAGTGGGCTAGATTTCATGAATGTGGTCACAAAACTACACACAACATATCAAGCCCCCTCTTTCCAGTTTATTTTATTGGCTTTATCCTTAAATATAACAAGTCTTTCAGAGGTGGCAGTTCCTTGGTGGCTGGTTGGATCTTGCCATGATTTAAATGCCTCCATCCCAAAATACCTGGCTGGAGGAGCAGGGATAAGCCCATGTCCTCCTGGGTGGGGCTCCAGCATTGCAACAGCCCCTCTTTCCTAGGAGAGGTTGAAATCATGGCCCCATCTTGGCCATGCTTTGGCTAGAAAGAGACCTGTCCTGTGACTTAGGGGAGGGAGGATCTTTGGGGATTACTCTGGGAGAACAACACCCCAGCCAAGAAAACAAAGGGCTGTACTGTGCAAAGTCTGCTCCCTGTGACCTGTGGTCCCCTTCCTGCCCTGCCCTGCCCTGCCCTGCCCACCTGAGCTGGCAGGAGACTCCTGAGGGTGGGAGGGAGGGAGGCAGTGACTGAGTATCTGCTGGCAGGGCTGTCCTCAGGGTGTGCTGAGCAAAGTTCTTTGGCTGCATGGGGTGACCCCAAATGAGGTCTGGGCAGCTGCCACCAGCAATGCTCTGCTTTGCAAGGCCCTGGGGACACTGACCAGGGTGAGAAAGCCCCAAGAGGGCCAGCTGTGGACACTGCTAGCTCCATCCCAGTCTCTGCTGAGACGTGCAGAGGTCCCTGCAGGGACACAACAGCCCCTGGCCCTGCAGCACACATGGCTCAGACCCACCAGGGAGCACCCAGAGTGAGCCAGACATAATTTTGGTCTCTGGGACAGCTGTGAGCTCCCCTTGAAGTCCTTTCCATCTTCAAGGATGGCAAGAAGGTGCTAGAGTGAATTTGCTGGGGGCAAATCTTGCCAGAGCAGCACAACTGCTCACAGTGAGGAGAGGACTGGCTGCTGAAACCAGGGAGGGAGAGAAAGGGATCCTCTTTAAGTGACTTTAGTGTGGCCCCTGACGTGGTCTCCTGCAGTCTCCTCATGGCCAAACAGGAAATATAAAGACAAGGTGGGTCAAAAACTGGCTGGACTGCCAGGCTCAATGGGCTGTGCAAGGTGCAGCTCCCAGCTGGAGAAAAGGAATGGCAAAGTCCTGCATTTAGAATGCAGCAGCCTCCTGCAGCAGGGCATGTCCTGGCAAATGAGCTAAAAAGCAGCTTTGCAGAAAAGGAGCCACATCCAAGACATGAGCAGAGCCAGAATCTTGACTGACAGGAGCTGGACCAAGAGAGGAGAGGATGGGAAAGGAAGAATGGGGACAGGGAAGAGTGAGGGAAATGCCTGGGATGTCCTTGTGAGAAGCTCCTCTCCTGCAGCAAAGGATAAGTGAGGACACAGCAATGGACACATCCAGGAGCAGGAGAGGGCTGGGCTGCAGGCAGGATTGGGGCAGGCAGAGGAGGGGTGAAGACTCCCTGTTCCTGTCCCCACAGGATATAGGGTAGATTTGAACTGTAAGAAGGTGCATCTGGAAGATGGAGAGTGATTTGGTGGAGCAGGACAGCAGAGCAGCAAACACAAGAACAGCAGGTGGGAGAAAGCTCAGGGTGGGAGCAAGGCTGTATCAATATGGGAACCTTTGGCCATCTTTGGAGTGTCTTAGGAGACACAAAAAGAGCTGGGCTCTGCCAAGCCAGGAAAAGCAAAGCAGAGGACATCTCCTTCCTTTCTTATCATTCCCATCCCCAGGGCATTTATGGAACATGAACTGCCCAAGGATAAATGTAAAGTGGATGAGAACATTTCTAGTAGGAGGAAGTGGGCTGCAGAAGTTTGGAGAGCCTCAGGGAGCTTTTCAATTGGTCAAGGGGTGACCAAATGACCTCAGTGTATGACAGAGCTCATTGCTTTTCAGGGGAGGTGGCAGAAGAGGTGGAATCTTGTCCATGCCCAGACTGGGGATGTGTGCTCGTGTGGGCAGAGAGCTGATCTAACTTCTGTGTCCACACTGAGGACACTCATGTGGTTTGGTCCGTGGTGGGAAGGAGAACTGGATTTTGGTAATCAGGGCAGAGTTGAGCCCCACATTGCCCATCTTGGACTGCTGCTGGTGTGCCACAGCATACAGAGGTGCCAGTGACCAGAAAGGGCTTCTGGAGATCCCCAGAGGTCCTCCAGATGGAAGGCTGAAAGGAAACCTCCCTGTGCAGGTGGTCACAGGCAGTGGGATCCATCCTTGGCTCCATCCTCTTCTCCAGCGGGAGAAGGAGGAACTTGAAAGTGGGGAAAGGAATTTCAGAGGTCATAGAAACTGGAAGGAGCTATGGAATTGTTTTCTGGAAACAGGAAAGCCCTGCACATTACAGGCATGACACAGACTTTAGCACAAAGTATGGCTGGACCTACGTCCTTCTTCCAGCTGCAAACACTTCTTAAGCCCCCTCAAGCTCTCTCCAGCTGTCCATCACCTTCCCATGCTCCCCATGCCAGCCCGGACACTGGCATGCACATCCCTGCATGCCAACACCACTGCTGATCCTCCTGAGTTGCACAGACACCTTCCTCTCTATCCAGCTGCACGTTTTCATTTGGACACTGATGATGTCTTCACAAGTTTGGAGATCATTTTTCCAATGAGCTGCTGACTCCATGGCTGGGAGCCTGTGGTCTCCTGAGGCTCCATTAGCAGGTAGAGAGGAGGTGGAGGAAGATGTAGGAAGCTCCCAGAGTGAGGCCGAGGCAGAAGCTTTGCGGATGATTGATATAATGTGGAGAGACAGTCTGATATCTCCTCACCAGGACCTGCCTCTTCCCCCGAAGGGCTCGCAGCAGGAAAGGCTGTGGGAGGAAAGTCCTTTGAGGTGGAGGACCCTCAGGTCTCTGGAGAGTAGCCTGGAGGCTGTGACGGCCTGATCTCATCTCTCAGGGAGCCTGTGAGTTGTGCTGTGAGTGTCACAGGCAGACGATGATGACTCCAGCCCATTGTCACTTGGTTGAATGCTCTTCACGGGGTGTTGGGGTTGCCACAGGGAGCCTTCAGGCCAACTTTTTGTGGGTGGAGGCTGGAGGAGAGGTCAGAGACATAGCAACACTTCTTGAAGAAGTGCACAAATGGGAGAAGATTTGACACAAAATGAGAGAAAACTTTACATGTGGAGATGCTGTGACTATAGGGAGTATGTTCATCATCTGGCTGAAGGACACCCCAAGGCCAGGCAGGAGATGCCAGACAACCTGCTCATCCAAAGGCAGCGATGCTCACAAAGATGGACCCACCCCATGTCTGGGCTGGGGTTTGGGTCTCACCAAAATCCACCTGTGAAGAGAGCTAAGCATCTCCAAGCAGAAACTCGAGATCCCTCCAAACACCGGAAACCCAAGGGCTGGGAATCCAAATGCTGTCAGATTTGTAGACCATGACTCTGACTTTGATTGCCCCTGGGGTGTGAAGCACATGGTTTGGTGAGCCCACATATGGAGACACAGCAGTGGTGATGAAGAACCGTCGGAGCAGCAGAGCCATGCTGAGCTACAGGACGTGAGCCTTGGACACGAAGATGTGCTGGGTGGGCAGACATGGAAAGATTGACTGTTTGGAGGAGAGAGGAAATCGCAGCTCTTCTGAAGACGTTCTTTTGGGAAGAGAAGAGATTTTGGTGCAATATCAAGATCAAGCTGGAGAAAAGCACATCACGAGGCGGGAATAGTTTCAAAGCTGCTGATGTAGGGAGCCAGAGGCAGAGGTGGTGGGATGGCCTCAGTCACTCACACAGCGGCTGTACAGGGTGAGGCTGGGGAGGGGCAGAGCCTCCAGCCCCACCAGCCACTCTTCCCTCCTCTTGCCGAGTGCCTGCTGCTTCGCCATGGCCAATTGCCTTCATCCCAGCTCCGATAAACGCTTAAAAGCTCAAATCACACCACTCCAGGCTATGAAAACGAAAGGGGACCCGATAGCCGCTAATAGCCGAGCAGCCCCTGCGGCAAAAGCGCGCAGTGTAGGGAAAGTGGTTTGCATTGATCAGTGGCTCCCGCCCCAGCCGCTCCCCTCCTGGCGCTGCCCGGCTGCTCCAGCCACGGCGCTGGGGAAAACGGCATGAAACCCCACGGGAATTTCCAGAAAGGCAGAATCCAGGTAATGGCAGGAGCGGGAAGGTTTGTGGGGTTGGTGTGAGATCCCACCAAAGGGCCATCCTTCTGCTCCACACGGTCCTGTCCTGGCACAGTCACCAGGGCAATGCAACCTGGAATGGCAAACTGCAATGCCAGGGCCACACAGACTGGAGTGATGCTGAGCCCTGGGAAATGAGTGGCCTGGACAGCCTGGAAGGAAGCACCTGGTGGATGTAGGAGCAGGGAAGAGTTGTCCTGTGGTTGGTGCTGGGAGTGCAGGGCACCACCTCCTGCCTGTGGAGGGTAGGACCAGCTTGTAGGAGACCACAGGAATCCTCAGCTGCAGGACAAGGGGCAAGGCAGGAGGTTCATCACAACAACACTGACTGCAGAAGAACTTCAGTGCCTTTCCTGAGCCCATTCCTCCATGCCATGTCCTACAGCCATCCGGGAAAGGTTGAGGGCAGCCAATTTCCATGGGAGCGTTGCAGCTCCCTGGCAGCCTCCCAGTCAGCACTGGAGCACTTGGAGGTCAGCAGCAAAGAAAGGACATGAGTTTGAGAGATGGGGTCTTTGTTCCAGTCAGAAAAGTTCTTGGGAGTCTGCAAAAGCAGATCAGGGCAAGTTCCCATGCCCACCTACTGGTGGAGAGGGTTTGTATTGGTAGAGGAAACCCACTGGACTGAGCCCCTTCCTGCAAGTGGCTGCCACACACCAGAAGCAGGCTCAGGGAAGGGGATGGGATCTGGAAGGGTTTGGCCCTGTGTCCAGCTTCAGCCTGGAAAGGAGATGGTGAAGCAGGGGTGTGGTGGTGAACCATGTGTCTGGAGGGTGGACAGGGACCATGGTTGCTGCTTCTACCAGTGAAAGAACTGGCATCAAATGAGACTTGTGGGGACAAGCTGGAGGGTGAAGCTCTGGGTGGTGTGCCAAGAACTCCCTGGTGCAGCATGCTTCAGGTGCTAAACATTTCTACAGCTTCCAGAGAAGCTACTGCAGATTCAGAGTGGGGATGTGCATTCTCTGTGCTTCATCCAGTGGCACCTGGTCTGCTGGGATGGCTGATGGGTTAGGAAAATTGGAGCAGTAGCATAGATGCTTGTCCTACATCCTGGAAATCGAGTTTTGGCTGTTATTTGAGATATGAGCTGGATGGACAACCGAGGTGCTGTGGCTCAGCTGCCCCAGTAGCTGTGTGCCCTTTCCTGCATGCCTGCTCCTGGAGACCAGGCTGGCATTTTTTAAGTACTGGAGCACCAGGGACTGCAGATCAGCTTGTGAGCTCTTTTGTGAGCATCTCTCTGCTCTTCCTTCCCTTTGTCTCCCCTTCTCTTTCTTCTCCCCTTGCCTCTCGGCTCCCTCCATCGGAGCGTGCCCCTCTCCCCTCGGCGGTCCCGGGGAGCAGAGCGGGGATGCTGCAATTCCCAGGCACAGGTGCGCGGTGCCCGCTGCGCGCTGCCCCCAGGCACGGCCCCCGCCGCCGCAGCTGACAGCCCACTGGAAATAATGTGTTGTGGCAGAGAGAGACTCAGCAGACCACGAAGATCTGCTGGTGCGGGAACTGCTCAGCAACCAGGAGCCACACCGCCTGTCTCCCGGCTCTGCAGGGCCTGAGCCGGCTCTGGAGATGCCTCCGCTCCGCCGGAGCCTGCCTGGCTAACACGCAGGGCACTTCCCCACTCTCTCCCATTCTTCCTTTTTGCTCTTTCCCCTTTTCCTCCCCTGCTGTTCCTCTCCGCAGCGCTAAGGATGTGGAAGCAGCCAAGCTGCCTGTCCCTACACGGGACATCTCTCTGCCATCCTCTGCACCACCGGGCACAGGAGGGGAACAAACGGCTCTTGCAGCAGCCTTGGAGGAGGAGGATCAGGTGTGCAGGAATGGAACAACCAGTTCCAGTCTTCCAGCAAAGATTTAATCTGCCTCTGGCATATAAACAGCAAATGTTTGTTCAAATGACCTGCAAACAGGCGACGTGCATCGCAGCGGTGCCGAGGCGCCCAGCTCCCCGCTCCGCCACTCCTAATTTCTCGCCCTCTAGCAGGGTGACAAGGGGCAGGGGACCAGGGACAAGCAGGTCCAGGATGCTCAGGGCACCCCAGGCTCAGTGGCTGGAGCCAGGGAGTGATGCTCGGAAGGGCCCCATCCTGCCCAGCTGCTGCTGCATCCCTTCTGCTCCCCCGGGCAGCGCGGCGTGTGTGCAGCTCTCACAGCTCACAGGCGTGACGCGCACACATCGTGGCTGAGGGCTGAAGGACAGGCGTGTCCCCGCGGGCAGTGCTGAGTGCTGAGGTGAACCTGCAGGCAGGAGGCCCCAAGCTCTGCCCGCACATCCCACTGTGATGGGAGAAACCAGCCTGGGCTGCTGCAGGTCAGGGCTGCACCCCAGGGCTCCCCCCCCCCACCTCAGGGGACGTGGGTTTGTTACAAGGGGACGTTTTTGTCTGTTTTCTGCATGAGCAGACCTTACTGGCAGGGTTGAGTACCAGCTCAGCCCACAACGTGGGCATACAGGGGTTGTCCCCCAGCCCTGCCTGCAGCTCAGCCTGCCCCTGGGAAAGCCACAGTATGATGGCTCATTCCCTGTCCCCATGACAGGTGGGAGATACTCTGCTGTTTGACGTCAAACCTCAGAAAGAAACTTGAAAGGGTTCTATGCAGGCAATTCTATCACACAAACATGATCCCAGGGGAAGGGGATGCCCCTAGGTGCCCATGGTGAGGAGAGTGGGTACCAGACAGCACAGCCACTGCCTGGGCACAGGGCTGGTGGGACTGTCCCCACAGGACTGTCCCTCCCAGGGCCACTGGTACTGCAGGCTGCAGCCAGAGGATCCCTGTGTACCTGGAGCAAGATAATTAGGGAAAAAAGCATGAGGCCATGGGGCTCACCAAGGGGAGCAGCAGGAATGCCATCCAGCAGTGGGAGGTGGACACTACCATAGGGTCACGTGGCAATCCATCCTCTGGTGTGGTGCTGCTGCAGGAGCCCCTTCCCTGCCCATCCCACTCTGACCCCAGCCCCTTGGCACTGCTGTGCCAATCCCCCTGCCCTGGGAACTGCAATGGTCCCCCCCAGCCCCACAGGGAAGCCCCCAGACCACGTGCAGAAGGATGTGGGCTGTGGCTAGGCACACTCCAGGCCGCTGGGGAGCAGGGCCCATTGCAGGGGCTGTCAGGTTCTTTACCCACTGCCTGGCCCCAGGCAATTCCCTGTCCCAGCTGCCCAAAGCTGCAGTGACACATGCTGTTTCCCTTCCCATCCTCCAAATCTTGTCTCCTTCTTCCTAGAAGCCAGGGAGCAGATTTTTTCCCCAAATGGCTCCAGCTGCCACATTGGTGCCAATCTGGAGCTGTTTCTGGCCTTTTCCTTTCTGGGCACTGCATTCCCACACCAGCCTGGCTGCAGGGCCTCTGGGGTAGTGCTCTGCCATGGGACCTGGTACATGGGGGAAGGGTTTGGCTCCTGAGAAATGAGCCCCAGACACACAGAATGACCCCTCAAATTCGCTGCTCTCCCCAGGAGAAGCTGGCAAGTCCCTTCAGAGCAAAGCAGTGTCTGGAGGGGTGATGCTGCACAGGCATTTGCAGCAGTGTTGGGGGCCCCGTGGCTGCTTGGCCACCTGTGAAGGAGCCCAATGTCATGACTGTGGTGCCTCTGCAGTATGGCTCCTCTGTGAGATGAGGAGTGGGGGAGCTGTGCCCCCTGCCCATCTCAGAGCTGGTGGGGGCCAGGCTGTGGGACAGGCATGACACTGCTGTCCCCAGGGAGTTTGTGGTGAGAAGCACAGAGGGGGCAGCCCAGTGTCAGTGTCCTGTGGGGGATATTGGCTGGACATTTTGATCTTGGCAGCACCTGGAAGTGGGCAAGGTGTAGTTTAGCCTGGATTGGTTTTCCAGGCTAGATTATCCCTGTTCTGTCACAGGACAGTGTCAGTCCCACGGGGCCAGAGAGGCTGCACTGCTTTTCCAGCAGTAACACCAGGTTTCAGGCAGTCAGTCTGCAGCCTCTCCCATCCAGGCCATCCATCCCACTGCCCTCTTTGCTCCTGGATCACACATTCACATGCAGGGTTGCAGGTATCAAATTTAGCCCAGCTCTGCAGCAGTTTTGGTGCCAGAGCTTTGGAACACCTTGGTAGGCTCTGGCACTGCCGTACCCCAGGAGACGGCAAAGCCAAATGAGTCCATGCCCAGCATGGTATTGGGGCTGACAACTCTTTTCACTTTTATCCCCTGCCCTCAGCAGGGAAATGGTCCCTGAGCTGGACTGGGGCTGCCCCAGAGAGGCTCTGGCTGGCCAGGTAGGTCACCTGGACACCTCAATGTCAGTTTGAGGTGGTTTAGCTCCAACGCCTTTAACAGCGTTTGTTTTCCTTTTCCTCTGGGGTGGTTTCAGAGAAGAGGGTTGATAATGGAATCAGTGTATAGAGGCATACCTGCAGGGTTTGGGCAAAAATTCCATCAAAAATTCCATCCAGCCTGGGTTTAAATCTCAAACCTGAGAGCTCCATACTGATCTCCCAGAAGCTCCACTCTGTGGGGCTCCACTCTCTGGGGCCAGGAGATGCCCACAGAGCAGAGCCATCTCCCTGGGAGCTGCAGGCAGAGCTCACAACCTCCATGCTGTCCCTGTTCCAGGGCACATTGTGCTTCCCAGAGGGGCGTGGGAAGATTCACCTGCCGTGCCCCTCCGTTCCCACCAGGAGCCATCTCCAGGCAGCCTCCACCATGTCCAAGGACGACGGGGGCTGCAAGCTGACCTCAGTCTACAAGCACAAGGAGAGGAAGCCGAAGAAGCCTCACTACATCCCGAGGCCATGGGGCAAACCCTACAATTACAAATGCTTCCAGTGTCCCTTCACCTGCATGGAGAAGTCCCACCTCTACAACCACATGAAGTACAGCCTGTGCAAGAACTCCCTGTCCCTCCTCATCGAGTCTGACTGGCCCTACAAAAAGGGCAACCTGCTCCACCCGGAGCTGCGGCTGCTGCACACGGAGAGCTCCCGCCTGCGCGGGCGGCAGGATGAGCAGGACACCTGCGACCCCACAGCCACCCCGGGAGGCTCCGTCCGGGCCAAGCAGGTCCCCAGCAGGGACGGCCAGGAGGAGAAGCTGATGACAGGGGTGGAGATCCTGCCTGCTGAAGGGGCTGCTGAGGAAAGCGGCCAGTTCCAGGAGGAGGAGGAGGATGTTGCTGGTCTGCTGAGGGAGATGGATGCGGGGGAGAAGAAAGAGAGAAACCAAGAGCCAGGTTGCCAAGGTGACCCAGCTGAACCAGAAGTGAACACTTTGGTCTTCGGCTTCAAGAACAAGAGGGACAACAAGCCTTGCAAGGAGGTGGAGCCCGACTTCATCATCACAGATGTCTTCTCCCTCAAAAACCACATCATGAAGAGCAGGGAAATGGCCTCCCCTGACCTAGATGCAAAGCCAAAGCATTGCAAAGTGCCAAAGAAATGCCTGCCCAGCGGTGGGATCTTGATGGAGCAGTGGAAACTGGTGGCAAATGGGCAAAGGAGGAACACACCTGAGGTCTCCCCACCTTGTACTGACAGCAACATTATCCCGTGCTACCCCCCTCCAGCCTACAGTGACTACCATGAACCTCAGGGCCTGAACCTCTCACTGCTGGGTATTAACTACCCTTTGAACCCCAGTCTCTTCTCCTACCTGAGCCCCACCATGGCCAACAGCACGACAACACACCCTCACTTGGCTCAGCTGCCCTTCCTGGCCTCCACAGCCCAGCTGATGCACCCCCATGCCTCCCACTTCCAGCCTCTGCAGAGCCCTGAACGCTCAGCCTTCCTCCCCCGCTTCTACTACCCCCTGCTCTTTGAGCACACCTTTGGCTCCACGGAGAGCAAGATGTCGTCCAGCAAACCAGACCCCCAGCAGCTGGTGGGCTCAGTCATGCCCACACCACCCCAAACCAAACCTTCCAGTGAGCCAAACAAACCTGGGCTGCTGAAAGTTCCCATGCTGAAGACAGGTTTTCCTTGGTCCAGAGGTGTTCGGGAGGAGCCAGGCTCTGAGCTTGGCCACTCTGCCATGGTGGGGCAGGAAGAAGAGGAGAAATGGCTGTCCCAGGAGAAGGAGAGCAACCCAGCTTTGGGCCTCAACAACCTACGCAAGAAGTCAGCCACTGACATCTACCAAACCGTGGTGGGGGTGAAGGATGGTGCTTTCACTCACAGCAGTGTCAGGAAGACAGAGTTGCCAGTGGTGACCTGTCTGGAGACCAGCAGCCCTCCAAGAAACCCGCTGAAGAGGAAGTTCCCTGCCAATGGGATGGATTTGATAGGAGCCGAAAGGATGATGCCTGGGAAGCTCAGCTACCAGAGCAGGTAAGGTGCCTGAGATCTCTCTACCTCCTCCTCACTTCAGGTTGTTATTGTTTATCTCCATATCCTCTTGGTTCTCTGTTCCCCCCACTAATCCACGGGATAAGTTACAGGGAGTTGAGCACTCTTCATGCTGGTGTTTCACACCAGTGCCCACCCAAGCAGAGCTCCCTGCCCTCCAGGGTCTTGAAAGCCCCCAGGTGCAGCCAAGCACCTGGGCTCTGTCACACCTGCTGTCCCTTGCCTTCCCCCGATCTATACGGAGCCAGAGGTGATGTGGTGTCTGTGTAGGGTGGACCTGTGCTCCCCAGGCACCAGGAAAGCACCTCTTGTGTCCCTAGATATCCCAGGTTTGCTGGAACAATCGTCTATTTTTAAACATACACGTTTGCATTCCTTTGATTCACCTTCTGGTTTCAAAGCCCAGAAGGAGGGTCACATTCCCAAACATTTCCTTTTACCTGGGGCTAGAAATGTGCACAGCTCCTTTAAACAGAATTTCAGTTCCTCCCCTCGTTGTGCAAGTCCAGCTGTGGCTCCAAGAAAAATGTCACAGTAAACCCACAGCTTTGACACCCAGAGGAGCTTTCTGTGGAGAAGATCTCTGTGGTTTTCTATCTCCACCTGCTCTTTCCATGCCCTCAGGCTGGCTGGACAGATTCCCTGCAACTGGGCCTTCAGGACTGTGGGATAGCAATTTCCATCAACATTCTCTAGTGCTCCAAGAAGAGGGGGAATCCAGGCTGGGCTAGCTGAGGTGGGATCAGCACCATCTCCCCAGGCTGGCCTCTCCCTTTGTCAGTGCCATGAAATAGTGTGTGTCAGGATCCACCTTCCTCTGGGAGAACAGCACCAGGAGCAGGTCCAGCCAGGGCTCTGCCTGCTCTGACCAAAGTCCTTCCTAGAAGGGTTTCACGCTGGCAGCAGCCAGTGGAGGAAACCTGGCTAATCTGGTAATGCTGGCCCTGGACAAAAGCGCGAGGATTTTTCTGTCTTTTCCCCTACTGATTGTATCCACTTCTTCTCTGCAGTGGTCCAAGGGCCAACCCTGGCCACATCCCCAAGGCCCTGGACCACTGGCACTCAGATGTTCTCACAGGCCAGCCTGAGGAACCAGAGAGGGGCAATGACACTGAAGTCCTTTCCTCTGTGGGTGCTGCCCTTGACCATGGCCTCTGCAAGCAGAGCCGACCCCAAGAGACTTCTGCCATGACAGGCCCTGAGGCCACAACCGTGCTTATCGGGGACCTGTCCAAAACCTTGGAGGAGTACCAAGAGGTGGAGAAGAAACTGTCTGATCTGTCAAAGGAGGACACTCCTGGGCAAAAAGAGCTGAGGGACCAGCTGGTCAAAATCCGAAGAGAGCTCTACCACATCCACCAGGCACTGGAGAAAGCCACTAAATCCCACGAGGGGCCGCTGGACCTGTCAGTGAAGAGATCCTCTGAAGGTCTGGAGAAGGCCCAGCAGGCCAAGAAGGAGCCCTGCAATGTGAGCTTGGGAAGCGAGAAGCTTCATGGCAAAGACCAAGGGCCCCATAGCAAATGTCCGGCCACCGGGGAGACTGGAGATGGGGAGGGGCTGCCCAACTGCCTCCTCGAGGCTGAGAACAAAACCATTGACCTGCTGATCAAGATGAGCCGCTCGGAGAGCCTGAGGGCGGCCTCCTCCGAGGCCCCTCTAGGCGCCGTGATCAAGGCGGAGGTGCTGCCCCTCACCGTGCCCCTGGAGCTGCGCCACGTCATGGAGCCCTACTACAGCCGGACCACCAAGTGCGAGGCAGACTCCAGCGTCCTGCTCTGCTCCGACGGCAGGTCCAGCAGCACGCAGGGCCCGCAGCTCCCGGCCGGCGCCGAGGACGGGCCCCTGGGCTGCCGGGCCATGCAGCGCTCCCTGTCCTGCAGCCTTCCCAGTGACACCGATGCCATGTGTGTCCACAGCCCTCTGCATGCTGACCCCTAAGTTCACCTTGCTCAAAAGCTCCTGGATCTCACTGACCACCTCATGCTTCACCTTCCCAGTGTCCCACCACTCCACTCCTCCTCTTTGCCATGGATGAAAGCTCCACCATTGCCTGGCTGGACCACATTGTGTGGGGTTCCAGCAGCTCCCCCATGTGAGTCCAGCAGGTGCAAAAATCCAGTCCCTGTGCTCCCCAGTGTGTCACGGACAGTGCTGCTGGGCTCTGCATGCTCCCAGCCTCAGCACCCCAGTCCTGGAACTCCCTTAGAAAGGGGCAGGCACCAAGAGAAAACTGCCAAAAACACCAAGAGAAAACTGCCAAAAGCACCAAGCTTTCATCAAAAGGCTCACCCAGCCCCCTCATCAGGGACACTCAGGGACATTTGCAAGCCAGTTCCCACAATCTGTAGACAGGGAAGGGACTACAGAGGGCGAAGCCTTGGTCCAAGTTGTGCTCAAACAGACCATGGCTGTCACCTTGTACAGAGCAAAGACACAGTGGCTTTGTCCCACAGCAGCTGGAGGATCACAGCCAGGAACCAGATGGCCAGCTGGATTGCCCCAGAGACCAAGAGTTTTCTGCACTGTGGAGACAAGAACATCCTGTGAGCCACAATGGCAAGTGTGACACAGGAGCCACCTTGCCAGCTCCACACATGGCTCCTGAGCTCTCCTGCCTGGGCCATTTGCCATGTGTAGGGAATGCTGGGCTGTGGGGACTTGTTCCTGTCCACAGACCATCCATTGTCCTGGTCCTCCTTTTGCCTTCACACAGAAAGGACCTTCCCTCCCTCTCTCCCCATGCAGTTGTGATGCATGTTCCTCACCAAGGCCCCCATCCTGCAGAGTTCAGCTCCCAGGAGCTCCTGCCCACTAGTCCTAATCCCCCAAACACTGGCACACGGCACAGCAAAATGGATGAGAAGGATGCTGTTGTGAACTCAAGAGACACAAACAATCAAAACAACTGTGAAGGGACAAACTTGGCCTGTCCCAAGCTGGAACAATGCTGAGCAACCACCCCTGAGCCAGAGCACTGGAGATCAAACCATCCAGGCAGGTGCCTGCTGCTTGTGGGATCAGTACTGACCTTCCCAAAACATTCTCCCTGTGTTCACTGGGGGCTCCTGATTCTGTTGGGCAGACTGGGACCCACCGCAGAGCAGTCACATGTCCCTGTCCCACCACCCTTGTGAGAAACACCTGTTCTGGCTCAGGATGCCCTCATGCTTGGGCCAGGAACTCTTGGAGTCTCTCCATGTAGTCATCTCCTGGAAAAGCATTTCCTCTCCCATCCACACATTGTATTCAGGACATGATGGGGTGTTCTGTTAGCTCCCAGGCCCTTCACCAGCTTGGTGGCTTGTTCCTTGAAATGGGAAATACTGGGACGGGGGCCAGGAAGGCAGGACAAAGAGGACAAATAAGGGACATACACAGCACATCCCAGGAGCTTTATACACTCTGGGCCCAAAGAGGCTGTGGTGGCTGAAGAAGGCAAGGCCCCATGTGGGATCTGGGATTCCCAGGTGCTTTGAGGGACCCAGACAATATGAAGAGTTGTCTCTTCTCACCTGATTGTTCTCTGGACAAAGCTTCCACATCATCAAAGGGGTTTATTTCTCACTGCAAGAATTTGCTTAGGGCACAGGGCCCTTGTGGGGTTATTGGTCTCTTCTCTCTGGAGGAAAGTGTGGGGTGGGGCGGAGGACGATGTTCAGAGAGATGCTCAGCTCTGCAGTGTAGCCTTTTGAGCCAGCTCCAGATCTTCCTGATGGGCCATGTCCTGCTGCTTCCCCGGATGGCCTGGGTCCCAAAAGGGAAGGTGAGAAGACCCCACCTGAACAGACCCCAGAACCTGGGTGGAAACTCCTCAATTCCAGAGCCCAGGGAGGTGGCATTGCCAGCCTTTCTAGTTGTGAATTGTGCTGTCATCTCTGGATGCCAGAACACCATCAGCACAGCAGACCCTCCACATCAAGCACCTTGCTCACATTAGCCTCCCCTAACAGCCTCCCAGCCTCTCTCCAACCTCTTCTGCCATCCTGTGCAACTCTGCCACCCCATGCCCTGCTGTCACCTCCTCTCCCCAGACCCCTCACTGCCCTGGCAGCCCATACTCCCCCTGCTAGCACCTCCCTGTTCCCATATCTCAGGGCTCCCTACTTTCTCCCCTCACCATTTCTCCTTCCATGCCTGAGGTTTGAGGACCTTCACCCCAGTCACAGCAGGAAACCCCCAGGCACAGCCAGGAAGTTGGAATCCTATTTTCCCATGTCATCTTTCCCTGCCTTTCCCTCCTCTGAGGAACAAGAAGTCATGTAGGTCTTTCTGCCTGCCTGGAAACCACATCTCTCCCAGTTCCAAGCATCATCCCACATTTTTTAGCAGATCCCCTTTTGAACCTGGGCATCTTGGAGATGCAGGACACCAGAGGGGTAGCTGAGCTCTGGGATCATCAGCCCTGAGCTTCAGCGGGAGATCCATGTCCAGATCACCAGGCTGGGCTGCCTTTCACCCCTTCTTAGCAGAGATGTTGCCTGCACACTGTCACCTCTCTGTGCCCAGACCTTGACTCCATCCTGCTGCCAGAGCTGGGATGCTGCCTTGCTCTGTGGTGCCCATGATGTGAGCTGGGCACCTCCCATGAGTAGAGCAGCCCTCCCTGTGTCACTCCCTGTGTCTCTTACCTCTGCAGAAACCTGGGGGGGGGCAAGTGGAAGCTGGGGGCCAATCACACAGTATTTATTGTTCACAATTTTACGAATGTACAAAACAAAAACCAAACCATTAAAGGGAAAACCTCCGAGTGGGAGTTGCTGCTGGCTGCTTTGTTCTTTCCTGGGAGTTCTGCCTGCCCTGGCTGGATCCTGCAGCAGTCTCATGCCACAGTTCCCATCACAGAGCCTCTGTTTTTGAGGTGCCAGGTGAGCCACCAGCAGGATGTGGCCAGATGTTGACACTGGCTGAGTGTGGTCTGTGTTTATGTGGGTGGGTTTTGACTCCTTCATTCTGCTGGATCAACACCAGGATCCCACTGGTTTGTCGTGTGCTGGAGAGAGCGGCTGCCCACTGTGTCTGACAGCAGAAGTCAGGCTGAGATATGTCCTCATAGAAGTCATGAGTGTCCTAATTCATAGGATCCCAGGATGGTGTGAGTTGGAAGGAACCTCAAACCTCATCTTTTTCTACCCCCTGCCATGAACAAGGACACCTTCCACTATCCCAGGTTGCTCCAAGCTCTGTCCAACCTGGCCTTGGACACTTCCAGGGATAGGGCAACCTGTGCCCAGCTTCTTTGGGCAACCTGTGCCAGGGCATCACCACCCTCACAGGGAAGTGATCAGTAATATAAACCTGCTCTCTTTCAGTTTGAAGCCATTCCCCATGCCCTGTCACGACACCACTTGTTCCTGCAGAAGTCCCTGCACACACACGCATGGCCTTTTCTTCCCATTTCCTTCACAATCCACCATGGCTGGACTTTGGGACCACAACAGCAGACTCTGAGTCCTGGTGCAGGGAAGAGCAGAGAGAGGGTGCACAGTCATATCCCGTGTCACCAGTTCCACCCTGTCCATCAGCCTTTGCACCTTGCCCCAGGGGTGCTGGCAGCAACCCCACAGAGGGGATGGCTCCCCTCTCTGCCCTGCCATGGCTGTCCAAGGCAGTCCCCTCCCCAGGGACTCCTGCCTGCAGGCTACCAGGTAGGTGGCTGAGCTGGTGGCACCATTCCCGTTGAAAAGATGAAAGCATTTACCCTTACATTTAAATAATGGATGGCAGTTGAACTGCAGGGGTGGCTTATCCAGGCTGCAATCTGCACCCCCAGGGCCCTCAGCCCACTCCAGCACAGGACCCATTACACGCTATTTGGTCACCCTAGAGGCATCTGATAGCGAGCCATTACCCACAGATAGCCATCTTTCCTGGCCATGGTTGGCCACACTCCCCCCACTTGTATGTCCCTCCCATTTTCCTGCCATCTAAGCCCACTCCCAATCAACAGATGGAGGACCCAGCCAAATCCCTCCCCTGCCCTGAGGAGGCAGCAGCCCCCCTGCTCCTTGAGCTGGGGGGATATGGGGTCACAGCAGGTCCCTGGCACAGCTCAGAGCCCAGCAGCTCCTGGTCAATGGAGCTGCACAACTTTTATGGGTTTCTAACCCCAGGTGGGTACAGCTGCTCCTGCTCAAGAATTCCTTCTCCTCCAGCTTCAAGAGCAATGGAGAGCTCAGAGATTGGGAGGGAGGGAAGTTTCCTAATAAACAAACCCTGAGGGAAGGCTTATCTCAGGCAAGGCAGTGGAAGGAACCAGATTCCAACGTTCCTTGTAAAAGAGGAGGTTGTTATGTTCCCCATCCCATTGGCACAAGGACACAGCCCCAGGGAAGCTGGGAGTGGAGGACAGGGAAGGTGGCTTTGCTGCATCCCCAACCAGTTTTCCAGCCACACTGGTGTGACTGTGAGCTCTGGCTGGATGCCCTGCCAGGGTCAACAGCAAGGGGAGAGAGTGCAGGGGCAAACCAGACACCTTGGGACACAGGGACGGGACCAGAGCTCCTGGGGAAGGGTGGCAGGACTTCATATCAGGCTGCTCATTGTGAGCAGGACAGCCTCGAGCATGAGGTGGGAGCATCCCAGAAACCCCTAAAAATGCTGTGTCCCCAGATTTCCCCAGCTTGGTGGGAAAGGGCCAGTGACAAAATCTGGGGGTGGATCCCATACTGGAAGAGGATATTTGCTGCAGAGGTACAGTCAGCAGGAGTCCCAGGAGTCATCCACCTGCATGGAGGATGGCTGGGGCTGTGGTGGGCATCACCTCTTCCCACTGCACTCCAGCCTGGCAGGGAAACCATGGTCCAAGGGATGGAGCTGCAAACTTCCTTGGGTTTGCCCACAAGCAAAAGATGTGGTAGAGCCAATGCCATCTCCAGAGCTGGATGCTGCCAAGCATCATCAGGGTGCTGGGTGTGACACCAAGAAATGGGGACACGTTTGTTGCCAGGGGGAGTTCGTCCCTCGCACACAGCAATGTGCAGCTGGGTGAGGGAGATCCAAGTGATCTGCGACCACACAAATCCAGAGGCTGAGATGACCAGGAGGGTGAGTGCTGAGGTGTTCCACCCCACTGTGCCAGGGCCCCATCTGCAGCAGGCTGGGGAGCTGGGCACTCACACGGAACTGTGGGCTACCAGGTGGAACCAGCTGGGGACAAGAAGTGGTTCCTGTCCAGCACAACCAGTTTTCTCTTACCCCAACGTGGGCAGGCCAGAGCTCGGAGCAGTGGAAAGTTACCAAACATGGGCTCAAGAAGGGCCAAGGTCGGCCAGGAGATTTCTGAGCAGACATGTGAAGCTGCAAAGACAACCTGGAGCAGAATTGCTCCATCTCAGGCAGGAGGGAGGCAATGACCCAGCCTTGCACCGGTGACAGGGCAACTTGAACTGTGAGACAAGGACAGAGAAAGATACCAGGCTGAGACGACTCTGGAGCTGGGAAGACAAATCAGGAATTGACCCTAAAGGGGTCTCATCACTCCAGAGGGTGTGTCCCAACCCACCTTGCACTTCCCATCAGAGGAAAGGCTGGGAAGGTTTTCTTTCTGCCAAATGACTGCACATTGGGGGGTATTTTAACCATGAACTTAAGTAAGGACTTGTGTTGTTCTTGGGAGCTCCAAGTGTCCTAAAAGGCACTAACAGTGGCAGGAGAACACCTTTGTCTCCTTCCTCACACCTCTTCTCAGCATTGTTCCTCCTTGAAAGCTTTAGCACAGTAAGAGCAAGCAGGGGAGGCTGTGACCCCCCTCGAGGCACAAATGTTGCCCCCAGGGCTGGTAGCACACCAGGGAAGCAGCACAGATGTGCTGAGACCTGGCAGGGGCTGATCTGCCCGGGCAATGCAGATCAGAGGGACAGCCCAGCCCGGGTCTCCGCCTGCCGTCACCCAAACTGCAGTTCCTGGGGAAGAACAGCAAGTCCTCCTGGGAGCTTGTCTGTGGGAGGAAGAGGAGGAGAGGCAGCCAGAAGCATCACTCCACACATTGCCTGTGGCTTATCTTGGATCCTCTGCTCCCAGCTGATTGTGGAAGCAGCACTACTGTTCCTCACCACTCTCCCCACCATAACTACTGTGGTGGCATCTGTGCCTCCAGCCATCTCACTGTGCCCTGGTGACTGTCCCCTGGCTCTGACAGGAACACTGCTGCACTGCTGGTGTATTTCAGGACTCACATGAACTTTTCAACCCCCATCAGCCACAAACACTGAAGTGCAGAGCAGTCCCTGAGACTGCAGCTCCAGATCTGCTCCAGCAGCAGCTGCCTTCACCATCCCCCCATAGCGTGTAACCAGTGTGGAGGAGTAGCTATCCCACCTCCTCAGCTTTACATGAGGAAAAACAGTACAAAAGGCTACAAAATTTCCCTGCTTGGTTTTCCCATCTGTTATTGCAATTGGAGATTTCCTTTCCCTGCTCCTAGATGCCTCTGAATGGATCGGTTCCCTGGGTATTTGCCCAGGGCAGAACCTTTCTAGCTTTGGAGCTGGATCAAAGGCCCATGGAGGGAAGCAGTGAGGGTTTAAGTACTTAAAAGAGCTGGAGCGGGTGAGAGCAGTGCTCTGGCTCTCACCAGGGCCGATGCTTCCAAAGGCAGCCAAGATGAGCAGAGAGGTTTCCCTCAGGCTTTGCAGGCTAAGCAGGGTGAGATCCCGCCTGCTGCTGCTGCTGGTTGATCAGCTCGTGCCTTCCTGCCCTCTTCCCTGCCCCTGGAAGGGGCCCATGACCACCGGGACTGGGGTAGCACAGGAGATGCCAAGTGGTGCCAGGACACTGCAGCTGAGTGCTCCCCACTGCTGCCTTGGGGTGCAGGAGAAGATGCTGAGGATTGAATGGTTGAGAGAGAAGGAGCAAACATTCCTGCAAGGCAGAAGCTTCCAGAAGACCCAGAAGCACCAGCACAGCTGGGTACTGTGTCTGGGCAGCCCTGGCTCCCCCATCCCAGCTGCTGCAAAACCAAAACACCCACATCATTTTCCCAGATCCAGGGCTCAGGGAGTAAAAGCACTCAGCCGCTGTTATTTCTTCCATGATTTTAGGTGCAGGGTACCCAAGGATGTTTACAGTTTGTGGTTTGGTTGGGAAGTGGGAACAGAAAGTGGAGGAACAGGTGCTTCCTTGCCCACCTGTAGCCAATGGCCACAAGCCTGTGGCACACCAGCAGTGCCAGCCTGCACCCTTCCTCTCCAGAGGAAGGGCTGGAGCAATCCCTCGTGGAAGACCAGTTGGCTCAGTATCATCCTTAAAGGAATGTTTCCAGGACGTCACTTTGCTCCAGTAATAGCCATGCCCCTGGGATTCTACAGAGCTCCTGGACATCCAGAGCTCTCCTCAGCAGGCTGAGCATGGAGCTGTGTTTGCAGAAAGCTTTTGTTCATTTCCCACCTCTTGCATGGCCTTGGGATGCTGTTCCCTACCAGGACAGGAGAATATTTCTCTTTCCTCCTACCAGCCTTCCAGACCAGGTGGAGAGGCCAGGAGGGGGTGGAGGGAGGCAGCCTGATGGGACTGTTACCCAGCTCCCATGGCCCTGGGGACAGCCTTGTGCTCTGGCTGGGTGGAGAAGGGACTGGCAGCAATGGAGAGGCTGCCCAGGATAGGGATTCATCCACAGGGCTGCTCCTGGCATGAAAGGGGCTTTGTGGCAGTGCCCCACTGTGCTTCACAGCTTCTGGCCCTTCCCAGCAGTCTTAACAGGGAGATTGATGTCCCAAAGAGGATTAACTCCCTAATCCTCTTGTGAGCCTTGTGAGCAAGGGAGGCTGCAGAAGAGGAGGGAGAGAGGGAGAAGCTCAGGTGCCAGCTGAGCCCTTATCAGATTCTGGAGAATCTTTTCCATTGGTTAGCTAAGCAGCAGCAGGGATTCTGGGCTGTCCATGCTGATCAGAGGACAGGGACAGATCAGTTTTAGGGACCAGAGTAGTTACAGCTTTCCTTTCTGGAGGGATTTCTGTGATGCTTGAAGAGGAGCTGAATTCTTGCTCTCACCTCCGTGGAACCAAGTTTAGGAAGCTCCAGCACAGTCTCAGTCTGCGTGGGGGATCAGATTCCAAGAGCTGTGTCCCCAAGCCCCTGCATGTCCCCAGCTGGATACTGCAAGCATTCCATGACAGGGGGGTGGGGGGTGTGCAGTCAGGACATGTTTTCCGTGTGTAGATGTGCAGCGGATACTCCAGCTTCCCATGGAAACCTCTCGCACAGTCCCGGGACACGACTTTCCCTTGCACACACGGACACAGGGTGCGTGCCAGCTGTCGGAAGACCCGTGCCAGTCACTGCCGGTTGCTGGGCCAGCGGGGCCGCCTGGTGTCCGCACGGAGCAATGACCGGCCCGTGTCCGGCCCGACACCGCCCGCGGCCACCCCGCTCCGTCCCCGCATCGTCCCTTCAGTCCCAGCAAACCACCACAGCCTTCGGAGCGGGCTGGGGGCTGCTGGGATCCTCGGGGCCGGAGTGCTCTGCTGTCCAGCAGGGACCAGAGCCACAGGAAGCTTTTGCAGCCCCACATGTGGCACTGGAGTGACACTGCGGATTTTCGGGTCCCCCCACACTCTCCCTAGTCACAGAGCTGTGCTCTAGGTGGGGAATATTCTCAGTGGATGGGTTTGAGTTTTTTTCCCACAAGTCTGTGACTTGGTAGCAATGACCTTGACTCCTGCTGTGGGATCTCCTGCTGGCTCCCTGCACACTTGTAGCGTGCCAGGCACGCACCGTGCCTGTCTCCCTGGGCACAGGGACTGGAAGAGACCCAGGGCTCATGTGTTCTTTGTGGACACACAAACAAGAGCTGCTGCCAGGGGAGGAAAAGCCACAAGGGGTGAATTTTGCCACTTAGACCTGCAAGGAATGTGCTCCAGGAAAGCCTGAACTGAACATGACCTCTCTTTCCCTTGGTCCATCTCTGGCAGCAGCAGGCTTACCATGCCCATGTCCTTGACTCCTGCAGCTCCCAGTGCTGGCGTGGGCAAGGGCTGTGCCAGGGCTCTGCCATGACACAGACCTCTCCTGGGGTCCAGGGTGGCTTCTGAACAGGTTGTGACAAAGCCACGGTCCTGGAAAGGTGAACGAGAGCCCCAGGGCCAGGCTGTGTTTGTTTATCCTGGTGATGGAGCACACAACAGCAAAACAAAAGGTCAGACCCTGTTGCCCTGGGAGATGGTTTTTGAAGCTGCCTCCCATCCTGCTGGGGCTCGGATGGAGCGGCCCCAGCGCTTGTCAAGTTAGTTTTGTAATTTTGGCTGGTAATAGGTCTGAGGCAGGCAGTGTGAGCTTCAGGGATACATTGATCCAGGACCAGAAGGGCCCTAAACACCTGCTGAGAAGAGCAGACAGCCCTGGGACTTTGGAGGCAGATCCCCAACCCACAGCTCCTGCAGCCAGACAGACCCAATCTGCTTCCTTAGTCCTAAGGGAGGCACATGCAGCCCCTCCAAGCATCCCAAAACATGGCTGAGTCTGACCAAAACTTCACTCACATTTGGCCCATCTGAATAATGAACAGACACAAACTTCTTCATGACTTGGCCAGGTTTAAGGTGGGTGGTTTAAGTGGGATCTCACTGCGGGCAAAGGTGGGGAGGGCACTCTCAGGAAGCGCTGTCAGGAATCACTGCCAGGGAGGGAGAGCAGGTTCTGAGCAGCCCCTTGCAGGCTGCTCCTTGCTAACTCTGCTTTTACTCCTGACCCTCTTTGTTGGGGCAGAACTAATAAATGCCACCATCAACTCCAAGCATGGTTTTGTGTAGTTGTGAGGAGCCTGGGTTGAGTAGTGTGGAGATGGAAAGGGGGGCTGTTCCAGCAGTCCTGGCTGATCTGCCTCTTCTAGAAATGCTTCTTCATCACTGCACCTCAAAGCCTGACATGGCAAAATTCACCAGTGTCCTTTTTTTAAGTGGGGAGACTGAGGCACACAGCTGCACTGTGCCCAGGCTGGGGCACACAGGGAGGCAGTGGTGAAGCCATGAGGAGCCCTGATTCACAGTGTGAGCATCCCTGTCCCACCCCTGCAGCTGTCAAGGGTGAGGAGCAGCAAATCAGCTTTTTTGCCTCTACATAAAAGCCCCAAATCCCCCAGGCAGCTGGGTACCTCCCTCTGGCAGGAGCAGGCAGGTGGGACACAAGACTGATCCTGGTAGAAAGGCACCTTGTCTCTGGGCAGGAGACCAGCAGGGAGTAAAAACCACATGGAACAGCCCTTGTCTTGCTGCTTCTGGTTGTCAGCACAAGGAGTTCTTGTGTTTACCCAGACTTCAGGGCAATCGCCCGTCACTAACAACACAACACCCCTTGGTCCCACTGCCCTGAGCCCGGCGAGGGAGCAGGACAGAGCCAGCGGGAGGCCAGCGCTGCCAGGGAAGGACAGGCAGCCCCCAGGACAGCAGGACTGAGGTACAGGATCTGTGGTGCTCAGCTTGTACCCACAGGTGGTTGGCCTGAGCTGTGCGGGGGACAGTGTCAGAGCCCTCTTCTTGGGTTTGGACCCCAAGCAGGTCAAGCTAGGCTCAGGACACACCATCAAGGGTCTGATGGCAGCTTTGGGTGTCCAGTGCCAAGGAAATGAGGTGGATGCTCCTGATCAGGGGTGTGTGGCAGCTGGCACATCATCTCTCTGGCAGTGACTCAGTTTCCCCATCTGTAAAATCCAGCTTCTTGGTTTGAGGACTCTGTCCAGCTCTGAAGGAGGACCCTGACAAGCAGTCCTGGGATATGGAGGGCTTGTTTCCACCAAGCAGATCTCTCCTGCTGGAGACACAAGGCATAACCACCATGGGGAAGAAAAAGCTGTTCACAGGCCCCAAAACAGAAGAAATTGGATTTCCATCTGTATTCTTTAATCCCCACCATTGCGTATTTGCATTTGGTAACTCTGCAATTATTCCGGGATAGCTTTTAGACAGTTGCAGTATTTGCACATGAGAAGGACCATTTGGCACCGTATGCCTTAGCTTCCTTCAGCTGTGGTCTGGTCACTTTTGTGAGCAGCATAAGGCACATGATCCAGGCAATCATGGGACATGGGGCAATAAAAGTGAAGTGATGGCTTGCAAGCAACTCAAAACAGTCAAGTGTGCCCATTATAATTTTAATTATAATCACATTTAAAGCAAAGTAAAGCTATGCCTCTCCAGGAGCTTTAATGAGGTCATCTTTCTCTTAACATTTCACTTGTCAGTTCCTGGCTATGTGTTGTAAACCATGCTCCAACCAGACCTGGGGAAAACATAGTAACACTGGGCTCCCAACGCTGCCTAGCTTTAAAATTTGGGTTCTTATGATGGCTCTCTGTTCTGAAAAAATGGTGAAGATTGAATGTATGTTTCAGAGCAGAATCTCCACTTTTCTTTCTGACAAGTTGTTGGCTACTTCAGAAATAACTTGATCAGCAGGTGCTAATCTCTGCTCCCTGTGACAGGGACAGGACCAGGGAACAGCTGGAGCTGTGCCAGGGGAGGGGTCAGGTTGGATATCAGAAAAGGTTCATCCCCCAGAGGGTGCTGGGCACTGTCCAGGCTCCTCAGGGAATGGGCACAGCCCCGAGGCTGCCAGAGCTCCAGGAGCCTTTGGACAGTGCTGTCAGGGATGCCCGGGGTGGGATTGTTGTGGTGTCTGTGCAGGGCCAGGAGCTGGACTGGATGATCCTGATGTGTCCCTTCCCACTCAGGATATTCTGTGATGCTATGAAACTATTTGGATGGGAAAGGGGCTGCCCTGAGCAAAGACATGCACTGGCCACGTTTGACATCTGACATGTGAGAGTCAAGGAATGGTCACCCTAAGTGACTCAAGTGTTATCATGGATTGAGCTTGGTTTGGAGAGATGAGGCTCACAAAAATAGGGGTAACAAGTGTTAAAGACCTGAAAGAAGTCACTGTCTCAGGAACTGGGGAGAATGAGGTCCCCTTCAATAAGTTCACACACTGGGCTCACCTTTACACATAAATCTTCAGGCCATGTCTGACACCAGTTGAGCTGTTGTAGCTGTTGGACTTTTTTTTTTTTTTGGCTTGTTCCTCCAGCTGCATGTCCAGTTTGCTGACCCTTTCATTTCTATGTCATGGTCCTTGTTTGTCTTTATTTCATAATTAGCTGGCAATAAAGTGACGTGGTCTCTCTGGCATGAAGTGAATCCAGACTAGCACCAATACCTTGACCCTGGGTAGATAGCAAGCACATAGCACAGCCCCAGAGATGGCAGCAGGCAGGGACAGTCATGGTCCTAACTGCTTCCCCCAAACAGGGACAAGAGATTTGTCATGGACTACACACTGGAGACCAGCCAGCTAAAGCAGAAGCTTCTGAAAACCATCTATAGCCTCCAGGTGAAGTCATTTACCACACTGCAATCAGCCAGCCCACTGCTGCACAGCCATCGTGGCATGGGCATGGTGACCCAGCACCAGGTCCACCAGCTGGCAGATAAGGCCAAAAGCCTGTGTGGAGATCTGGACAACATCAAGAACCTCCTCCACTATTGCCAGGATGACTTGGTGCGGCGGATTCCCAACCCCACTGGCAGCCGCTATGGGGGTGTCAGTGGAATCCATTGCTCCCTGGATGGCTCCATCTACGTGACAGCTGAGAGTGCTCCCTGGGTCCACGTGCTCAGCAGCACAGGCCACACACTGCAGACCCTGCCCTGCCAGCAAACAGGCAAGGGAGGCAGCATTTTCTTGCCCGAAGATGTGACTGTGACTAGGATGGGAATGGTGGCTGTAGCTGACATGGTGAATGAAGCCATCTGGGTCTTCAACCCTCACACCAGCCTCTCCAAGGGGGAATGGATAAAGATCAGGAAGGTTGGTTCCCCCAGGGGCATTGGAGTAGACTCCATGGGCAAAATCCTGGTAGCAGACTATGCACAAGGCCAAGTGCACAGCTTTGCTCTGGACCATGCCTTCAGGACACTCAATGTCCACAGTGTCCCAAATCTGCAGGGACCTCGCTATGTCAGTCCGGTGCCCAGTGGAGGCTTTGTGGTGAGTGAGGAGTGTGGAGACGTCAAGGTCTTCATGAGCAGCTGTAAGCTCCTCTGCTCCCTCAGCAGCAAATATGGACACCAGTTTGGCAACCCTGCTGGGGTCTGTGTGGACACGGATGGCAGCATCCTGGTGGCAGATGAGCAACGCCGTACAGTCCACTTGTTCCCAGAGCATGGAGCTCCCATCTGCCTGGTGTCCACAGGGCTGCGGAGGCCTGCTGGCATGGCTTGCACCTCCTCTGGGCACCTCTTTGTGGCAGACACAGTGGAGAACTGCGTCAAAGTCTTTAAGTACTGTGTGAGGCCCCCGTACAGACCCACCAAGGCTGGGACATCACGTGCTGACCCCAACCGAACACACAGGTGGGGAGGAGGGGTGGTTCCCCTGCAGCCCCGCTGAGCTGTGCATCTGTTGGTGTGCTGAGAACTCCACTGCTCTCACAGATTCCTGTAATGGAATCATGGAATGGTTTGGGTTGGGAGGGACTGTAAAGACCATTTCAGAGACACCTTCCACTATCCCAGGCTCCTTCAAGCCCTGCCCAGCCTGGCCTTGGACATTTCCAGGGATGTGACATTGCCCCAGACCTGACTGCTTGATGGCCCCCAGCTTCTCCAGAACTAGATCAGCTCTGGACCCACCACAGTATGTAAAGGATCACCTAGCTACTCAGAATTGGCCTTGCACTGGTGCCTCGGCAAACTTGTTATCACGACACCCTTGATTCCTTGTGTGTTTTCCAAAGCTGATATAAATATTTCTCCTCTCTCCATGTGATTTTGATGTGCCATGGTCCCATCTTCCTGATGCCAGAGCATGACCAGAGGGGTAAGGGCATGCTAGAAGTCCATGCTCTATCACAGAATCATAGAATCACATAATGGTTTGGATTGGGTCCTTAAAGATCACCTAGACCTATACCCTGCCATAACTAGGGACACCTTCCACTAGATCAGGTTGCTCCAAGCTCTGTCCAGCCTGGCATGATTGAGCCAACTGGTCTGTCCTAATTCATTCCCAGGCTATTAGGGAGCGTTTTGCAATCAGAGAACAGCACATTGAGTCTGCAGCAGACTTCAGGAAAAGGGTAAGATGTTCTGTGCTGCATTCCTGACCTCTACAGGGAAGCAACAACCACTACATGGAGTAAATTCCATATGGAATTGTGGAACTCCTCACACTGCCCCACGTCCTGCGGTGGAAGCTGCCCTGTTGTCCTTTGGAGAGAAGGGCTCAGCGCCACGTCCTCTGCCTTTATCGGCAGGGGCCAGGGAAGGCGGGCAGGGTGTGCCGGCACAGGAACGGGCGTTTTCCTCTCCCCGCTCCAGCGCTCGGTGTGGGCACGGAGCTTAACGACTCATCGGTCTCTCCTGATGTCCTAGACCCAAGTCACCGCCTCTCATCCCAAATGATCCTGGAGAGGGCCTTGCTCCCTCCTGGCCCTGGAACAGGCACTGAACACAGCAGACACCCTGTAGGGCTCTCCAGGACCCCTCTCCGTGCAGAGTGAGGAAGGCAGGGACTGGAGCTGCATGGTCTGCAGGATCAGCCTGTCCCACCCCAGGAAGCTGAGCTCCCTCCCACAAGAAATAATCTCCCCCATGTTATTTCCAATTCTGTGGCATCCAACAACTAAACGAAAACCCCAAACCTTTTATCTAGCCCACCCCCACTTTGCACCTGCTCTCCCTTTCCATGTGGGACCTTCTCATGCCGCCCAGCATCTTCCCAAGCTCACTGGCCCAAGCCCACTGCCGGATCAAGGGACAAAGTTCCTGGGCACCCGTGGGCCTCTGCTGGGCCAGGCATCCACTGAGGTGCTCAAGATGCGGGTCAAGAGGGTGCCATCAGCACAGCCTAGTCCCTCACCAGTGGGATGGGGAACAAGAGGGTTCCCTGAGGAATAGTGGGTCCTTGGACTTTGGGGATGAGGGCAGTGGGGTCCCACATGGAAAGGTGCCTGGCCTGTGGGATGAGTGACAGCAGGGTCCTGTGAGAACAGCGGGGCCCCTCGATTTTGGGAACAGAGGACAGCGGGGTCCTGTGAGGACAGGTGAGCCCCTGCCTGTGGGGATGCAGCCAACAGCGTCCCGTGAGCACAGCCGAGACCCTGGCCCCGCTCCAGGCGGGCGGTGGCAGGGCAGGCGGGGGGCACTGCCGCTCCTTATCGCGCGGCTCAGGCGGCCCCGCCGCTCTCGGGGCCCGCGGGAAGGCGCCGGGACGAGCCTGGGGAGCGGCGCTGCCGGGAGCGGGGCCGGCGGGGCCCGACAGACCGGGAGCGGGCAGCCGGAGCACCGCGGAACGCGGGCGGCGGGTGGCGGCGCCGGCCGGGCCCGTCCCGCTGCACGGCCCGGCGGCGTCTCCGAGCAACCGCGGGCGGAAGCGGCGGAGCGGAGCGGGCGGTAGGCGCGGGGCGGGCCGGGCCGGGCCGGGCGCGGGGCCTGCGCAGGGACCGGGGAGCCCTCGCCGGGCCGGGGGCAGCGCCGGGCCCCTCGCGACCCTGAGGGGCTGGAACGTGTCCAGGGATGGGAACAGAGCTGGGAAGAGGCTGGAGCACCAGGAGGGGCTGAGGGGGCTGGAAAGGGGCTCAGCCTGGAGAAAAGGAGGCTCGGGGGGGACCTTGTGGCTCTGCACAGCTCCTGACAGGAGGGGACAGCCGGGGGGGTCGGGCTCTGCTCCCAGGGAACAGGGACAGGACAAGGGGAAACGGCCTCAAGCTGTGCCAGGAGAGGTTTAATTTGTATATAGATAGGATAGATGGGGAAATTTCTTCACACAAAGCATGGTCAGGCACTGTCACAGGCTGCTCGGGGCAGTGGTGGAATGCCAGCTCTGGAAGTGTTCAAAAAGCTGCGTGAATGTGGCACTTGAGGGCACGGTTTAGTGGTGGTGGTGGTGCTGGGGGAATGACTGGACTTGGTGGTTTTAGAGGACTTTTCCAACCTTTACAATTCCACAATTCTGTGATTCTTTAGATCCTGGCCCTAACCCCCTGCAAGGATTGTAGGATGCTCAGGTGTGGGTCTGCTATGGGATCAGTCCACCTTGGCACCCTGGTGCCACAGGACAGCCTCTGGTGTGAGACCATGGCCACATCCCACCATTCACCTTTGCTTTTCTAGCAAAAATTCTGGAATTAATCAGCCCTGGGGTCCTGTATTCATTTGTTGGTTTCATTAACACATTTTAGGTGGTATTTATTTTGTTCATTTTGGTGACCTGAGATCATTGCATTGGTGCTCTCAGGGAAAGGTGGATGTTTTCAGCAGAAATAGGTGATTTTAGGCACTTGATGAACAGAGACTGCATGAGCAATGGTAAGATTTTTGTGTTAAAATTAGCAGCAGTGAAGCAGTTGACTGTGATGACATTTGATATTTCAGTCTGTTGAAATGAATAAGGGGGATGCATGACAAGTCATGGATTTGGGAATATGAGAACATTAACATGACAATGGTTGATCAGCCGGGTTTTCAACTATCAAGATATTTTGTACAGCCTGAAAATCTTATCAGAATCTTCTCTGCCATGTCTCAAGCAGCCAAAGGGTAGATCACTTGACCTGAGCTATAGCCAGAGGAGATGGGTGCATGAAACTATGTCAGTTTAAAAAGTTGGGGAAGGTGTCAGAGGAAAAACTCACAAACTAGAGAAGATAAAGGATGACAAGTATTTCTACTCCATGAGAAGTTTTCCCAGAGGATTGTGGCTATCTTTAAAAACAATCACAGTGAAAAATAATTGTGTGTATGAAGAGTCAGTTGACAATTCCTCTCTGAAATGTCCAGTGGATGGACAGACCTTTAGGGACAGCTGTGCATGGACACTGAGAATGTCTTGTAGCAATACTCACAACAACTCTCCTTTTTTCAATGGGAAAAACATCATGGGGTTGTCTTTGATGTTTTTCCTTGGACTGAGTTTTCCCTTTTACTGCAAAACTGCAAAGTACATCCCAAGGCTTCCCTCTCCCGAGGGATTTTGTTGGCAGTGTGGTGCTGGAAGCACAGTGTTTGCAGGTCCTGAACACACCCAGCACTGGCCCTCACTGCTCCAGAGATCCTCCAACTCCCAGCAAGATCTGGAGGCCACAGAGGGACTTCAATTCTCCTTCTTTGACCAGAGGGATAACCTCAGAGACCTGGAGTCTGTGAGGAAGCAGGATCTTAGAAGAATCATAGATCATGGAATGGTTTGACGTGAAAAGGACCTTACAGACCATCTCGTTCCACCCCCTGCCACGGGCAGGGACACCTTCCACTGTCCCAGGTTGCTCCAAGCCCCATCCAACCTGGCCTTGGACACTTCCAGGGATGGGGAGTCCACAATTCCCCAGATTACCCCACTGTGAGTGATTAACCCCAGTGGTTAATCGCTCCCCATAACTGCTCCTCCATCCCTCCATGCTGTAGGAAATTCCCAGGTGCTGAGCTTTACTGGCTCAGCTCTCTAAGGGAGAGGAAAAAGCCACCAGGCCCTTCCCGCTGCGCATCCTCTGCATGCTGTAAATACCCTCTGTGTTCCCTTTCCAACTGACTGGTCCCTTGCAGAGGAGCAGCCTCGGGGGCCTGCGGAGTTCCACATCCCTAACAAAGCACTGAAGGACAGGAAAGGACAGCGGGAGCCGGATGCTGCCTGTTCTGCGCCAGCGCCCTCCTTACTGCAATTATATTCCTGTTAGAAACCTCCACCTTATTTAAAGAGACACTGTCAACTGCCTCAAAGCTCCTTTCTGGAAAAGTCTCCTAAGGCCAGTGAGATGTGTTCTTAATAATGGGAAGAAAAGCACTAAAGATAAAGAGCACTGATAAAGTAGCGGTGCTTGTAATATTTTAGGCTGTTGAATCTAATGAATTAAAACTACTTCAATTAATCACTGTAGTCCCTTCTGTCAAAATTATCATCTCAGTTTCCAGATGAGAGGAGAGGCAGGAGGAGCTGAGTGATGGGATCAAGGTTGCTCTGTGAGTTTGCTGCAGAGCTCTGGGTTGTAGGGTGGTAAAGGAGACTGAATAGCATGAACCAGTGTTTGAGTGTTGGTAGCAGCAGGAAATACTCCCCAGAGGCACCACGGTGAGCTATGATGTAGTCCCTTCTCTAGGAGGTGCTCCAGCACACCCAGTGCGGGATCCAAGATCTAAGGCTGGGTGAATGCCAGATCTTGGCTGGTCTGGTGGGCTGTGCTTATCTGTGTACCACCATGAAAGACCTTTCCAGAACTGGGAGAAGGGCTTTACTGGGAAACGCCAGGCTCACCTTCCCTCACTTCAAAGACTGCAGATCATCAGGAACCTCCTGCATGTGTGCATGGCTGTTGGCTGTCACTAATGTCATTATTCATGTAGTTAGGCTTAGTGTTTTCGAACATGCTTAGTTCTCCTCTCTGGTGGCTTCGGCCAGCTCAGATTTTCCTTGCGTTCAATCAGCATCCTCAAGTTTAATTTTTGTGTTTATTGACAGGTTTACGTCCCTGCAGGGTCGCTGCCATGGTACTGAAGGTGTTCTTTCCAGTGTGCTGCTCCTCAGCGGACAGCGGCATTTTGATCGGCCGCTGGATCTCCGAGCAGAACTCTGCTGTCATCCTTGCTGTGGTACACTTCCCCTTTATCCCTGTCCAGGTGAAGCGGTACCTTGGGGAAGTTCAGCGCGTGACTAAAGTCAGTGTTTCTGTGCTTGGCTCATGGAGCAATAGCAAACAGGGGAAAGAAGAGAGTCTCAGTGAGTTCTTGGAAGACCTTGGGACCATATTCTGCCATGAGCCATGGATCCAGATAAGCAAAGAAGGCGACAGCAAATTCTGGAGCTGTTCTATCCTTCAGAAACACTCTAAGAACCCTCAGGAGGAAGAAATCATCTTGGTGTACTATGACCAGCGCAAGGTTATGCTTTCCCATCTGCACCCCCCTTTGGACACAGCTGGCCAGAGGGCAGAGGATGCCTCAAAGCTCTCGGCCATCTTTGACACAGTGGCCAGGAGCCAGGTCCTGTTCATGACGGACAGGTACGACGAGGGGCCCATCAAGCTGACCCACTGGCAGTCGGATGGGGTGGAGGCCAGTATCATCGTGGAGCTGCTGAAGCAGGCCTCTGTGCCTGCCTGCATGCTGCTGACATTCCTGCTCTCACTGGTCTCTGGGATCTGCAGGAGCAGGTAGGTGATGTGACTTCACCCAGCTTGTTTTGCCTGGAAATGTAATTCGTGTTTAGGCATTGCAGGACTACTGCTCAGCCCCACTGAGAAATGTGATACAGAATTGTTCTGTTGGAAATAGGCTGCTGCAAGAGATCCTGTTGGAGTGGAGCTCCAACAGGAAAGCACAAGGCCAAACACTCCCTCAGAGTTCTTTGTGGAGCTGAGAGGTTTTCTGGGGAGGCATTCATGTCCTCCCCATTTGCAGCAGGGATAGCTCAGCCCTGCTTCAGTTTCATCACAGCTGAAACAAAACAGTAGATTTCCAGCTATTCTATCGTTGACAGAATGATGTGAGGCTTTCCTTAGTCTCCATAGCTGGGGACTCCCTCCTCCCTGTTTGCTGTGAGTCCCTCTGCAGCTGTGAAACATCAGCAAATACTGTTTCTAAACCCATCCTCTCTCCAAGAGACTGTAGTGCTGCAACCTTGGCACTTCATAGAAGTTTAGAGGGATTGCTGCTCAGCCTGAATCCTTGGTGAAATCCTGTTCTCACGACTGTGAGCCTGAATAGGATGCTCCAAATGTAACACGTGGCAAGTGCTTGGACTGAAAGCTAATTCTGAGCAGATTTGCAGGGAAGAAACTTAGAATCATGGAATCATTTACCTGGGAAAGACCCTCTAAGATCATCGAGTCCAGCCATTAATCCAGCACTGCCAAGGCTACCACTAACCCATGTTTCCAAGTGCCACATGTTCTTTGAATACTTGCAGGGAGGGTGATTTCACCACTGCAGCTGCCTGGAGAGGTTGTGACAGAGAGGAGAGTGGAGTTCTGGTTCTAAGCTGCAAGAAGACACTGTAATTGATGAAATTTTGATAACAGCTACTACTGTATTCATTGATAAATCTTTTTAAGTACAGCCTAAAGGAATTGAGGTATTTAACAGGCTTCCAATTGTGTGATACAGTTGTAAAAGAATTACAGTGAAACTCTTCCCATGCAAAGATTTTCTGAGTGGTTGGCTTACACAGTCTGGTACACAAAGGAAAAACTGTCCAGTTTTGGATTATTGGAAGAGATTGAGATTGAAACCTGATATCGTCAAGGACCCCTGTGTCCTGGACTGCTCTGTAGATACTGTGTCTTACTGGTTCTTAATGGTGATTGTCGCAGCTTTGTGGCTGGTTAGAAGATTTGGAGTCAGCTCCAAAGGTCCTTTTTTTGGTCTGTGTGCCACCACCACCAGACAGGATGATTCTTCTTTTCTGCACTGGCACTTGGTCTCACTTGGTCCCACCTCAACTGGTGCCAAGATTCAGGCCAGGCATGGAGTCAGGTTAAGCTCAAGCCTTGCTGGCATCCAGTTGCAGTCTGCAGTCTAAACATAGTTGGGAGCTCAAGCTCAGTTGGCAGGTTGGGCCCAGATAGCTGCTACCCAGCATCTCAGGAATTCTGACTTCATCTTTTCCTAGGGCCAGGATGGATGTTTTGAGGTAGAGCAGCAGCCAGCTGTACCTGGCAGCAGGCAGAATGCAAAGCTTGCTGGGCATAAACCTACACTGAGCCTGTCCTTAGCCTTGGGTGGCAGAGCTTTCTCTCTTCTTTGTTTTATTCACCCACAGTATCAACTTTATATTTACTTATCTCTTATGTGTTTTAACACTTCAGTCTTGGAGAGCAGAGATTAGTACCTGGCTTTATAACAAGTCTCCTGCTTGACCTTCTAAGTCATTTCAAGGAGTTTGGTTCCATTTTGTACCACATAATGTGTGGTACAATTTCCTTCATGCCAACATACTCGAGGCAGGGAGGGTTCAAGATGTCACATGCAGGTGTCCTTCCAGTTCCCTCCTCCCCATGCTGGGACAGGACATCCCATAAAATAAGATTTATTGGGTTTTTTCTCCTTCAGGTCACAGGACTTCTTTCTTTCCGTTTTTTGTGATGTTAAGGGATAGTCAGCTTTGAAAGGCTAAAGAAAGAGATCAGCAATGTCCTCTCAGGCTGGGGAGGCTTGGGGATATTTGGATATGCCCCTGTTGTGTATTTGCACAGGAGAAACAGGGCACCAGTGTTGGAAATCTCAGGGAGTGAGTCGCTGCCATCCCTCCAAGCTCACCCCGTGTTCCCAAGTCCTGCACATCCTGAATTCAGGCATTTTTTCAGCACCACCGTGTGCTAAGGGGTGGGCATTGCGATTCTGCTTCAGTGGAACTTGGGGGCAGCATTCCCATTATCCCTGAAGGTCTCTGCTCTTGGGGACATTAGGATGTTTTAGTCTTAAGGCAGTAAATTCCATGTGCTCGTTTTAAAAAAAAGTCTGTTTATAAGCTCCCCAGTTCCTCATTCAAAGGGAGGCACTGCTCCTGCAGTTTCTAGCAAGGAGCAAGAAAGCACTCACGAGTTCTGGTTAATGGAGCTTAATATTTGCATGTGATCCAGATTCGGGAAGATTGCTTTTCATCTGATATCTGAAAATTCCCCTCTCACTCTTGGGAAAAAACTGAATTGGAAAATCAAGACTTACTCATGGAGGCTATGTTAATTTATTGCAAAAATTCCATATATTTGGAAATACCCCAAAGATCTCCTGCTGCTTAAATAATGCAGTGACACAACATCACTGGATTTTTGTTGGGTTTCTTTATCTGGTTGGTTTTCCATTGAAGTTCTCAAAATGGTTCTATATACTGTGTTGTAAACAAGTGGGAGTATTTCTGGCAGTGCACAGTCGATGTGCAAAGGGGTAGGAGACCACGCAAGGAATATTTTTTTGCCTTCTTCCTCAGTCCTCACAGAGAGGAGAGTTCCCATAGCACATCTTGCAGCTGCTCTGTTGAGCTTTTTGCAGTATGTTTGTATTTTTATTTCAAAAAGTACTTGTATGTCTTTCCTTTCCAAAGAAGGTGTGTGAGTGGAATAGAGGTTGTGCTTGCGGTGGTGGGTGAAAAGGGGTCAGTTGTAGCACAGACAAGGACATCCCTCTGATGTGTTTTTGGCCCCATGGTGTCCACTTGAGGAACTGAGCCATTGCAGGCTGCACAGTGTTTTGGTGCTCTGGGGATAAGGCTGCTTTGGGAATCATTCCCACTTGTGCAAGGCATTTCTTAGGTAGACAACAGCAGCCTGTCCTTTCTCTTGGCTGGGGGTGTCAGACTGGGGGTGACCCAGGGGCTGGCTGCCTCCAGCTTGAGGGGCAGCCATGGATGGTGAGAGACACCCACTGCTGAGAGAGGATGGGACTATCACCCACTGAGTGTGTAGTGCAGCACAGGCCCCAGAGCTGCTGCTTTCTGCCTGAGCTGACAGGGTCTGGCAGCTGGTGTTTGACCCATAATTCTTCACCTTCAGCCATCTGTACATAATCCCACAGGTAGAGCGTTCCTCCTTCCCCTTCTTTACATTTCAAGTGCAATTCTCTGCTCTAGTCAAGTTTTGCCACACCAGAGTTTGTAACCACTGAGCTGGGGCATAATTGGAAGGGAAAACTCATCTGCTCTCGTGTCTTGGTGAATCTGTGAGCCCAGGTGTGTGTGATCAGTGGCCAGATCAGTCACCCCCTCTCCCTCCCCTGCACGGTGCTCTTTTCTCCACCGCCTCAGCTCCCTCCTCCTGACAAGTCAGCTGAGGAACAGTGCATTCATTTGTCTCCAAGGTGGGAGGCTGTAGCGCAGAGCTGAGTAACTTGGAGACCTCAAATTAAGAATGATTCACAGTACACTGCGTGTGTTTCAAACCCAATGTGTCTGAAATTTGAATGGGGAGGGAGGGGGACTTCAACACTCGGCTCCTTCAGCTGACAAACAATGCACAAAGTGGGGTTCAAAGGGCTCAGGAGGGTGCGGGGAGGAAAGGGACAGCAGCCCCAGGGAACTGAGCAGGGTTTGGGGGAACTGTACCCTTGTGATTTGTGTGAATTGTATAAATAGCAGTGAGCACCCCAGTGTGCCCATCCTGGCCAGTCATGGAGGCATCTGCTGCTGGGCATGGGCTGGCATGCTCCAGGTGAAATCTGTGGAAGGCACGCACAGTTTGCAGGGACATCCATCTCCAGGTCATGCTCAGTAATGATCCAAGCAGCTGTGCAATTTCTAGAGTGAAGCAGGATACAAGGAATAATGGTATTGTGTGAAATTAATGTAACCTGAAAAACCGTGCCAAAGCAGCACAGGAGAGTAGATGAAGTGACTAAAAGTGACCATGGATTCCTGGAGATGTAACAAAAAACAGTAAAACACTGTGAAAATTGTGTAACAACTGCACTGGCTGGTCCTGTGTACAGGACAGAAGTGACCCAAATTACGTCCACATCAGAATTTATCCCCCAAACCAAACCTAGTGCCATGTGTTGCTGTGGTTTCTGTGACCAGCCTGCTCCCAGTACTGTGTCACTTCAGCCTGCACAAATCACCAACCGTCCTTCCTTTATAAGTGGTGTGGTAATAAAAGTAACTCCCCAAAATAATTGAGCATCATTTTGTACTTTTCTTCTGAGTCATAAGAAAAGAACCTTGTGACTGTTTCCTCCCCTACAGGCCTAATGTGGATGTTAACTTTGAAACCTAATTAAATGCTAAATGTTATCTACATAATGCTGGTCACTGCAAGGCAGTGGAGAGAAGGTAGAAGTGAAGACCCTGGAAAAAGAATTTGGAAGTAATAAAGAAAAAAAAAAAAGAAGAGAAGGATCAAGTGGAAGAAAAAAGAAAAGGGAGGGGAAGGGACATAAACTGCATGTAGGGCACAGCCCTTTGTTATACCAAGCTCATACCACACAGAGACTTGTGATCACCTCTGCTCTGGAGCCAGGCTGGGAGAGCTGGAGAGGTTCACCTGGAGAGCTGAAGGCACTGGGGGGACTTTGGAGTCCCTTCCAATGCCTAAAGGGGCTCCAAAAGAACTGCAAAGGGACTTTGAACAAGAGATAGAGGAAAAGGACAAGGGGGACTGGCTTCCCACTGCCAGAGGGCAGGGCTGGATGAGATACTGGGAAGGAATTGTTCCCTGTGAGGGTGGGCAGGCCCTGGCACAGGGTGCCCAGAGCAGCTGTGGCTGCCCCTGGATCCCTGGCAGTGCCCAAGTCCAGGCTGGATGGGGCTTGCAGCTACCTGGGCTAGTGGGAGGTTTCCCTGCCATGGCAGGGGGGTGCAATGAGATGAGCCTTAAGGTCCCTTCCAACCCAACCCATTCCATGATCCATGATGAGTAACACTGGGGTTTGTGCAGCAGTTACACTGTGTTGTATTGTGGCACTGAACACAACTTGTCTCTGCTCTCCTGGAGACTGGAGCATTGTGCAAGCCCAGTGATGTATCCAAAAGCAGAGTTTGGAATGAGGATTGCTTTGTGGCTTCCTTGGAAGAGTGAGACGTGGTTTGACAGAGTGCAAATGAGAGCTTGGGTTGTCTGCATGTCTTGGTCTGGCAGGGCTGCCTTAATTCTGTTAACTTTTCAGAGAGTCATTAACATCTAATCACCAGCTCAGGTTGCACAGCCTTAACTTCACACTGACTGTTTTGCATGGATGTTGGATGCTGGCCTGTCTGCTACATGGCAAAGGCAGGAGGAGACATTCCCATGTGTTTCTGCAGGATGCTGAAGTTTTGGCCTTTGTCTTTCTTGTGGAGCAAACTCTCAACTTGTGAGCAGCTGGGGCATCGCCTGCAGCACCTCCAGATCATCAGCAGCAACAAGAAGGCTCAAAACCAAAATCAGCTGATGAGGTATGGAGTACATGTAAAGTTAGGTGTGTCTTGGCTCTATTCCTGTCTCCTGTGGGGAACCCAAACCATGAATCCCATGCCTGGACAGTACTAGGTCCTCACTGCACCCTATCATGTTGCTCTATTCCCTGCTAGTTTGCATATCTTTACTCTGCACTGTGTTCATATGCATATATGTTTGTATTTTTATGTGTTAATCATGCCTTTTGCCAGATAGCTGCCTTTTTCCCTAGCTCAGGAAAGGCAACTGGGATATTGCACCCCAAAAGCTTGTACTGCACCCATGTGTAAGTGCTTTGGTGTCACTACTCCCGCAGGCTCATTGTTTTTGCATGTTCTGCTGTCAACCACAGCCATCCATCAGTGTTCAGTGGCACTTTCCATAAGAGCAGAAAGGTTTAAATGCTCCCCTTTTTCATCTACTCTTTTGGGAAAGCTTTTTGTGCAGAAACTGCAGACCAGAGACTCCACTTACACTCTTGGAACAGTAACAAAGTGTAAGAGAAAAAGCAAACACGCAGCACAGTGAGAGGAACAGAGCAGAGATCTGAGACAGATATTGGATGCCCTACAGCTCTTCCACAGCCAGTCTTGTTCTGTGTGGTTCTCTGATCCTGCAGTAATGGACTCCCAGGGAACACTTAAAATAGATTAAGAGATTTGAAGGCCAAAAGTAACTGTGATTGTTCAGTCTGATTCCTGAATAACTCACATCATGGAATTCCATTGAGAAGCTCTAGTGAGGAAGGGGCAGCTCAGCAGCCCTTCTGTGTTTGTGTATGAACCCAAAACCACTATTTATTGCCTTGTCTGGGAAAGCCATCTGATCTCAGTGTGGATGTGCCAAGTGCTGCTGCCCTTTCTGCTGGTAATTGGTAAATCCCCCCTGAGTGTGTATATAGCTTTCTGTCTAGCATTCCTTTTTGTAGCTTCAATCCCCTCTTTGCTCCCTACTAAGGAAGGTTTTGTGGTGTGGCAGGCTCTGAGTGGCTCTGAGTTTAGAAACATGGTATCACAGATGCAGAATATCCTGAGTGGGAAGGGAGCCACAGGGATCATCCAGTCCAGCTCCTGGCCCTGCATGGACACCCCAACAATCCCACCCTGGGCATCCCTGAGAGTGTTGTCCAAATACTCCTGGATCTCTGGCAGCCTCAGGGCTGTGCCCATTTTCTGGAGAGCCTGGGCAGTGCCCTGCACCCTCCTGGGGATGAACCTTTTCTGATATCCAACCTAAACCTCCCCTGGCACAGCTCCAGCCATTGCTTTGGGTCCTGTCCCTTGTCACAGAATGGAGCTGCTCCTCAGGAGAGAGCTGTAAACAGCTGTGAGGTCTCTCCTCAGTCTTCCCTTCTCCAGGCTGAGCAAACCTCTCCTGTGCTTGGCTACAGAAGGAGCAGCACACCAATGGAAATGAAAAGATTCTGAAATTGTTCCTCTTCAGTGAGTTGTCCTGGTGTCCCTGGGACGTTTAAGGTGCTACATAAGCGAAGCCAACAACTGTCATTGAAACATTACACACTGTCCTTCCTTTTTCTCTAAATGTGTTTCTCTCTACCCTGCCTGCAGGAAAGCCAACATCTTTGTGTCTCTGCTGATTGATATGGCCCTGGGGATACTGCTGATGTCGTGGCTGTACAGGAAGAACCGCATTGGTCACCTTGCTGACACTCTCATCCCTGTGGCTGACGTAAGTCTGGCCAAATCTGATCCCCTTTCACCTGCTCTGGGTTGGTTGTTAAGGAGGCAGTGCCTCACACAGAAGCTTTCGGTGACCTGTCTGAAGTCATGCAAATTAGGTCTCCTCAAGAGCAGTGAAATCTTCAAATCAAGCCTGTTGGGGCTGCTCAAAAGAAACTCAGCTCTGCTTTGCATATGCTGTGAATAGTAATTAGATGTTTATGGGAGGGTTCCTCGAGCTTCTAAAGGAACAATTATGGCTTGGACAGAGCTCTGCAGCTGCAGGTTGGGTGGTTATGGAGCCATAGTGCTTTATTTTTTTTTTTTTTTCTGGAGTCAACAGAAAGGGTCCTCAGGTTGTTGCTATATGGGTTGTTCATGGTGAAAAAAAAGCTGTAACCTGGGTTGAGCCTGATAAACTGTTGGAAAGTCAAATATGATAAGCAGTGCAGCTGTGCTTGTGGAAGGAGTTTCTTGGGGAAGTCCAAAGGCTTTTCTGGTCAGGGTACAAACACCTGAAATCCTGCCTAAGAGCTCTGGGATATGGCTAAACTAGGAAAACCTGCCGTGTGTTGTGATTTTCTTAAACATAACTCCTCTTGCCCACTGAGATCCCTCAACATCAGCAGAAATTCATGGATAGCCAGTATGACTCACACTGTCCTGCTCTTCTGGTGGTTCATTTTAGGTACAGAGCTCAGTGTATCTGTTTAGTGGCAGTAAGGAACATATAATGTACTTCAGAGGCTGGAGACCAGACTACTAATCTGAGGTCAGCTCTCTTTTAAGAGCTTCTATGTCTTGGGATTACATGTGCAGCCAAAATTGAGCCCTGCCATGCAGCTGCACAGCCTAATCCTTTCTCTGCCCACTTTTCTTTCATTTCTGCATGAGTCTTTCCATTGGTTTCTTTCTACCAGCTGGAAAATGTCTTCTCTCTGCTCTTTCTCCAGCTTCTTGGTTGGGAAGAATTTGATTTTGGTCAGAGAATTCCAGCAGCGGTTTATTTTTCCTACTTATGCTGCATTTCCTGGGAAGACCTCACATTTCCCTTGACGATGATCTTTTTGGTCCATGTCTAACTCCTTAATTATTGCAAGGTCTCTGATCATTCTTGTACATGCTGGACTTTCAGAAGACCTATATGGATTGTCCAGCATAGCTGTGGATCAGGACTGTTGCTGGTTTTCTTATCTTTCATAGTCAAACTTTTGAGGACAGTATGTGTGCTGTAGACACTACTCAGCAGCAATGGTGTCTAGGGAGAACCACATGTGTTGCAGGACTCTTGGTCTTGTGTTTGAGCCATACACTGCAAATATTCTTCTAAGCCTTATTCCTACATCTTTTCCCTTACAGATATTTCAGCTGGAGAAGTTTAAGTTCTCTAGAGCTTTCCCTTTGGGATTACTGGAAGTGCCCAACTCTCAGAAATCTGATTTCTTAACAAGTCTGCAGGGAAGTGGCTTTGGCTGCATTCCTGGTTGCACAGGTGGCTCCGGGAGGGATTCCATCTGCCCAGTGTCTTTGGCAGATGGACGCTCTCCGTGCTCAAGGTGTGTCCAGCCCCAGCACCTGTCCTGGACAGGCTGTCTTGTGAGGGTTGCTTGTTTGTTCCTCTTTCAGTAATTTAGCTCATCTGTCACTCAACTTTTGCATCACAGTGACAGCTATCTTCACCAAGTCTCCTCCGTGTGTGGACTCTGTTACCTGGCTATCACCAGGAGCTGTTTGCTTTCATTCCTGGAAGTGCTGACTCCTCCATGTCTGGGGGGGCTGATAGCCAGTCAGTGCCTTTCTTCCCTGTTTTTCCAGGCTTATCAGTTCAGGCCATTCAGAACTCTTCTTTTTTCCAGCCTTACTTTCTTCTTCCAGGCATACGAGATTGTGGACATGAAATAGTTTGGAGTCTTTTTACTCCCTTTGCTGGGCATTGATTTATATGCATTATGTGCAGGCCTTAAAAAATGCAGATCTGAGTGATCCCAAAATACACCAATGACTTCAGCATGCGGTGTACAAGCCAGCACCACTTCTTTTCCAGTATGACAGCAAAATCTCCCCTCAGCCATTCAGCAGTAGGTTTCCTCTCTGCTGCTGAGTGTCCATCTGGTCTGCATTATTCCCATCACTGGGCTTTCTCAAGTGCTTGTGTGTTGCCAAGTTCAGTAACTCAGCATTCCCTGTGTGCAGAGAGCCCCTGTTCCTTCCCTAACACTCTTCTGCTTTGAGCTGTGCCCAGATAATGCTGATAGCATTGGCCCTACACCTCTGTGTCTGTTGATAAATAGAACATTGGATATCTCATTTGCCCCAGAGGGTGCTGGGCACTGCCCAGGCTCCCCAGGGAATAGTCACAGCCCCGAGGCTGCCAGAGCTCCAGGAGTGCTGGGAAAATTATCTCAGGGATGCCCAGGGTGGGATTGTTGGGGTGTCTGTGCAGGGCCAGGAGCTGGGCTGGATGATCCTGATGGGTCCCTTCCCACTCAGGATATTCTATGTTGCTATTATAATAAGGTTGTTATGTATAATAAGGCTATATACATAACCTCACTTTAACATTATTGATTTTAGTATTGACAGACTACCCTTATATAACACATAACCTTATTGGTTTGATTGATTGACTTTAACTTTGACAAAATCCCAGCTCTGTGGGCCCTGGATACAGTGCTTGGGTTTTTCCAGCCAACATCTCTCTGGAAGGCAGCAGTGCAGGTGGTTGATTTTGACTCAGCACTGCCAGGGTCGCAAGCTCAGCCTGCTGCCAGGAGTTCAAGATGTGTTCCCTGGCCATCCTTTGTCATCCTCTGATAAAATGGATTTCACATCAGCACTTGGGTGGCAATTATTGATGCTGCACAAGACATCACTGAGTGCAGCTCCCACTTTCCCAGCGTGGTGAGCTGTACTGTGCTGGTTGTAATAACAAGCTGCTTTTGTCACTCAGTGAGGCAGATGTGATTCAGAGTCACCCAGGGAGTAACTGGCAAGGAACTGTTAGGAAAGACTGATTTTTGAAGGAGGCTTTCAAATCCAAAAATGGAAAACTTCAATGATCTTCTCTCCGTAGGTGTCCTCACAACTCCTACCTTCCTCCTTCTCTTGATCTCACCAGGCTTCCCAATGGTTGTCCTTGCTTTTGCCTTCCACAAGACAGCCTTTTTCAGAAATACCTGGCTCAAAGCTCTGCACTGGTTTTAAACACAACTGCTTATAAACCATCTCCTTTTTTTTTCCTTTATCGCTTTTATCCTTGCTGATGTCTCTTTTTCCTAAGTTGCGATCTGTTTGAAACAGTTACATATTTATCATAGATTGTGCCTGCAAAAGCTTTACTGGGGCTTGGAGATAATTGGATGTATGCTCCTAGTCAGTCTTGTTCCACTGATCCATAAACAAAGCAAGCAGAGAGAGCGCTTCCTGAAAAATATTTTTAGATGTTAATTTATAAAGTAGTGTATCTTAGAGCCCCAGCCACCTGCAACAGACACAGGGCATGTGTGTCTGACAGGGGCAGCTTTGGCTCTGTGTGCTCTGACTTGCACCAGATAGAGCCCTTAAAGGTGGAAAAGACCTTTAGGATCACCAAGCCCAACCATCAGCCCAGCACCACTGTGTTCACCACTAACCCCTGTCCACAAGGGCCCCCAGGGATGGGGGCTCCACCACTACCCCAGGCAGCTGTGTCAGTGCCTGACCACCCTTTTAGTGAAGACATTTTCTCAATATCCAATGTAAACCTCTGCTAGTGCAACTTGAGGCCATTTCCCCTTGTCCTGTCCCTGTTCCCTGGGAGCACGGCCCGACTCCCCCATCTGTCCCCTCCTGTCAGGAGTTGTGCAGAGCCAGAAAGTCCCTCCTGAGCCTCCTTTTCTCCAGGCTGAGCCTCTTTCCCAGCTCTTTCAGCTGCTTCTGATGCTTCAGCCCCTTCCCCAGCTCCACTCCCTGGAGCATCACAGTGCCCTGTGTGTCCTTCTCCAGCCATGTCACATCAGCATTCATCCTCTGCACATGGGAACTAGGAAGAAGAGCATGACAGGAAAGAGAATATTTCCACAGTGAGCTCATCTAACCCTCATTACTACCAGTCTCTCTCCAGTTTGGTCATGTCCCAGTACCCTGTTATGAAACACTTCCAAACACTGTATCTGATTTATTAATATGCCCACATTCAGTATTCATGACTGCAGGAGGGGAATCGGACTCAGCGTCACCTTTCCTGATTCTGCTTGCTATTGATCAGTCCTAAAATATCTGTCTGGAAAACAACCTGCAAGGTTATGCTTCAGGACTCTGTTTTGAGATGCCTTGCCCAGCTAAATAACAGCAAGGTAGGGCACCTTCCCAGGGCTCCGTGCCCCTGTCAGGGTTTAGCAGCACCTCTGGGACTGGCAGCCTCCAGAAATACTGCCTGCTAAAACTCAGCCTTGCTGAAGGACTGCTTTCAAGCATTTAAATATTTCATTAAAATCCCCAAATGCTTTTTCTAAGTTACCAATCCAACACTTTAAATATTAAAACCAGTCTATTTATAAAGCAGCAAATGCTTCTCAGCCACAGAGGTGAGCTCCATGGGATCCAATCAGTCCTGACTTGCAGCGAGACAGACAGAAAAGGAAGGGAATAGCAGGACAAGCCTTTTGGAGAAGTTGAAAATGGAGCCATTAATTTTGCCACTGCACTAAAAGTAAATGTTTACAAACTCATTTTGCCAGGATCTCTTGGTTAATAAAGAAAACAGAACCATTCCTTGGAAATATTTTTTCCATAGGGAAGTGATACATGTGAATGATGAGGAAAGTAGGCTACAGTGCATCAGCTTTAGGGGGCACAGCTTGGTGGTTCTGCACGTGGGCAGTTTTCAGTGCCCTTCACTTGTGTGGGCTGTAAGTGCAATTTTTGGAGAAAGAGGGCTTTTCCTCACAATCTCTGTCCATGTGGGACAGTGTAAGAGGTCAGTTCTTCCAGATATTTTCTCCACCTGTTTGCTGAAGGTTATCAGCTCCCTCAGCTCAGAGCTTGGTAACTGGAGCTCAGCAATGGTTTCAGCTCAGGGGAGCAGGGCAGGTGTGAAGTTCTGAGGAGAAAAATCACCTAATGCAAGGGGACTGTGGAGTAGTGGAGTGGAGAGAGAAAATCAATAAATAACACCAGCCTGGGCTGAAATCACCAGAAATAGTGAATAAGAGCCCTCAGTGAGGGGCAGCCCTCAGTGAGGGGAGGTAGGGAAGAGCAAGCCCAGAGCTGTGGTTTGGTTTGTTCTGCAGCAGTGAAGTGACAGCACATGGGCCTGGAGCAGGTCCAGGGAAGAGAATGGAGCTGGGGAAGGGACTGGAGCACCAGGAGAGGCTGGGGGAGGTGGGAAAGGGGCTCAGCCTGGAGAAAAGGAGGCTTGGGGGGACCTTGTGGCTCTGCACAACTCCTGACAGGAGAGGGCAGCCAGGAAACAAGGGACAGGACAAGAGGAAACCACTGCAAGTTGCATCAGGGGAGGTTTTAGTTTGATACTGGGAAAATTCCTTTGTGAAGAGGGTGGTCAGGCACTGGCACAGGTTGCCAAGGACAGTGGTGGAGTCACTGGAAGTGTTCAAAAAGCCGTGTGGGTGTGGCACTTGGGGATGTAGGTTGGTGGTGCACCTGGCAGTATTAGGTTCATAGGACTTGATGTTAGAGGGCTTTTCCAACCGTAATGATTTTCTGATTTAGTGATGTGGGGAGGACCTCCATGAGTGTTTTTCATCAGTGATTCCAAGGCTGCTTTGTTGCTGGGATGCCATGAGTATCCATGAAGCCTGCAGAGAGTGATAGGCAAGATCAGGGATATTGTCTAGTACACCGCAAAGTATCAAGAGAGTTGTGCATGAAATACATTTATGTAATTGTGTTTTCTACCCTTCTCTAAACAAACACAGATTGTTCGTAAAAATGAACTCTCTTTTGCCTGTTAGTGCACTGCCATCTTCCCCCCTTTTAAAATCCTAACAGCCTTCCCCAAACTCAGCTCTGACTTTTCACCTGACTGTCCCCAGAAGTGGATATGTGCACCAGCATTTGCCATCTATTTCCAGAACCCTCAATACCCAAGAAATCCCACTGTGCAAGCCTTCCAGTGGTGGCCAGAGGTGACATAGTTCCATGGTCCTAGCACAGAGACCACTGAAGCAATTCAGGTTCCTCTCAGCTGTTGTGTTTGACTCAGTAAGGAATTAATAAAAGTGCATTTCTGATTTAGGTAGTTGTCTGTAAAGCAGTTGTTTGGATTTTTTCACACTGGTTTGAAGGTTGTGGTGGAATACTTGAGGGGGCAGCAGTTACAGTGCACTGGCCCTGGTCAGTGTGATTGCAGTCTTTTCTCTCCATGGCCTGGCTTTCTTGTGTTTGCAGCACGTGGCTGAGGAGCTGCAGGACCTGCTGCAGTGGCTGATGGGAGCACCAGCTGGACTGAAAATGAACCGAGCCTTGGATCAAGTTTTGGGCCGCTTCTTCCTTTATCACATCCATCTTTGGATCAGTAAGTGAAATTGTTTAACTTTCCAGCCTCCCTTTTAATCTCTTCCCTCTCAGTGTTTAATGTTTGCCTAGAGGTGAGTAATGAATCAAAATGCACTTCTGCAAGTACAGACTTGTCTAGGAGTCTTCCTGCTGTGGGAACTGAAGCCAAAGTTGGATTCCCACACAAGGAATTAATGCATATTAAATAAAGTGCTGGTATTGATGCTCTGCAAGCAGTGTGGATGCTGCTGGGGCTTAGTTCCTTGGTGTCACTGGTGATGAGTGTCCAAGGGAAGGCACTGCTGTGACGGCTTTTGTTGGGTTTCATGGTTTTTGCCATGTGAGAGGCAGCTCTTGGGATAGGGATGAGAAATGTGCAAGGGCGCTAATGCTATCACCAACTTCAGCTTAGTGCAATTTTATTATTTCAGTTTCCCCCTTGAAATAATACACTCTTGTTATCCTTGATGGAGGAGTACAGGCATGATGGACATGAACTCCATAGTTATTTTACTGATTTACTTTGCTCATCAGTCAAGTATGGTCTTGTTTCTGTGACTTTGCCCCACTTTGGTGATGAAAGAGACTGTCCATACTACTTTATTTTGCAAAAGCCATATGAGGTGGCTTTTGTGGGAAGAGCAGAAAAACAGGAATGGTTGTAATAAAGGTTGATGTGTGCAGTTAAAAATGTACTTAAGAACCTGGACACAAATGTAGAAAATCAAATATTACATCCCTGGAAGTATTCAAGGCAGGTAGCGATTTCACCAGAAACAACCTGGTCTGGTGGAAGGTGTCCCTGCCCATGGCAAGGGGGTGGCACTAAATTACCTTTAAGGTGCCTTGCAACCCAAACCATGCCGTGTTAATTCCATGAATCTCATGTGGAGAAAGGTGACTGCTGTGTTCAAGCTGTGTACACTCCTCCCCGTCCTCCCAGTGCTGCCCCACCTTGGGGCGAAACTTGGGCAGAAGGAGAGTTTTTGTTGGCCCTCCTGAAGAGAAGGTGGCATCTAAAGGAGTTTTCCATCTCCACTTCCATGTTTTCGTGGCTCTGATTTCTGGAGCAGTGTTCTAGGGTGAGGGGAATCAGCCTTTTGAGAGGGTCAAGAGGCAGATGACCCTGTTGAACACTGACCCTCTGCCATGTCCCCAGGCTACATCCACCTGCTGTCCCCCTTCATTGAGATGATCCTGTGGTACGTGGGGCTGTCGGCTTGTCTGGGCCTGACCGTGGCTCTCTGCATCCTCTCCGACATCATTGCACTCCTGACCTTTCACATCTACTGCTTCTACGTCTATGGGGCCAGGTGAGTCCCCCTCCCTCTGTGGGCTTTGTTTGGAAACCCCTCAGGCTGTGGTGAAGCGTTTAGTCCTGATGTAGTTCTCCTGAATTCACAGTTTAACCCACAGTCATTTCTTGCAGTCTTTTAAGCCTGTAGAAATGATGGCCACAGTAGTACGAGCAAACCATCTTTCGTTTCTCCTCCATTTAGATATTTATCTGTTATGGAAGTGACCTGGGAAAGTGAAACTACATGACAGGAGAGGGCAAGAAAGCAGCTCACCCCATCCCTTTGATCAAGCCTCTTAGTACTGTCCTCCATTGCTCCCTGCTAGAGATTTGGAAGGGAACTGGAGAAGAGGAGGAGGAGAGGAGAACCCCTGCAGTTTTGGAGAAACCCCAAAATCCCTGTCTCTGCCATGCTTCAGAGGTCCTTGCCTGCACTGTGGAGCACAGGTGGCAGGTTTGGGGTTACGGGAGGTCTGTGACACTATCCTGGTGTCATTGTTTGGAGGGTCCCATGGCCTGAAAGCTGGGCAGAGGCTCTGAATGATTAGGGGGACTTTGGGGCACATCTAGGGCATGTTGGGTTTTCTGTGCAAGAGGTGCCCATTACTGTGCTCTATTCCTGCTTTCCTCTAATTTGTGCTGCACCAAGGAGTCCCACGGGCCACAGGATGTGCTTGCCAGGGAGATAGGATACAAGAGATAAAGGACATATTGCCTTATAAAGTACAGAATGGCCATCATCCCTCCTCAGACTTTACATAGGAAATAGCACAAGAAATAGTAAATCTTTAGGTATGGGTAGTTTAGGGAATGGTTGGAAATACTGAGACCTTATTTGTGAGCTGGGTCTGTTGTGAGCATAGGTCTTACAGCCAGAATCAGTAATGTCAGGAGTGGGAGGTCTCTTCCCAACACCTCTAATTACTGGAATTTCTCTCTTGGTCTGGGAGGAATTGCCTTGCTCATCTTCGTTGTGAGGAGTGGTAGTAGGAAGTAGGAAAAGCATTTTGTTAGCTATTGCTCTTCCCTGGAGCTCCAGGGAGCCAGCTTACCTGTCTTGTGTTTGTCAGAAGTACAGAGTGTACAGCTGGGTGCTGTCCCCATAGAGAGTCAGGAAGAGTCAGCAGTCACTCACAGCCACCACAGCCCCTTGCACTCCTGCAGCTGGCAGGAAGAAGAATTTGCTGGTTCAGGTGCTGGTGAAGCCTGATATCCCCTTGTGGAGCAAACCACAGAGTGAAACGAGGGCAGGCATGTGTATGCAGGCAGCAGGGCAGGTGGGGCAGGTGCCACAGCAGCAACACCCACTGGCTGTCGTGTCAGGGGATGCAGGGAGAGCGTGGCCTTAGTCAGAGCCATGGGTAGGTGTATGCCAGAACCTGGAGGAGTTGTCCTGGGCTCCCTCCTGCCTAGGGATTAGTGCACCAAGCTGTGCCTGCCAGTCTGAAGGCACCCTGCCAATTCCTTGAAGCAGTTGGTGTTCCTCAAACCAGATTCTTCTCTTGGATGAGACTCCTGGCCTCTGCTTTCAGATTGCTGCTGTGAAATCTGAGCAGCCTCCACACCTTTGCTAGCCTGGTTTGCCAGTCTGGCTTTTGTAGCTCAGGCTTTGTCAGACTCTGTTCTGCCCCATACATTGGCCATGTACCCTTTCTTTACATCCCTGTATGTTGGCACTGCTGCCCAGGGCACTTTTTGCCTCCTCTCCATCCCAAGGGCTCTTCCTTCCTTGATGTTGTTCCGTAAAGAGGCGTCTCCCTTGTCACCCCAAGTTTCCCTCACGTTGTCATTTTTCTGTGAGGGAAATAGCTCCAAGTCTCATATCACCAAGTTCTGAAAGCCTAAGGAAGGAGAGCAGTAGGGGCCACCAGGCATTTCACTGGTCTCTTCCCACTCTTAAGGATATTTAGAGCTGTGGGTTACTAGAGAAGCTCCAGGGGCTCCACTCCTCTCCCTGGTATCTCTGGTGCAGAGGCACAATTGCATTGCATTGACTCAGGTGTGGGAGTAAGACCTTGGCCAGCCCTGTCTGGAAGGTCTGAAGGCAGGGGAAGGGACGTCTGAAGGCAGGGGAGACACAGGTGAGCTAGGGGAAATAGGATTGCTGGTTCTTCTCACAGAATCATGGAATGGTTTGGATTGGAAGGGGCCTTACAGCTCATCTCCTGCCGTGACAGGGACATCTTTCACTACCTCAGGTTGCTCCCAGTCCCATCCATCCTGGCCTTGGCCACTTCTGGGGATCCGGGGGCAGCCACAGCTTCTCTGGGCACCCTTGTGCCACGGCCTCAGCACCCTTTTGCTGCAGGGAAGGTGTTGCCATGGGGCTGGTGACTGCTGCAGCTCTGGGGCATGGCCTGGCCATTGCCCTCCAGTGACCCAGAGCTGGCTGCAGTAGCCCCCGTGCCAGGGACCAGCCCAGATAGGGTTGACTGAGCCGTGAGGATTTATCTGCATCATTCCCAGTGTATTTCTTTTGCCACCCCTGGCTCTGCAGGTGGGTGAGTGGGCGTGGGGTGTGCTGGTGACAGCTGGGTGATACTGGAGCTGGGAGCTGCCAGCTGTGCTGCAGAGTCTTCTCTTTGCTCAGGCTCTACTGCCTGAAGATCTACGGCCTGTCCTCTCTGTGGCGCCTGTTCCGGGGCAAGAAGTGGAACGTGCTGCGGCAGCGGGTGGATTCCTGCTCCTATGACCTCGACCAGGTAGTGCCACAGCCCTGGGGACACCCCAGGGCAGTGCCACAGCCCTGGGGACACCCTCCCTCCTGCTCTGACAGATACTGGGACACAGACACAGGAGCCTTTCTGGTGCCCAGAACAAGGACACACCCCAACACTCTGAGCCTATGGCTCCTCTGCTGCCTTACAGCACTTCTTGACTGCCCTGCAGCACCCCTTCATTGCCTTAGACTCCTTCCCTGCTCTGCAACACCCCTTCCTTACCTGCAGCAGTCCTTCCCTTCCCTATACTACTTACATTCCCTGCACCCCTCTCCTTCCCTGCAGTGCCTCTTCCCTGCCCTGCACCCCTTCCTTGCACCCCTTCCCTACCCTGCACTCCATCTCTGCTCTCCAGCATCCCTTCCCTTCCCTTCCCGAGGGCCAAGCTGTGGCAAGTGCCGAGCTGCCCTGAGCACGTGCCAGGCACCCGGCAAGCTGTGGTGGATGCTGTGGATGCTGCAGATGCCGGGAGCTCCCGAGCCTGGAGTAGGAATGGGGGAGGGATGGAGGCAGTTGGAAATGTGGTGCCCAGCAGTGTTGCCACAGTAACAGCCGTGGCAGCGTTTCTATTAAAAGGCCCCGTTTCATTCACGTTGTGCTGGAGCCTGGCCCACACACTCTCACTCAGGCAGAGGCAGTTCTTTGTGAAGTGCTGTAAGCTCTTTTTAATTTCTGAAATGCCATGCAAAAGTCCAGCAGAGCCTGAACGGCTGCAGGCCAGCAGCTGCAAACATCACTGAAATAATACAGTAATACTTGGAAACTTGCAGGGTCAGCACCTCTCTCTATTACAACAGATAACCTTGAGCTTCTTGCACCACAGCTGAGAGCTGGTTTTGTTTCTTTGGTGATTAAAAGCCTCCGTGCCAGGTTTGCATCAGGGCTCATTCCCTGTGTACTTTGGGGAGAATTGGTTTGGCACTTGAGGCTTCATCCTGCTGCTCTGGAGACCAGTGAGAATTGTGTCGCTGGACGGGTAGGAAGAGACATTCAAAGCAGACCTTAAAAGACTTCTGGAGGTTTAAACAACTGCAGTGGAGTGACAGGAGAAGGGAGAAACAACTGCTGTGAGGAGAATAGATTGGGTTGTGATCTATTCCTGGTTACATCCCTAAAGCCGTGCTGCTGATCCACCTGCGCACTGTGGCTTTCGTTATATCCCGCAGCTCTGGTCCCTTTTTGCAGAGGTTGCAGTGCCCTGTGCTCCTGTGGCTCTCTGATCTGGAAGTGGTGACTGGAAATAGAAGAGTCAGGTACCTGTTCGGTATAAATTGGAATTCTCCCACTTGGAATTATTTAGACCTACTCCAACCTACGCTGGCCCAGAATAAAAATAACTTTTTCTGTGGGCAGTGGAGCTAATGACACCTACTTCCCTAGGGATTTTTCTCCTTCATCCTCTAAATATTGCTCCCCGGCTCCTGCTTCTTTGTCTCTCCCACCTTCCCACTGAGCAAGAGGCAGAATTCCTGTGGCTGGAAGCTCAGCCAGTTGCTGCTGGGAATGTTTATCACAAATAATTCTGTCAGGTTTGCGCCAGGTGCCTGCACTGCTAAAACAAGGAGGAACAAAAGTACTCAATTCTTTCCAGAATTCCCATTCAAATTACCACTTCTTTGTTATTTTCCACATTTTTCTGGTAAAATCTGATCAGTGGCTCTAAAACTTTTGAAGACAGAGAATGGAAAAATTGCAAGATCACTTAAGTCTAGTTTCCTAAGGAAGCTGGCCTGAAATGGGAAATCTTGAATGTTGTCTGTAAAGGAAAAGTGCTGTCAGGATCCAGCTTTTATCTTTCCAAATGTACTCCCATAATAAGGAGTTTTGAAGAAAGCCCAGTGAGAGGAGAAATACTGAAAATATCCAAGGTAACAGCATTATTCATATAGGCAAGATAAAAACACATGATGGAGTTCTGCAAACTTCCATTGCCTCAGAGTCTCCTATTTTTTATTTGTAATGTATTTTATTTTACCATCACTCTGCTCATGATTGTGTTTCCTTTTTCCCTAGTTATTTATTGGCACTTTGCTGTTCACAATCCTGCTGTTCCTTCTGCCTACAACTGCACTGTATTATTTGGTGTTTACCCTGGTAAGATTTAACCCTTGAAACAAGTCAAACACTCTCTTCTGAGGTAGTAAAAAACGGTTTCCTAGACATTTATGGTCATCCATAAGGAAAATAAAAATGTGGGTGTCTTAGGAAGGATTCTCACACAGTTCATGTTAGTGTTTTTCCAAAGGGGATTCTCAGCAAATCGTGGCCAGCAGGACAAACTGTTCCCCTCTCTTTCTCTCAGAAGTTGATATGTTTCTGTCCACATCTGTGGTGATGGCCTCTCTAGTCTGATTCAGAACTTTTTTTTTCCAGGGAATTAACTTGCTGTATTAAATGTTTTCATCCAAGCTTTCCTCAGAGGTTTGAACTTCTTTATTTTTCTTTTCTTCCCCCAATATGACCAGTCCTCTCTGCGGCCTGCCTGGAGCCAAATTTTCCACAGACAGTGGCCATCACATGCTTTCAGCATCTTTTTTGAGCCCTCTCTTTTCAGAGGAGCTTGGCAGCAGAAAATAGCTGCAGTGTGACAAAAGGAGGTGCTTTAGTCAGGGACAGAAAACACAGAGCAGGAAGCTCATTTCTGCCTGCTCTGCCCTTGCTTAAACTCCACGTGGGGTTTCTTCAGGCTGAAATGAGCTGTTGCAGCTCACTGTTGGAGAGAGGAAAATTTACATTCACTGGTACACAGGGAATTGACTCAAAGTTGGAGATTTTGGGCTTCCTTTTCAACTGTGGCTGTTGAAAATGGAATAGTTCTCGTGTCCTTGCTGGTCACAGCTTCTCCCACTGTAGGAGCTTCATTCCAGTTACCTCTTAAACCCAGATTGCTGAGAACCCTCACGCAGGGTCTGGATGCTCAGCACTTCCGGACATCACACCCACTTTGGGAGGCCTTAGCTTAGCACAGAGCAGTGTTAGATCCCAGCTCAGCTCAGGAATTTACAAGTGTTTCATCTCCTGTTTCCTGAGATGTTCTGTTAAACTGGTTTTTGTAGCTCCGGTTGCTGGTGGTGATTGTGCAGGGCCTCATACACTTGCTGGTGGACCTGATTGACTCCCTGCCACTTTATTCCCTCATCCTTCGCCTCTGCAGATCCTACAGGCTCGCAGGTGAGTCCCTCAGCTCTGCCCCTGCAGCACTTCAAGCATTATGCATTATGTGCTTGATTGTGGTGCATTGGGTCACTCCTGAATTGAGGATGCAGTGGGGGTAGGAAGGAACCTGAGGCTCGAGTTGTGCAGGTGTCCCTGCTGTGAACCAGTTCCTGCAAGGAGCAGGACGAGTGTGTCAATGGAAAGAAATCTAAACCTGAAGCAGAATCAGGAGCACCTTTAGAAAGGCCTTTGCCACTAAAAATTACATCCAAACAAGCACCATATAAACGAGGTCTGCTTTTATTCCAGTTCCAGACTACCAGGTCAGGTAAAACTTATGTGAGTCAAACATGGCGTGGAGCTGTGCCAGGGGAGGGTTAGGTTGGATATCAGGAAAGGTTCTTCCCCAGAGGGTGCTGGGCACCGCCCAGGCTCCCCAGGGAACGGGCACAGCCCCGAGGCTGCCAGAGCTCCAGGAGTGTATGGACAATACTCTAAGGATGCCCAGGGTGGGATTGTTGGGGTGTCTGTGCAGGGCCAGGAGCTGGACTGGATGATCCTTGTCCTTTCCAAATCAGGATATTCCATGATTCTGTGAAACAAACTTTGGGTGTTTGGACTCTGAAACAAGGCAAATCACAAAAATATTTGGAATATCAGCTGTTCCAAAGGATTAGATCTGCAGTAGTGGCAAATCAATGGAGCTCTTTCAGTTCTATGCTGACTTTGACTGACTGAAGCCCTGGTGTTTGGATGAATTTCAAAACTCTGGGCAGAGTTCAGATAATCATTCCCTTTTTGAGACTAATCTGTCACCATTTTGAAACCAGTCATTGTTTTTTCACTTTGGATAACCATAAACCAGGGCTGGCACCAGAGTAAGGACTCATTTTGGAATGCCTTTGACTGTCCACAGCTATGGTTGATCTAGTTACAGTCAAGCACATCTAAATTATTATCTCCCATCCTTTTAAAGAGCATGCAGCAGGAATTTAGCATAGAAGAAAGAGTTTGATCATCAGTAAGCCAAGACCAGTCATCAAAGGCAGAGGAAGCTCGAGGCAACCTCAGCAGCTTTGTCTGCTGGAGCGCTGCCAAGCTCAGTTTTGGGAAGGTAGAGCTGGGCTCTGTTACCAACTCTGTTGCTTTTCCATGGAAGCCTTCAGCAGGTTCCTGTGAATTTCGTGGCAGAAACGTCTTAAACCCCTCAGGGCTGTTTTGGGGAAACAGGAGATGCTGCTGAAGAAAACTGACCCAGTAATGGGCAGGATGTAGGGCAGGAGGAAATCTTGGTGCCACTGAGAGGTTTAAGACCATGAATTCCTTTAGGTTATGTAATGCCACGGGTTACTTCTCCTCATTCCTGTTCAGCCAGGTCTCTGCTGCAGGAAACAAGCCCCCACCCGAGCAGGGGATTGACTTCTCAGCTGTGTTCCTTAACTGGCACTGCAGTGCCCTGGTGTCTGTGAGAGGAAGAGGCATCTCTGAGCCTTTCTGCAAGCTGTGTTCCTACACCAGCACAATACAGTGGCATGGCAACAGGAACAGATAGGAGCAGTTGAACCCAACTCAAAGGACTTGAGAGAGTGCACATCACACAGTGTCCTCACTGCTGAGGTGCTGCCTCCCTTGTCAGACTCAGAACTTGGAGAAGACATCCTCTGGCAGGTGCTAGGGCAGCTGGTTTTACAGGCACCATCAAGATGGTTCTACCAACATGAATGGATAGGTTTTGCTGGTAGAAAGGGGGTTGAGTTCAACTCGGTTCAGTTGTGGCATATGGCCTCCAAGTTCTTTGATTCAGTGTCTGAATTGACAAAATACTCCACTGATGAAGCCCAGGCCAGGGGTAGGTGAATGATCCATTCACACACCACAAACTAAATGCATTTTTTTCTTTCCACACATCCAAAGTGAAATATTTATGACTTCCAAAAACCTTTCTTATCTAGATCACAGCTGATGTCCTCTGTGCAAGAGTTCTGTGCACCCAGTGCCAGCTCAAGGGGTGCCACCTTGGTTGGGATGTGGATTCACAGCATGAAGAAAGGAACAGCAGGGGTTCCAGGGCTCTCAAACTGCCCACTCACAGGGTACCAGCATTGTTTGATTGTGAACAGACCAGCTCGTTTTTCCTGTACTTCCCTTTCCCAGCATTCACAGTGGAATTGTTGGGACAGGTTTTGTCATGGTCCTGTAGCACCTGCCACAATTGCTGTAGTACAAACCCTCACTTGAGTGTGCTGTCATGTGAAACAAAGCAAATGAATTCACTTCTTCTGTGCCATTGCTGATGCCTTTGCACAGGAAAAGCAGACCCCTGGGCTCTGGAGCTGGCTGGAAGTCAGGGAATAGTTCAGGATTCTTTTGTGCTGGCGTGATCTGCAGGAGCCAGCCTGAGCCCTCCTGCTCTTCCCATGAGAAGGGAACTGCTCAGAGTCCTGAGCTCTGCAGTCACCTGCAGGCCATTCTAAAATGAATTTATAGCCTTTTTGTGCTTGTATTTTCTTAGAAGTGTAAGACTCTTGAGCAATTAAATAATGTAATTAAGAAAGTGTTGGCTTGAAGCTTTAGAAGGGAGATGTGTGGCCAGGACCTACAGAACCAGCATTTGCTGGGATAATGGATTACTGTTCCTGGGGTAAGACTGCACAGTCTTACCACATGTCTGAACCTTCAGTGCCTGCTTGTTTCTGTCTCTCTCTGACAAAGTCTGCTAGAAAAGTAGTTCCTGGAATGGCTTAGACACTTCCTCATAGCCAAAGCTCTGTGAATCACATTGAGCACTTTGGTCATCCAGCACATTTGCTTGTTGAGGCCCAGGGTACTCAAACATCTATTTCAAGCCACTGAGGAAGCCCTTCTATCAATATAATCCAGCAAAATGCAGATAAATCTCTCCTGTCCTGGACAGAAAAATTTTATGATTTGGGGAGAGAGTTTAAACCAGAGCTGTGTGCTAGAGAAGAGCATTCCATCCCTGGAGTGAACTGTATGACTTTAATTAATTCAAAGCTTGAGGAAAAAGAGAAGACATTTTGATTTTTCAGTGTTCAAGAGTCATAGAGATACTGCAGCAGTGGCACTTACAGTGGTGAGGAGTTTTATTCTGTTTGTGCTCCTGTCAGTGTTTGATCTGTGCCTTAGTCTTCTCTCATCTTCTTACCTGCAGGAAAGAATAACAGGGCATGCTTGGCTGGAACAGGTTTGCAGAGATGGATTGGTGATTTTATTTCTGTGAAGTAATTTGACATCTTTGTAAGAAAAATGCCTCTCTGGTCCAAGCTGTTACCTTTGAAACATTGTATTAAATCTGTGTGTGCACTGTGTCACCCTTGGAATCCAAAATCTTTCCTATTTATCTTTACAGTATTGGAAATGAGGCAAATCCAAGAGGAAATAGGAAAGTGGCAGGTTTGATGGGGTTAGCCTCTTAAAAACATGTGGATGCTGGGATTAATGGGCAGGGATTGCTTTGAAATGTTGTAATGCCTCCAGGTCGGCCACTTCCCTCCCTCAGCCTGAAAGAGGGACATATCAGCACATGTGCTCTGTCCACATGAGCACAAATTAATACAGGCTCTCTGCCTGCTGCTAGCATGGAGTTCCCATTCTGATGGAAGTTTGGGAAAATTGGAAGGCTTTTCCAGTCCCTCTATCATCCTCATGTCTGGCTGGCTGATTTTTAGGCTTTGTGCTTGCCCTAGACTGAGTTTTCAAGCTGGAGTTGAGAGAGGTTACTTTTGATGGAGCTGTGTCATTAGGCTTAAAGCATTGTAGAGACAATCCATGCTTCCTGTTGAAAATGGGGAATGTTCCCAAATCCAGAAAGGTTGAAGACAGTTTCGAGGGAATCAGTGCTCAGCCAACAGCACTGGGCAGCAAATTCATGGTCTGTGCTCCAGGCATTGAACCATGGAATGTCCTGAGTGGGAGAGGACCACAGGGATCATCAAGTCTAACTCCTGGCCCTGCACAGGACACTCCAACAATCCCACCATGGTTTTGCTTTCTTTGTTTTGTGTCTTTGCAGCTGGAGTGAAGTTCAGAGTCCTTGAGCAGCAGGATGGAAAACCTCTGCGGCTCCTTATGCAGGTAAGGCCCCCATCCTTCCCCCAGCGTGACCCCAGTCCATCTGTGCTGCTCCCACTGAAAGGCTCCACTTCAACATTATCAGCTGTAAAATGCTGAAACAAGGGAAATAACCTTGTGTTGCTGTGGCTGACTGCTGCTTTCTGTGCTTTTTGATGCCCTGCTTGTGTCCTGTGTTTGGAGGAAATGCAGTGCCCTGGATGGTGTGAAGAGAAATGTAAAAGAAGGGGAGTAGGAGAAACACAGAGCTGTGTTACTTCTGGGATTAAGAGCTCATGCCATTATCACCTCCTGGCTCTGTGCAGCTTCATGTGGTAAATTGCTGAACACTGGGAGAAGCAAAGAAGGCAGTTAACCCTCCAGAATGAAGCAGTAAGAAAAGCTCTTCCCCTCCAGTGGTGCTGGAAAGCCTTGGCTGCTCCATGAGGCCATCAGGACGAGAGCCTGGGCAAGATGAGAAAGGAAAGGGCCTCCTGCTTTTCTCCAGGGCTGCCCTGGTGAGGGGTATGGGCAAAGCTTACCTGTGCTTTTGTAACCCCCCCATTCCCATGCTCTGGCATCAAAAGATACTCAAGGAAATGATCTTCTGAAAAGAAAGGAAGTGTTGGCAGCAGGAAAGGTCTCCTTACACTTTCAGGAGTGAAATTTCCATCTCCTGACCCAGCAGGAACACAGCCATGTTCCAGGGAGGCTTTTCTTGCTCTCTGCATCCTGAAGAAGGGAGGCTGCCAGTAGTGTATAACACTTATAAAAGCACTTGGACACTGGGGGACTGTGTGGGAAGGATTTAACTGCAGCTTGCCAGTCCTTTTGCTTTTTCCATCACCAGTCCCACCCTATTTCAGCAAAGGTCAGGCTAGCAGGGAACCAGCAAACCAGCTAGTAGCAATTCCAGAGGGAATCCCTTTTACAGATGTCTTCTAAGGCAAAACTAGCATTCTCTAAGCAAGCTGTCCTCCCAGCTCCTGCCTTTCAGTAGGATAGTGGAGTAAGAACCAAAATCTGCCATCCTCTGTGGCCAGGAGATTCCAGAAAAAGGAAACCAGGCACCAGAGATGAAGCATAGGAGCTGCTAAGCAGAGGCTTTGGCATCAGTGTGTGTGAGAGATGAGGTGGATGGAGTCTCCAGAGAGAAAAGACCATGACTTAAAGAGCAAAGGCAGTGAGTCATATGACTGTGATGAATTTTCCTTGGACCACTGCAGGAAGATCCATTTGCTATCTGGAATATAGCACAAGTCATCACCTCAAGAGGTGGAAGTGCTGCTGTAGATGTCTGTCCCAGCCTTCAGTTCCAATAGTAATGAGCAGACAGTCAGAAAAAGGCACTTTTTTTGCTCTCTTTGTGCTGGTGGAAATGAAAAATGGGCTTGTGTCAGAAATCCTGCTGAATATCCCACTTTTTGATAGGCCTTTGGAGAGGGTAATCTAAAAAAACCTATTTTTAAGTGAAATTCTTCTTTATTGTACACAGTGATGTGCCTCTCTTGAGAATCTGCAGTGGCTTTGCCCCATCTCTGTGTGGAAGCCCTCTTGGAGCAGTGCCTGGTGGAAGTCAGGCTGGATGCATGGTTCTACAGCCATAATAATTGCAGCTATAGGTGATAGTCTGAGCTGTCCTGTGGGGCACTGGGAATGGATTAGAAATCAATAATGCTGGCTTTGAGCATTCCCAACCAGCTCCTGGTTCAGCCAAGGGATTATTTTTTATTTTTAAGGTAGTGCCTCTGGAATGCAAAGTCCAGACCCTGGAGGGGAGCAGAGGGTGGGGGATGATATTTCCATTTCACATGCTACTCAGTATTCTTCAGGAAGTCTTACATAGGTCAGTATTTTCATTAGTGTTTAAAGTAATTTCTTTTGGTGCACAAGAAGAAATATTTCTGGCAGTGTGGCACAACTGAACTGATAGCCCAGGGAGAAAACTGGCTTTAAGCTGAAGGAGGGCAGGTCTGGAGTAGATAATAGGAAAAAATTCTTCCCTGTGAGAGTGGGGAGGCCCTGGCACAGGGTGCCCAGAGAAGCTGTGGCAGCCCCTGGATCTCTGGAAGTGTCCAAGCCCAGGTTGGACACTGAGGCCTGGAGCAGCCCGGGCTAGTGGGAGGTGTCCTTGCCCATGGCAGAGGTGCAACAAGATGGGCTTTAAGGTTCTTTCCAACCCAAACAGTCTGAGATTCTGGGATTCTAGATCACCATGAGTTTGATCCATTCATGTACCTTCTGCTGAAAGTCTCATCTTCTCCAGCAATTGCTTTGGAAAGGGTTAAACAGCAGAGAAAGGGAAAAGGGAACAGCTCCATTAGGATGGATATTCTAGCAGGGTTTATTATAGCTTTGACCTACAGAACGTTCATAAGGAGAACAAATATGGCCTCTTCACTAATCTTGAGTTTTTCCTGTTTGCCTCCATTTGTACCAGTAGAGGCAGGGACCTGAAGACCTGAATTGCTTTGGGTGTAAGAAGCCATGGTTATTACAGTGGCCAGTGGTACCCCTGGGTGCCACCACTCCACCCAGAGATGCTTCTCAACAAGAAATGTTGTGTGCAGACCTTGCAGCCCACACAGCTGATAGCCAAAGCAGCACACGCTGTGGCTCTCCCTTGTAGAGCAGCAGCTCCTGTCCTCCTCCCCAGCATGTTTGCACTTCAGACACACTGCTTTGCCTACAGCTGAGGAAATGGGCAGAAATAGTTACTCGGGTTTTACAGCTGTTAGTGCTGGGGACAGGTTTCTTTGGCCTTCTCCCCTCCCCCTTGTTTATTCTATTTTATAATTTTCCCTGCAAGCAGCTGCCCTGGCCTTTTTCCTAAACTTGCTATAGATGCTTCTGTGTACAGGCATTTCCCCCTTCTGCTTGAGCACTCCTGTACTTTGAAACTAATTTGACAAAGATCTCCAGGATTACTTCTAATGAACTCTTAGCTCAATCCAACTTTCCAAGAGCCCCACCTCTGTAGGCACTGGGGGTTCATCCCTCACCACTCCATGAGCTCCAAGCAGCTGTTGGCACAGGCAGACTCCCAGAAACCCCGATGCTTTTTAGTGGGCAAAAAAAATATTCAGCTTTGACCAAGTAGTGACTCTGTGCATGGGTTTGCTGTCTCTCTTTCCTTTTGAGGCTGGATTCTGTGCTGTGAATTGCAGTCTCCTTTCCCAGAGCTGCTCGGTTGGTTCCAGCAGAGCTGAACCCTTTTGCTAGAGAAGGATGTCCTTCCATTTCTCTCCACTGACCAAGCTTTCCCTGCCTCTGGAAGCCCCCACCCCTGGGCATCTCTCATGGTCTGAGCCCCATCACTTCTGTGCCATCTTTTTTGGTCCTTTGGAGGCTGTGCTGTGCATCCTTTTCATGCCACACTGGATCCATCTTGTGGACTTCACCTGTCTTCCTACCCTGAGTGCTTCACTGGGATGAGCATTTCAAAGGTCTGACATGCTTCTGTCACCCCTTGTACAGAAAATGTGTCTGTTCATATCCCTATCTTCAAAAGGTCCATGCAGCAGCTGGGGACCATGGACAGAACTTTTGTAGGCACAGACTTGGGGTGGTGATTGAAGTCAAATTAAAAAAGATTAACTCAGCCAAGAAGACTTAATTGAAAATGATAATGAGGAGCTCTGTGGTGTGATCCTGTTGTGCTGGAACTTGGTTCCACTGGGTGGTTTCGGGTGATACCAGGTTTAACTTCACACACAGCTGTGGCTGAGGGCTCATAACAGGTACAGCTAAATTCCAGAGGAGTTCCTGGAGTCCCAGTGCATCCCCAGTGCAGTACTAGATGTAGATTTAAATTAGATATTAGGAAACATTTCTTCACGGGAAGGGTGGTGAGACGCTGGCACAGGGCAGTGGCGGAATCACCGTCCCTGGAGATGTTCACGAGCAGTGTGGATGTGGCATTTGGGGACATGGGCTTTGGCAGTGCTGGGTTAAGGGTTGGGCATAATGATCTTTAAGGTCTTTTCCAAACTAAAAAATTCCATGACTCTGTGATTCTGTTGCTGTCTGCTGTCTCTCCAGCCACTGTCCCTGCACTCTGGTGTGTAACACACTCCCCTCTCATTCCCCCAGCTCTCATGCTGGTTCTTGTCTGCCCCTCCGCTTGGGAATGATTCTAGTAACACCCCTTGCCAAGCAATTTGTTAATGCTGGGGGATGTTGGAGAAGGATAAACAGCCTTAGCAAGCCAGGGAGGGATTCTGTGCTGTGTGAGGAGCAGGACTGATGCTTCCCTTGCTGCTGTCCCTCTTCCTCCACACAGATCAACCCCCTCTCCTATGGAGGTGTGGTCCAGACGTACAGACTGCCCACCTACAGCTGCTATCCCAGGGACTCCTGGGCATCTCTCTGCAAGAAACTGTTCCTTGGAGAGCTCATCTACCCTTGGAAACACAAAGGAGACAAGCAGAACTAAAGACAGTGGAAGAACTTAGGAACTTGACCTGAAAAACATACTGACTCCTAATGCTTTGGGACCAAAGGCTGCTCAGAGCCAGCAACTGCTCCATCCCTTTAAATAGATTTTGGTAACATAGGAAGGGCTGAATTTTTAAAGGCGAGTATTTTTAAATATTATTTTTCTCTTTCCCTACACTGTGTTTGTATATTATGCTAATGATTATTTTGGAAGCAAAAGGTTAAACCCATCAGTGCCTCATGAAACCATCACTCAGTGTCGTGGAGGGAGCAGCTCCCAAATGGTTTGGTGATGAATTTCTCCTTCCATGTCAGCTCACAGGGCCGTAGCAAATCAGCACCTCGGGTGGTTCAGAGCCACAATGCTGTGGTGCCTTCAGCCAGAGCATGTTTTGGATATTGTATGCTTCAGCCCTCAAGCCAGCTGATCAGAACCATGTGGAGAATCAGGTCATGGAGTCCTGCACTGAAAACTATTCAGCTGGGTGTCTGAGTTCATGGGATATTTATTAATTTCTTTTGAGGAAGGCTTGCACTCACCCTCGCTGCAGTACCAGAGGTGTTGGAAGGGCAAGGCTGGAGGCTCAGCAGCACAATCTGTTTTATCATGATTTGTGATTTCTCTTAGGAGAGTAGTTTGCTTTAGATACATTTCCGAGGTGCATGAGTGCTTGGCTTTCCATGTTCTGGTCTCATTTTGATGTGTCTCCTATTCTCTCTCTTGGAAAGGGTGCCTGTGCACTGGAGGATGTCCCACTGTCAAATTTAAACACAGTCCTTACCCAAACTACACTTCCTCCAGCTCTGCTCATTCCTCTGCCCCAACTCAAACAAGGAGTCAGTGTCACTGTACCCTGCTTTTTGCACTGGCACGTGAGGGCTGTGCTGGATCCTGCCCCTTTTCCCCTGGTTGGGCAAGGAACCAAGGATGGAGGAAGAAGAGGAGAAAGTGCAGTGGCTGCAGTGCCCAGCCCTTCTCTGGATGGCTGCCTCTGTACTCCAGTGGGCATTGGCAGGGCAAGGTGCCCTGAGGCTTTAGCAGCCTTCAGTCAGCACTGCCAGCAAGAGGTCAGAGTTTCCTACCCCGGCCCTGTGTCTCATCCGTGTGCTGGCAGCTGTCACAGAAGAGAAGGGGTATGCCCCTCGCTGCTTTAGGACATCCCTGGCCAGATCTATTTGGGTTGTCTGGAGCTGCTGAAAGCCCCTCATGGTGCAGTCACTGCCTCTACATAGCCTGAGCAGGAGAAAAGGAAGCTCTGCAGGCAGCTGCATGGTCCAGACATTCCTTAGCAGGCAAAGCTCCAAGGCTTTTGAGGTTTCTTAGGAACATGTGAGGGAGGCAGGACTACATGGGCACTACACTGCTCACCCTGAGCCAGGGCAAATCACTGGGGAAAGACAGTGTGGCAAAGCCCCCCTCACCGTCTGCCATTGCAGGCTCTGGCTGGAACACCCCTGCCTGCAGAAACTGCAGAGAGCTTGTTGTTTGATGATCTGTGCTTAAAACTCCTGTGCAGCATCTTCTTGTCTTGGAATGATCACTACCTGAGGAATTCTCTGCACTCCAGGTGGGAATAACTGCAGGCTGTGATGCATTTAGTGGATGAATGGTCTAAATAACATTTTCACTTCAGCTGAAGTCAGAGTCATGAGCCCCATCCTCACCTGGCACTGAGCAGAGCAGGTTTACACCTTACCTCCTCATCTTTCCCGTGGAGCTCCTAAATGGTATCCCCTGGTTCCTCCCACGCCTGCACAGTTCAGTTTGCTGACTGCTGTGAGAAACTTTGTTATTTTTGATCTTGTGAAAGTAATGTTTCTAATATCCTGGCTTTTAAAATCTTTCTGTGGGACCGGACAGTTCATGATGGTCCTAGTCATCCTTAGGGTTCAAATGCCATGATAGCCCCAGTGACAGCGCAGAGCCATGACAACCAGCAACTGTGACCTTGCTACTGGGAACCTGCCAGATGTATCAGATGTTCCAGTGTCGGGTTTGTTTACTAAAGGCTGATACTTGACTCTGGGGTGGGGAAATACCAAACCAAGAAAAACCTCCTCCTCAAACCTGAGATCCTGACTCTTCCGCAACAGAGAACCTTGAGCAGCCCAGCTGGGCAGTGGCAGCTCCTTGTGGTTGCAGTTCTGTGTCACCCACTGCTGGTGCCTGAGCTGCCTCTCTGCTCCTTGCACTGGGTGTTCTCCTTGCCTGCAGTGGTATCTGAGCATCTGAGTTGCTTCTGCTGGATGTTTGCCACGTCTCTCCTCTTCCTTTCCAGTCCCTGCTGAAAGAGTCTTCCCCCACCCTTTTCCGACTCTGTGCAGAGACATTACAACAGTGTAGCAGACATCCTGCTCAAGAGCACTTGACCTTATGTCATCTCTCTAATTAGAAGTTAGGATCAGCCTCGTCTTCCACGGCAGCACAGACTGGCCCAGTGCTGGCATTTCCTCAGGGAAGAGGCTGCTGGTAAGGCTCTGGCTCTGATTTATCCTCAGATCCATATTATCCAGAGCAGCCCTTGGATGAGAGGTAGTTAAAAATTCCAGATCTCCCATTCCTGCCACGCACCCCTTATAGCAGGCAGCAAGCAGGCTTTGCCAGCCAACAGTCAAAGACTCTAATCTTAAGGACTTTTTTTAATACTGCATTTTCTTATTATTATTTCTCCCACCTTTTGGTTCCAGTGCTGCCACAAACCCCTTCTTTACTTAGGCAGGGGGTTTGTGAAGGAAAATGTGATTCACTGTGTGAAAAACTCTATCCTGAAGAGAAATTCTGCCTTGGAGAAATACTTTCTTCCCCTAACCAGGACTGATGATGCTGAAAGGAAACCTCAGTAATTACACTGCACTGAAAGCTCTGCTTATGGGTTTGGGAGTTTTCCCTGATGCTGCAGCTGGACTGTGCCCTGTTCAGGCCCACACAAAGACTGTTGCAAAATATACAACCCATACGTTGACTTCCAGCAGTGTAAGGAAAATCTGCATTTCACCCTGCAGAGAACGAGCTGCTTTCCTTCTGCCCTGTGCTGCCTCTTCCTGCTGCTCCAACACCATTTTCTTGCTTAACCCTGTCCCTCAGTGATTTAGCCTTTATGCTTAGACCTGCTGGTCACACCATCACAGGAAGCTGCTGGAGGTTGTGAACCTCTGGTCCAGCCCCTGCTCATGCAGGGCCACCCAAGGTTGGTTGCCCAGGACCGCGTCCAGATGGCTTTGGGATATCTCCAAGAATGGCAGCTCCAACCCCTCCCTGGACAACCTGTGCCAGTGGTTGATCACCCCCACAGTGAAAAGGTGTTCTCTGCTCTCAGGCAGAGTTTGATGTGTTTCAGTTCATGACCCTTGTCCTTGTGTTGTGCAGAGCTCAGCGACACCAGAACTCAGATTGCCTCAGTGAATGTGAATATTAGCAGTCCTGTGTCATCTCTGCTCCTGTTCCCCCTCTTCAGGCACTGCTCAGCAACCCCTTTGCCTTTTGGGGATAAAGCCTTGGTGAGGGGGGATTGCCTGTGCATTGACTCACATCCCTTACCTGCTCATTGGTCCTTTTCTGGACTTGGTAACAGAGAGCCCTTTCTCTCCTGCCTGTGCTGAGCTCACAGTGGGAGCTCTGGGGGCTTGGGCAGCAGCACCCCAAACCTGGCAGAGTCCAGGTCTGCAGGGTCAGGGAACAGCCCAAGTGTGGAGCCCTGGGGCTCTGCAGAGTGAGTGTGCTGTGCACACACAGGGGACAGGTCTGGATCTCAGTTGATCTCCCACATGACAGGAGGCCACAGGGCTTCCCAGCTGGATTGGGAGTTTTGGGTGCAGGATAAACATGTTCAGAGTAATCCAAGTCGTATGTGGGTAGCTGATCTTCCTTCCTGCATTAGAACTGAGTGCCCACCACCTTTGCCTCTGGCTCACCATTTTGCATTAGGGGTTGCTGCAAGAGTCTGTCACCTTTTCCTCCAGCCCTTAGCCACGCCTGGGCCTCAAGCCAGGAAAGCTCAGACTCCCCATTTACCATCTCAGCAAGCTAAATATGAGGAGTGTCCCTGCACTGATGAGTGCTGCAGGTGACAGAACACCCCCCTGCATTCCCAGGCAGGTACTGGGGCTGGGAGCAGTGGAGGTGTTAGGGAGAAGCTGCAGAACCCAGGCCCAGCTCAGGGCAGGGACAGGCTGCAGCTCCTCTGCCATCCACTGTTATTTAACATCTGTCACTGGGGAAGTTCATGAGAACTTCACAGTTCTTGTAATCAATCCTCCTCACAATGTTTTCTGGTTTTGAGTAAAGCATTATAAAAGAGCACTGACTCATTGAGAGTTTCATTAAAAGTGTGTGAGTGTTTGTGAGTGAGGTTTGGCAAGGAAGTTAAAAGCCACTGTGCATTTCTCCTTCCCTCACGTGAGCCACCAGGCGTTCAGCAGGAGCAAAGTGCTCCCACAGCAGTGACAGAGTGTTTGTTTGAAATGTCACCACTAACCCCAGCTGAAGGCGACTTCCTTCCCACTGCAGCCCTGATGTGAAACGCAGCCTGCTGATGTGAAACACAGGCCAGTCCCGTGCACCAGTGCAGGAACAAGACCTGGCTCAGGAACCACACTGGCTTCAGGCTCATCACAGCTCCAGTTCTGCAGGCAGGAGTGCTGTCAGCAGCACAGGGACGGGCAGGGTGGCTCAGCTCATCCAGGCAGGCTGTTCATCCCCATCCCAGGGCCTGGCTGGGCAGCTCCCAAACCTCTGCTCTCACACATGGGTATTTCAGCATTTGTCCAGCTATACTCGTTCTGCCAAGGCCAAACCACAAAGCTTGTGCAAGGAGGATCCAATGAATGCCACCTCAGGCCTGGGGGATGGTTGAAGTGATGCTCCTCCAGCTCTGGGTGTTCTGTGATTCAGAGAGGGGTTCCTTGGTCCATGTGGTGTATTCAGTGTCAGGGGCAGGACAGGGGACAGTCCTCTGCAGCACAGCACAATCCAAGCAGCAGCCCAAGCTGGGCCTGGGAGTGACAGGTCCTTCTGGCCACTCCTTCCCTCCTCACAGCAGAGCAGTCACTCCCTTGAATTCCATCCTGTTCTCCTTTTCCCTCTCCCAGCTGAATGCACGGCTGTGACAAAGTCCCCACATTGCAGCAAGCCCTGCCAAGGTCACCCCTCTGCCAGGAGCCTCTGCCAGGATTGCCCCTCTCTGCCTCCCACTTCTTGCAACAATTCCCACCTGTCTGGACTCTGTTTGGTTTCCACCATCCCACCAAAGACAAGAGAAATCCCTGGAATGATTTGGGAGTTTTTGGCTGGCCCTGTGGAACGGCAGGACCGAGACCCAGAGGCTGAGAAAAGAGAGATAAAATTGAGGAGATTCCTGCACATCCTCCTCCTGTCCACTTGCACTGCTCTGGAACCAGCGGACTGTTGGACAGAAATGAAGCTTTTCTCACCTCCTGGTGAAAACAACATCCCCAGTCCCCCCTCTCTCCTTCCCCTGCTCTGCTCCCCAGGCTGTGCCCTGGGTGGTTGTTTCTCCACAGGCTTTACCTTCCAAGCCCCTTTACTCTGGGAATGCAGTGGCCAGGAATGGACAAGAGGACATTTGCTCTTTGGATTTGCTTTAGCTGCTCTTTTGTTTTCCTCTGTCAGTGCTCTCACTGTGCTTGGCAGCAGCCTTGGGAGCTGGGAGAGGGCACAGAGTGGAGAAGCCAAACGGAGCAGCTGAGGGTGAGGATCCCCTTGGCCCACAGGACACAAACCCCTCACCAGAACAGGTCTACAAAGGAATCCACAGCTCGTGGCTCCAGGGCAGCACAGGAGCTCGAGCCCTCAGGCTGTGGGAGAGGAGAGGGAACCAGGCTGAAACCACCGAGGAGGGGGCAGCCCCCCTCCCTGTGACTGAGGAGGGAACAACTCTGGAGAGTCCAGGGAGGCCACAGAGATGCTCCAAGGATGGAGCCCCTCTGCTCTGGAGCCAGGCTGGCAGAGCTGGGGGTGCTCACCTGGAGAGAAGGCTCCAGGGACACCTCAGAGCCCCTGCCAGGGCCTAAAGGGGCTCCAGGAGAGCTGGAGAGGGACTGGGGACAAGGCATGGAGGGACAGGACACAGGGAATGGCTTCCCACTGCCAGAGGGCAGGGCTGGATGGGATATTGGGAAGGAATTGTTCCCTGGCAGGGGGGGCAGGCCCTGGCACAGGGTGCCCAGAGCAGCTGTGGCTGCCCCTGGATCCCTGGCAGTGCCCAAGGCCAGGCTGGATGGGGCTTGGAGCAGCCTGGGGCAGTGGAAGGTGTCCCTGCCATGGCAGGGGTGGCACTGGGTGCTCTTTGAGATCCCCTCCAGCACAAACCATTCTGTGACTCTATGAAAACATCCCCCTCAAACCATTCCCTCTCCCTGTCCATCCATGAGTGACCCTGCCCTGCCCTTCAGTCCTTGCCAGGGCTCTCTGGCACGAGCAGCCACCAGAACTCCGAGGAGCTGCAGGATCCTTGCAGGCTGAGGGTGCCTGTGGCGCTGGCAGGCCTGGGGCACGTGGGTCATTGAAATGGGATTCACTGGAGGCAGCAGGCTGGGAACATGGCTGGTGAAATGCCCAGCTCTGGAAAGATGTGCAGGATGCTTTGTTCAGCACAGGGATTTGTCAGCAATGATGGCAGGGAGAGGATCCTCCACACCTCCCCATTTGGAATCCCCTGGGATTGGGTTTGGGAGTGGTTCCTCAGGGATGTCAGGCCAGTGCCAAGGGATTCCAGCGGAGAACATCCAGGAGCCCTGGGTACAGGCTCAGCCTGGCACCCACAGCCCCACTGCCATCCCCATTCCCTGGGGACATGCTGGATGTCACCATGGCTGCCCCCTGCCCCACCGACAATGGGGTGCACACACCTCCCACCCCAAGAACCCACTGCCTGCCATAAAATGGATGCTCACCCACCTGGAAGCCCCCAAATTGTGGGCACCTCTCTTTCTGGATGCCCACCCCATATCTGGAGGAAGACACCTGTATGCCCTCCCACCTGGACATCTCTCACACCTGGATGTCCCCAAATCCTGGGTGCCACCTCTTCTTGGATGCCCCACACATCTGGATGCACCCCCATCTATGTGCCCCTCCCATCTGGATGCTCAGCCCACATCTGGATGCCCCCCCTTCCTGGATGACACCTGGGCGCCCCGCACACACGGATATTCCCCAGTCCCGATCCCCAGTCACGATTCTGCAGTCCCGGTTCCCCAGTCCCGATCCCCAATCCCGATTCTGCAATCCCGGTTCTGCAATCCCGCTCCCCAATCCCGATCCCCAGTCCCACTCCCCAATCCCGGTTCCCCAGTCCCGCTCCCCAATCCCGGTTCCCCAGTCCCGATCCCCAATCCCGATTCCCCAATCCCGGTTCCCCAGTCCCACTCCCCAATCCCGGTTCCCCAGTCCCGCTCCCCAATCCCGGTTCCCCAATCCCGCTCCCCAATCCCGGTTCCCCAGTCCCGATCCCCAATCCCGATTCCCCAATCCCGGTTCCCCAGTCCCGGTTCTGCAATCCCGCTCCCAATCCCGGTTCCCCAGTCCCACTCCCCAATCCCGGTTCCCCAGTCCCGCTCCCCAATCCCGGTTCCCCAATCCCGATCCCCAATCCCGCTCCCCAATCCCGATCCCCAATCCCGATCCCCAATCCCGGTTCTGCAATCCCGCTCCCCAATCCCGGTTCCCCAGTCCTGCTCCCCAATCCCGGTTCTGCAATCCCGATCCCCAATCCTGCTCCCCAATCCCGGTTCCCCAGTCCCGCTCTCCAATCCCGCTCCCCAATCCCGGTTCCCCAGTCCCGCTCCCAATCCCGGTTCCCCAGTCCCACTCCCCAATCCCGGTTCCCCAGTGCCGCTCCCCAATCCCGGTTCCCCAATCCCGATCCCCAATCCCGCTCCCCAATCCCGCTCCCCAATCCCGGTTCTGCAATCCCGCTCCCCAATCCCGGTTCCCCAATCCCGGTTCCCCAATCCCGCTCCCCAATCCCGGGCGCCTCTCCCCACGTCGGGCGCTCCCCCGCCCGACTCGCTATCCCATCATGCCCGCTCCCCGCAAGGCACGCCGGGAGTTGTATTCCTCAGCCTCCCAGCCGTCCGCTGGTCCTGCCCCCTGAGCTCTCAGGGGCGCGTCGGGGCGGAGGGCTTCTGATTGACATGTGAATAAGCCTGTGGAAGTGGCGGATTTTTGGGGGAGGCGGGGCCGCCTCTGATTGACGCAGGCTTTAGCCTATGGGAGCGGCGAGAGCGGGGTCGAGGCACCGCCTGGGCTCGGGCGGACGCGGCGCGTCCGTGAGGCGGGGGCGGCCCTGCCCGGCTGAGGTGGGTTGCGGGACCGGAGCTGGGGCTGACCTGGCGCGGTGCTGCGGCCCGGCGGGGCGGAGCGGGCTCGGGGCCCGGTGGGGCGGCGGCGCTTTGTGCGAGTGGGAGGGCGGAGCGGAGCCGTGTCAGCGGCGGGGGCGCTGCGGGGCCGGGCCGGGCCGGGCCCTTCCTCCGCCTTCTCCTCCTCCTCCTCCTCCTCCGCCGCAGGTCCCAGCGCGGCCCCGGCGGAAGATGCGCGGCCGGCGGTGAGCGGCGACGGGGCAGAGGCCGCAGCCCGAGGCTGGCGGGGGGGGGGGGGGGGGGGGGCGCGGGCGGCGCCGCCCCGCCGATGAGAGGCAGGATGGGCACCCAGGGCAGCCCGGTGAAGAGCTACGATTACCTGCTCAAGTTCCTGCTGGTGGGCGACAGCGACGTGGGGAAGGGGGAGATCCTGGAGAGCCTGCAGGACGGCGCCTCCGAGTCCCCCTACGCCTACAGCAACGGTAAGAGGGGCCGGGGGGAACCGGGCCGCAGGACCCCCATCGCTGTCACACCCCTATCGCTGTCACCTCCCCCCGGCATTGCTGTCACCCGCATCCCGCGGGGACTCCCGAGGGCCGTCACCCCAGCGCCGAGCTGGCGGGCAGGGAGGGGTTGTTTTGCTTTTTCCTTTGTTTTTATTTTTTTTTTTGGTTTTGTTTTTTTTTTTTCATTAACTGGGAGCGCAGCGCGTGGCAGGCAGATCAGAGGCCTCCCGAGCTCCTTGAAATGCCCCAAATCTGGAGGAGAATGTGGGCAGAGGGGCTGGTGTCTGCTGTAATCCCTGGATGCACAGCCGGACCCTTCCCAAGCGGTCCCGCTCGCAAGGCAGGGCTGCCCTCCCTCTCCCCGGCTGCCACAAGGACCGAGCCGTTCCCAGAGGAAGCAGGGGCTGTAACAAAAGAACTGGAGCCTGATTGCCAGCCCAGAGCCGCTCTGGCTCGGTGGCTGTACCGGGAGCGGCCGGGTTGGCTGCTCCACCTCCTGCCAGCGCCGAGGTTCCTAATGGAGCCCATGACAGACCATTAACTACGGTATCACAAGACCGTAATTAAGAGCCAAGGAGTAGCGCTGTGCATTTCCTGCAGTTACGGTGTAGCACGGCCTGGCGGGGTGCGGGTCCTGCTGTGGGTGTCAGTCTGTCATCCTTCCCCCTCCTCCGTGCACAGTAACATCCCCAAGGGCTCATCATCGCTGCAGCCTAGGGCAGGAGCAGGTAGTGCCGGGTTTTGCCTGTATCGGGAACCTGAGGGAATCGGGAGCTCCTTGGTGCTCTGCACTGGCCAAATTTGGAGTGTGCACAGTGGTGGGGCTCCGACCACACTCGGTCCTTGGAGCTACCACCAGCTCCCCGGGAGCTGATGCAAATGCACACCTGCTCCACAGGGATTTACGGGGAGGTGGTGACTCAGATGTGGAGCTGCCTGTGAAATGAGAGCAGCGCTTCAGGAAGGAGAAGGCTTTGCTATCGTTCATCTCCTCGGGTGTCTGGCTGGGCTGGTGTGGTTTGCCTTTGAGGAGGTGCTGGGTGCTTCAGAGCTTCCCTGAAGAGAGTTTGTGTTTCTGGAGAACCTGCCTCACCTGGGAGCTGTGGTACTGCTCTCTGGAGTTGGTGTTTACTATGCAGAGTGTAATGGGGTGGCTGTTTTAAGTGAAGTGTTACAGTTGGAATTGTCTCCTGGTTGAAGTGGGTTTGAAGCAGAAAAGATAGGAGTAAGGAGTGAGTTGAGTGGGGTCTTTGGTATAGACATGAGACCCAAAGAACAGGGATTTTGGCTATGGCTATAGACCTTTTATCTCAGAACCCACTGTTTTGTAGCAACTAAATACCAGCATCTTTTCGCTGGAAAAAGAAACCTCAGTGAATAATTTCAGAACCTTCCCTTGTCCTCTGTGGGCAATTGAGCCCATTCCTAATTAGAGAATTAGGTCACATACTATTGTTTCACAGTAATATATGCTCTGATAGTCTCTGCTTCTGTTGAGGCGACGCACCTTTAGGATAATCAGCTGGAGTGGCTTTGATATCCAAGTGAATTTGATCCTGCTGATGCTGCTGACAGCCTTGGCAGTGGAACTCCCTGTGCCTCTGGCACAGCTGGGACGTGCTGGCAGGGCATGCTGCTCCCCTGCCCTGACAGAGACCATCCCCTGAGCAAAGGCTCTTGGATTTTGGGAACAGCTCAAGCCTGGCATCCTCTTTGACGCATACCTAATGCCATAACATGGAATGTTATGTGGAGGTTCTGTTTGTAAATCTACTTGTAAGCACGTTGTCCTCGTCCTCATCCCCTCACAGATCCCACATCCCAGTTTTAAAATGAGTGTTGTGTCGTCTTCCACTATTGTGGTCAGTGCAGAAAACGCAACTTGTGTGTGCTTGGGGCTGCTCTTGTGGTAGGGACCTCTCGTGTGCAGGTCAGGTCCCTGATCTTGGCAGGAAGGGGAGAGAGAGTGTTTGCCTTCTCTGTCTGCTTGGGGTCTGCTGCTTTTACTCTGTTGTGTGGAAACAGTTGTAAGCAGCCAGGTTTTGTGATGCAGAGTGGAATGGATTGTCCTTCCAGCTCAGGGAAGGCACGCCCTTAGAAGTGAAGCTCTGTAAATGCAGCTCTGTATTTTAGCTGCTCTTACCCAGCCTATTAGAAAAGAGATCGAGGGCTTCCTCTCTGCTCCGTGGGCATCTGGGTGTTGGATCAGCACACAGCTGAGAGATGAAAAGCCCTTTTTCTGTTGGATTTTAGGTGCTTTAAGCAGCTTCTGCCTGCCTGTGTCCAGTATCCGAGATCCTGGGATGCAGTGGGAGCTGTGTCTGTCCTACAGCACCATAGGTGCTTCTGTCCATCCTTTTTCAGGATCCCTGAACAGCAGTGTCACTTCTCAGCACAGCGTTGGAGCTTGGCACCTCATTCTAAATCGGGCACATCTTATATTAGCCCCTGCAGTTCCTGTGGTGCATAGCAAGGCCTCAGCAATGTCCTTTCTTTAAATTGCTGGCAAAATAAACCCACTCTGTGGGAGCAGAGGTTGTTACTCCTGGTACAGGAGAAGATGTGAGCAATGCCCTGACCGTCGCTGCACCAAACTGTGAGGGCATGAGTTTCTAGTGACAAAAAGGTGGCATTTTGAGGAGGAAATTGACATCCAGTTGTCACTTGTGTGTTCCTTACTAGGTTTGTGCTGGAGCTATCAATCTCCAGAAGCATCAGCCAAGCATGCTCCCCGTGAAGAGTAGGGAGTGTTGCTTTTGTCCTGTGGCTGGGTATTGTAACTGATTTGGACTTAGCTTTTGCTTTTTCTTGGCCATCCACAGAAGACCCTGAATTAAGCCTTCCTACTATTGTTTCGACAGGGAGAACATTTATGCTCTTCTGGGCTTCCAACATTGTCCTTCCTCCCAGCTTTCACCCTCCCTTTCCCAAATCTGTAGTTGTGGAGGCAGGATGCTGTTCTTAGGGCCTCACTGCTGCTCTGGACAGCTGGAGGATCTCACCTGGGAAGCAAAAATCCTGCATTTTCCCTGAATGCCCTCTGTGCTGTCAGTGCTGGCTCCTTCTCCCCATGTGCAGGGAGGAGCTGCTCTGTGCCGTGAGCCACAGGGTTACACCAGACTCAAGTGAAACTGTGCTTTACTTGTGGATGAGTCCCCTGCACAGATCACTTTGGTCTTTAAACAACTGTCCTCATCTGTCCCCAAGTACTGAAGCAGGACAGAAATGTGTTGGTCACAGGGTGGTTTGGGACACGGATGTGGTGGAGCTGCACGTGAAAGTAGGGGCGGTGTGCGTGCCGTGCGTTAGAGGCACAAGGCTGCTCCTCACCTGAGGGACCCGTGGCTTTGTCACCACCGTGTCACCCATCCACTCTCCAGCAGCTGGTTATTCATGTGCTGAAATGATCTCACCCAGCAGGTTTGTTGGCTTGCAGGAGCAGCCAGCCCTGAGCTGAGCCCTGGCTGAGTCAGGGCAGCTCTCTGTGCTCTGAGCGGGCCGGCGCTGCCCTGTGAGACAGTGCTGGTGCCCCAGGAACAGGGCCAGGGCTGGGCTCACCACACAGACCTGAGGGTGATGTGCTCCCTCCTCACATGATGGAGGGCTTTTTCTGTGGCTGCCTTCCTCCTCACCTGCTGCTGTTCCCCCAGGAAAGCAGAAATGTGTGTTAGGGAGAGAGTAGAGTGTGTTTTGGAGCAGATGGCTTTGACTGGAAAGGGGGTGGATTTTTATTTTTATTTTCCCTGTCCTCAGCTTGTATTAAAAAAGTGATGAGGATGCAGCCAATGTCCTCACTCTGATCTTGCAATGAGCACACAAAAGCTGAAATGAGAGCCCTGCCCTGCACAGAGTTGGTGCTGACACCAGCCCCAATGCACCGAGCCCCAGCACCTCCTTTCAACGTTGTCCCTTGGCTGGGTTTTAGTACCTTTATTCAGGCACCGTCCTTAGGTGCTCTGTATCCCACTGCTATCCAGGCCCAAGGCAATGTCAGAGAAAAGGCACCTGAAGTGCTCAATGCAGTAGCTGCCCACGGGTTTTGTGGTTTAGGTGGAAACTGGATCTTCCCCAAGAGCAGAAGTGCAGGAATTCAGCTCCTGGGCAGCAGCAGCAGCAGCAAGCCCACTAGGGCTGGGGGTTCCCTGCCAGGAGCAAGGGCTGGGGCAGTGCAGCTTCCTGCCCTTTCCCTGACCAGGAGGAATGAGAGAGGCAGCTGAAGACACTGCCCAGCCCTTGGAGGTGGTCGGTCCCTTTCAGCCACCACTGTTTGCCTGGGGGCTGATGTTAATTACCAGATTGTTTATTTGAGTGATCCACAACTTTGGATGTCTTTTCCCTCTTTTTGTTTCTGTGCAACTGTCTGAATCTGGAGATCCCTAAGATGTTTCTTTCAAGTCTTCCTTTACAGCAATTCCTTTCCTGATATGTCCTGTGACCCCTCAGGCACCAGTGTACAACCAGAAACTCCCCTGGTAGTTCCATGCCAACCAGGGGATATAACCTGTCCCACAGCAGCATGCACAGGCGGGGAGAGAAGAGACACTTTTTGCCCTCCTCCTTGCTGCTGTGGAGGGCATGTGAAGGGATGTTTCCCAGTGCTTCTGCTCCTTGCCTGCTGAGCTTCCAAGACGGACCATGGAGATGGTCTCTCGCTTCTGATCTGCAGCCTCTGTGCTGCTGCCGTTTGGCTGCAGGACCTGCGGTACTGGTTTACTTTTCACAGCCTTAAAAAGGGTGTAGCTGAGCAGCTCTGCTCTAAACTTGAGCTTGTGTAAGCACAGGACCTCTCCTCATACTGGCTCACCCTCCTGAGCAGACAAGAATTGCTGGGTGACCCCGTGTGCAGTAAAACCTCAGACACGGCCAGCACTGATATAGTGGCACCTTCTGGGTATAGGCATGAGAGCTACAGGTGTTGAGCCCAGATTTCAGATGGCAGCTGAGTGCTCATCCTGGTGCTGCTGCACTGTCAGGGCTCTCTTTGGCATCAGCAGGGAGGGAAGCCTTGGTTCTGGTGCTGCTTTGCTGCCTCCTCCTCCTCACCTGACCGGTCCCACCCAACGCGTCCTGCTCTGCTGGAGCAGCACTGTCCCTGGCAATGGCAGACACGGGCTGGCTGCCCCACTGCTTCAGCTGCTGCTCACCCGTGGAAACTGCTCTTTGTTTTCTGGCAGGACTGTATTCTTTGGAATAATGTTTCAGTTTGAGGCTTTAGCACTCTGGTGCAAGGAAGATTGAGGCAAAGTGTTCCAAGTGCAGCCCAGCCATCACGTTCCTGTAGTGGCTGCACAAGTGATGTGCAGGAAATGTTTGAGCTGGACTGTGCTCGTCGTGCTGCTGGAAACCTCTTTGGATGGCTTGCAGAGTGCAGAGTATTGTTGCAGCAATTCCTGCTGTCTGCCAGCACTTGCATCAGTGTCCTTCAGGGATGTTCACTTCCCTGTCATCAGAGATGCAGAGCTGATCTCATCAGAGCAGGCAACTCAGAAACAGCTCCAGCATCTCTTATTTCTCCATTGTTTACTACATAACCTTTATGTGAAAAATAGTTCCAAAGATACAGTGCTGAACCTCCAGCTCTGCTTGTTGTGGGACTAACCAGCTGTGATTTAAACTTAAATTCCAAAACAAAGCCAACAAACAAAAAAATCCCCATCAAGCCAAAACCCAGCCCCCAAACCGAGAGTCTGGTAGGTTTGGTTTCTCTCTCCAGTCAGGATTAGAGGTGCACAGCAGTGTAGGTTGTTATGTGTGCAGAACTTCTGAGGAGGGTTGTGTTTTTGTTGGGGTTTTATAAAGCTGGGGACCTACTCTACAAAGTTCTGGATTGCACTGAGGAGTTCTCATCACCTCTAATCCCGCTATAAAAGCTGTGCTTTTATGGCTGTTAACGTGTTCCAGAGCCCTGAGTGCACAAAGGTAATGTGATCTGAGCACTACAAAGCTGAAATGGGTGGAATGTTCTTCTAATAACTGGGATTAAAAGTTTCGCTGTGTTTTTTGTTTGTAAAAAGCAGGCAGGTTTTGCTCTCTCCAGATTCCACAACAAAATTGTCGACACCTCTCCTGGTGTGGAGGTTTTTGGGTGATTCAGTATTTAAGCTGCATAGGAAAGACCATGGAAATGAGTCTCCTCCTCCTCCTTCAGCTTTTGTTTCCAGCTGTTCCCTGACGTGTTTTCCTCTGCAGCCTCGCTCTCTCGAACAGCAGAGCATCTTTCCATTGCACTTGAGAATAGCTATGCTCTGCACTGAGGCTTTGAGCTGTGGTTTTATAACCTTGCTGGTTAAAATCTGGTTTTCTTTCCCTTTGCCCCTCGCTGTTCCCTGGCACTCCAGCTCGAGCTCTAGAGGAGCATTATGTCATATCAATTCCTGTGTGACTGCAGGCACTGGAGGAGGAAGGAAGCTCCAATGTGAAAACCTTCCGCTTTGTTTTGCTGAAGGGTTTTCTGTAAGGTGAGACTCACCTGAAAGAAAATTACCCTGAGGCACAGAGGGTGGTGGCTCAAGGCAAGAAACCTCCATCAAAGAGTCTGTTTGTTTCTGCAAAAGTTGTAGTAAATAGTAAGGTTGCAACATAGCTTGGAGATTGTTTGTTCCTATAGAGCTTCTATTTGCTGAAAGCATTTTTACGTAGCCACAGCTTTTTAGATTTTCTTCCTCTTTTCTGCTTCATCTTTGTTTAATTTCCATCGGCCCATTCTACCTATTGTTAGATCATTTTAAAACTTTGACACCTGTTCTCCTATAAATATAACACCTGAAATTCTTAATGTCCTGTATGTTCTGTGCAGGATCAGGCATTGAATTGGGACAAAAGTCCTCATGCAATTCAAACACAATATTTGCTGCTTAAACCACCAGTGGTTAAGAAGGAGACAGGCAGAAAGGGGACACTGAAAGGCTGCATTTAAATGGCAGTTTAACAAAGGTTCTGAGCATCTTTGGGGTAACCTTTTAAATAAAATGCAGACTTTAAAAAAAAAAACTGGGCTGGGGGGGGAGGTTTAACTTGTTTCCAGCCCAGCTGCTGGGTTCCTGGGCCCATTTGGGGGTTTTACTGTGCCATTTGCCTCTCTGTGCAAGTGATTGGCCCTGCTCCCTGCTCAGTCCTGGACACAGAAATTACCCTGCCGTGTTTCCTTTGGTAGCAGCTGTAACAGCACCTGTAACAGGCCTTTTGCCCATGGTTCTGGAGTGGAGGCCAAGTGGACTGCAGACAGAACTAGATGGAAAAAAACCCAACCAAGCAATGAACAAAGAAAATGCAGCAACCCACCCCCTCACCCCATTTTGCCCATCGTTTATTTAATCTTAAATCCTCTCTTGTCCCAAGAGTTGTTCTTTTTCTTACATTGTAAAACTGCCTGAGTAACTTGGTGGTAAAATTTGTCCAGGAAACTGCAGGCCTGTGCTGTGGCACAAGGAGATGAAACTCTGCAGGGTAGATCTTACCTGAGGACCTTACCTGTGCTGCTCACACTTGCCAGCAAATGTGTTTGCCATGGAACATCTCTGTGGGTGAGACACACTTGTGTTCTTGTAGGGCTCATCTGTATTAAAAGGCTAAAATTCAATACTTTCTTCTGTTTTAAAAATGTCAAATGCTGGCTTTTCCCTGGTGGCGGCAAAAGTGCTCCAGGGAGGCTGCCAGGGTAGCTGGAGTGAGATCTTTGTCCTGTAGGTCAGGAGGGGACCTGGAAGGCTCCAATTTGGGCTTGGAAAACCTGGTTTCAGGCTGGTGAGAGCTGCTGTGAGGCAGCAGAGTTTGTACAGGTGTGTAGTGAGGTGCTTGCTGTGCCAGCAGGGCCAGTCCCTCCTTCAAGGACAGGGAGGGAGAGCTGAACACACCTGCCGTGCACTGTAAGTCATGTCTCTGGAGATTTGTTGTCATTGGTTTCACCTCTCTGTGTGCTGTTTCCAATGTTAGCAGCCATCCTGGTGCTTCCAACATGCAGCAGCCCTTTCCTGGCTGTGGTTGGTGCAGCGAGACCAAACTTGGGAGCTTGAGAAATTCCTGGGGAGTGGAATCTCTGTAGCTGTTCTGGGAACTCTGCAAACGTCTGCTTAACCTGTCTACACCCAGCTTAAGGGCTGCAGCTGTCTCTGGCTGTTCGGGTGTGGAGCATGGGTCTGGAAATGCTGGGGTTTTGCTGGCAAAATCTGGAGATGGCAGCAGGGTGTGGATGGGGATCCCAGGGATGAGAGCCAGCCTCTGCAGGATCCCTAAGCAGGTGTGCACCTGAGCCTGGCGTGCGCCGTGCAGGCTGCCCAGGCATGGTGTGGGGATGGCACGAGGGTCTGATGCTGCAGAGCAGCATTTCCCTGCACGGTGTCCACAGAAGTATAACTATGGAGGGATAGGATATTCAAAGTATTTTGGACAAATACTTGGGGTTTTTTGAGTGTTGGGGATTTTTTTGTCTCCAAGCATATCTCGATGTTTGTACGGTCATCCGGCAACAATGCAGACTGTTATGGTGCCCTCTGATTTCCCACACAGGCTGCCTTTGTTTCTGCGTGCAGCTGTGTAGTTTTTATGGAGATCTGAATTGCAAGGCATGAAGAAACTCTTTTGTTTGTTGTCGCTTCTGTGCATAAAATCATTCTTGATTTTCTTCTAAAGCACAAATCCACTTCACATCCCTGATTCTGGACTGACTTTGGACTGTTTCTGGGATTTCCCGGGTGTCTGCTGAAATTGTTGGAGCTTTAGGAACAGATTTGCTCCTGGCTTCAAATGCCATTTTCTGATGCAATTGTCCCCCTTAAGTGCGCCCAGAACAGAGTTCCTCTGTGTGAGAACCATGTAGCTGCTGAAACGGTGCTGGCCTTGCAGCAGGCAGTGGACAAGTGAAATCTGCAAATCCGGCCTTCTTAGAGGTCTCCAAATCAATGTTTTCTTTTTGGCTGGTTGCAAAACCAAAAAAGCAATTATTTGCTGGAGATCCCAAACTCCAAGCCCTCTCAGCTGGAGATGAAGATGCCTGGGAACTGATGTGAGCAGACTTCCTGTGAAAAGCTTCCAGGCTGAATGGAAAACCCTCTCAGCTGAAATGAGGCGTCTGTGAATGGAAGATGGAGTATGTTTTTCAGGAGCAAATCTACAAGTCTGGGTAACTGCAGATAATTGAAAGGCGTTTCTTCTCTCTGTTTCAACACGTGTGTCTGTACGAGGCGCTTGGCAGCTCGTTGGGTTTCTCACAGAGCTGCCAAGCGCCGCGGCAGCTCCCCGGGGCTGGCGGAGCCGGGCTCTGCGTGGGGCTCCCCTCCTGCCCAGAGCAGCTCCTGCTCATCTGCCGCACACCGAAATCACGGGAAGCTCTTGTTGCCTCCCGCGAGCGGTGCAGCGAGGGTGGATTGTGTGTGAGCTGCCGTGAGCAGCAGGGACGAAGGCAAGAGCAGGGGGCGGCCACGGTGCTGCTCTCCTTCACGCCCAGTGGCAAGCGAGACCTCCTGATCCTGTTCGCAAAGCCCAGCTACGGTGCAGGACAGGGTGACAGAGGTAAAATCACATGCTTGCTGACCTTCAGTCCCAGCTCTGCAGGCAGGAACTGGGCTGTTTTGCTGTGGTGCTGTGGGTGACTTCTATCATCCTGCTCAAAACAGAATAGTGACACTGTGAAGTAAACCGTGACACTGAAAGGCACAGACCTGGGATGAATTCACCTATGTTTGGTTGACCCCTGTTGTTGGTGATGATAATTTTTCTCTCTTTAAAGAGTAGGTAATTGAATGCATGACTCAAAGGGATGAGCTCATGTGTTGTTTGGAAGGGATTTTTCCCGTGGCTCACAGCTCTGAGCTGACTAGTTAAATTGCTGCTGTTAATGTGCTGCTGTACACACTTTTTAAGGTTGGGTGACTTCATCAGTTGCTATTTGAATAGCTTGAATTCTCTTTTTTCATCTGTTATGTTGATGCCACATTTACAACATCTGTTATGTTGTGCCTCATATCATATTTTTTCTGAACAATTTAGTATTGCTTACAGATGACAGAGAGAGTAACTACTCCTCTAAGCTGGGGTGAAAGATAATGCACCTGTGGCATCTTCTTACAGATGTTTTTAAAGTGCTTGTGAAATTAGAGGATCTCAAGCCTGCATCTGTGGGTGCATGCATAACCTGGGTGCTGGCCCCAGCAGCTGCCTTCTGCCTGGGAGTGGGTTTGGTGTTGGATTAGTACACTTGGTTAAACCTGTTTGCTCTGAACATGCTTTCAGCAGCTCCTGGCCGCCTGTGATTTCCATGCCAGTCTGCCTTGTTTGACTAGAAGTGATGCAACAAGTCCTCCTCTATCAGCTTTTGCCCACAAACAACCAATTCTGACAGGTGAATTCTGCCTTTTCCCTCACAGGCTGGTGAGGGCTTGTAAAAAAAACCAAAACAACAAAACCCTGAAGTAAAGACATTTTAATCCACATTTACAATGTGTCCTGGCTTTGTATTTTGCTCTTGGAGCAATGTCCTGGGTTGGCTGTACGATGCTTGGTCACTGGCCTCGGTTGCTGTAGGTGACATTTCATGACCATCCCCACCATAAGCAGTTCTTAAAACAAAAAGGTTCAGGGTGTGGTGAGAGGGAGCAGTGAACCTGAACATGGTGTGGGGGGTGTTCCACTGTTTTCTTGTGGAATATGGTTCTGCCAGAAAATGAGTCCCAGGAGGTCAGTCCCACTTTGGTGTGAGGGAGAGCCGGTGGAGAAGCTGGTGAGGTTGTATGGCCCTGGCTGTGTGGCAGGAATGTGCTGTGGAGCTGCTCTGGAGCAGCTCTGTCACTCTGGGCCCCAGCCTGTGTAATTCTCCCAGCACACCCCCAAAGCTGGGCACTGGGGGGGCTCTGCTGGAAGCTCTGCCTGTGGGTTGCCTGGCCCCTGTGGCTGGGGGACTGTTTCACCCTGAAACAACCTCACCGGGAGGGTGTCGGTTCAGGGCTGCTCTGAGCTCCTCTGCTGATGTCTGTGCTGTCCAGATTCCTGCTGTGAGCTCCATGTGTGAGTGTGGTTTGCTTGTGGAGGTGGTCTGGAGGCCTTGCCTTGGTTTTGGAGTGAGGATTTTGCATGCTGAAGACTGGAAGTGGCGGTGATGTTCTTAGTCCATAGGTGATCCGGAGCTATTATGCTCACCTTTGGGCCTCAATTTTGTGACCTCCCAGCACTTCTCCTCCCTGTTTTATTCTCTTGGACTTGTTGAGGAGGGAACTTAGCTGCATGTTGCTGCTTCTCCCTTTTCTTCATACTCAGGAAAGGATGGGGTTGCCTGGCCACTGGCTGCTCTCCCCCCACAGTGGTTCCGGCTTTCATGAGGATCTGGGCAGCCCCAGGTGGTGCCTGCACACACAGGGGCAAGGCTTTCTATGCCCCAGGCATATCAGTCGTGACTTGGAAAGGCATGGATCATCTTGAGGAAGGACTAGTAACATCTTGAAAAGGTCTGGTAACATCTGTGACACCCAGGGACTTGGCAGAATAAACAAGGAGCCTTTGGACACTGCTCGGGTATCACTGGCATTTGGGATAAATGAATTTTTGCATTAATGGCCTTAGGCTGGACTTAGCAGAGCACAGAAGGGGTCCAATTCCAGCACTGGAGAAGGAGCAGCTTCTGCACTATGTGCAGCACAGGTTGTTTTTTCATTTTTTAATCCAGCAGGAAAGTTGGCACAGGCCCTTTGGAGGGAGAGGGAGGGACCTTTCAGCAGCTCGTGTCTTGCATATGCACCAGTAAGATGACAGCTAGTGTATGTGACAGCAGACATGCTGGTATGTCCCCAAAGGTGTGCCAGGGGACTGTGGCAGGAGGAGCCTGAGTGACTCCCAGCCAGGCTCTGCCAGCCCTTCAAGAGGGCTCAGAGAAGGGGACACCCTGACCGGACCCTTCATGGGACCCCTGGCTGGAAGGGACGGGGCAGTCACGCATGTTTATGTTCTCACAAAAATTCACAATTGCTGTGGTGTTCTTGGCGTCCACAGCATTGACAAAACTGTTGATAAGGTTTAAAAGCAAATTTACCCATCCCTGCTTAGTCACAGCTCCTGGAGTCCTTGGTGCTGAGAAGCTTCACCACAGATTCATCCTTGATATTTTCCTTTTGCAAACGCACAATAAAGGATTTGCAGTCCGTTGACCCACTCTGAAGTGTTCCTTGGTGCTTATCTGCCTTTGTGGCAGTGAGAACATGCCTTTAAGCCCAGCTGCACACTGAGTGATTGTGGCTTTGATTCCTCCCTGTGTAGTAAGGAAGGATTGTCACAACACAGGTTACAAATTCCTGGCTGGATACTCTTGGTGTTGGCCTGTTTTGTAATCATGGCATGTCTTTGACTCTGTCAGCTCCTTGCTCTCAGAGCTCTGCATCCCTTTCTCCCGAGGCTCCTCTCTGGTGCCACGCAGCATGACCAGCCCTTCACAGCTGGTTACCCGAGTTCACTGTGAAACCTCAGCAAGTTAAATATTTGATGTGTATTCTCTATGTTCTCATTCCAGCCCTGTGCTCTCCCCTCTTCCCAGCAGCCAGTGGTCAGTGTGGCACTAAACCTACAAACCTGTAGCGAGGCCTTTTAAGTGCCCCAGACCTTGTGCACTCGGCAGAGCTGATGACCTGTGAGCAAACAGAGGAGCCTGGGAGTCTTTGGGGGAAAATGCAACTTTTTCAGTTAGACATTTGTGGTGTGGTGGCTTCAGCTGCACTAATGACAATCACAAAACAAAGTCCATCACCAGTCTGGCTGGGTGAGGCACTGTGGTGACACAGTGAGTCGTTCTGGTGGCTTCTGAGCCAGTCTTAAGATTTCCCAGTCGAGCAGAGCATTTCTGCAGGGCTGTAAGAGGCCAGGCACAGCTCACCTTTAGCCCTCTTCTGAGTGCTCAGATGCCATCAAGAGTTGCAGAATGCAGCCACTCTGACTTAATTATGTCTGTAGATAAAGGAACAATCCACTGAATTGCAGCATTAGTCAGGTAACAAAAGTCCAGTCAGTTTATCTTGTTTCTTATTTATATGATGCATTGAGTAAAGGTTTGGCCTTCGTTCATCATCATTGCACACCTCCAGGTTTGCCTGTTGACCTTATGTATCTCTTTGCAAGCAGGTTGGTTATCTTCTTTTGAATTATAAATAAATTAAACCAAATTTAATTTTTAAAAGGAGGAAAAAAGCTGAGGTTGCATCATATAGCACATGTCTGCAAGCTGGGGGAACTGAGTTTTAATGAAGTTAAAATAATGTGCACTGGGTTTTTTTGGTGGGTGGACTAACAGCGAGGTGGATTCCAAGCTCCCACAAGCAGAAAAGTTGTAAGAAACATGTAAGGAATGAGGTGGAAAAAGCATCTTTGGCCAATCTGACTCACACAAACTGGAAATGACTGCAAGTGACAAGGAGTCTCTCTCGGAAGGAAAGCAAGCTTTAAGTCTTAAAACTATATCAATGTTTCACTTGAGTATATTGATTTATTTTTACTACTTTTTAATTTTTTTCCTTTGGAATGAGATTTTTGAGCATCATCTGGAATGTCTTTTGGCCCAGATTTGTGGATAAATTATGTTCTTCTTGGAGACACTGCAGATACACAGTGGAGATGGTGCTAGCAGCTTTTGGGGAAGGTCTCAGGAAAACCTGCTGATGGCTTGGTTAATGTGGGATGAGCCCTTCATCCCTGGTTATACCTTTGTGGTGTCTGTGTTAGGTGGGCCTTGGATCATTAGAGCATCCCTGGAGGAGGACGCTTCATTTGGACCAATAACCAAAGAAGCAGTGTTGGCTCTGGCATTACCCTGGGAGCTGGAATCACCCTTCCCCCAGTGCAGCGGGGATCACCTTGGAGAGCTAAAGGGGGAAAGAGGCACATGCTGCTCTTAGGTTTTGCTCAAACCTGCCCTTTTTAAGGGGAGGTGCCCTTCTGGCCTCCATCCAGGTGTTAGGGCAGAGTCATCTGGTGAGTCTGCAACTGCAAACTTGTCTCCTTTTCTCTGAAACAAAGACCCACACAAAACCCAGAGGCCGCCACGTTTCAGTAGTAAATATTTATAGAGCTTTGTTCACTTGAGCCGTTTAAAGCAATTTTCCTAAGAGATCAACCTCTTTAAAGGGAAAGCCTGAAATGCACATCTTCCTTGTGTTTCTCCCTTTTCCAATGTGACTTCAAGATCCATGTACCTGCTTGGGCTGCTGCCTCCTCCTCTTTTTTTTACTGTCATGCAGGTGCAGAGCAGAAGCTTGGCAGAGTGGACATACACATGTGTCCGAGCCATGAATTCCTGGGGGAAAGGGAACAGCCTGATATAAAGTAGTATCAAGTGCTGGGGGAAAGTTACCATTTCTCTTGGAGGGGTTTTACTTTTCCTATTCACATCAAGTGTCATCTTTTGGGTGAAAGCTTTAAGTAAGCTGAAGTTGGGTGTGGAGTTTCCAGGTGATACTGATGCAGTGTGTTGTGCTTAGCATGAGTAACTTGGAAGAGATCAGAGTTTCCTGTAACACATCCCATAGATTCCCATGGGAAAATTACTTGCCTTCTTAGGTTTTCCTTATAGCAACTGGCAAAAGAAAGAAAGAAAGGTTTGAGATTCCCCAGAACCTTGCCCAGGAGCATGAAACCCAGCTCCATGGAGGAGAATCAGGTGTCTGACATCAGGCTTGGTACAGCAGATCCCTCTGTGCCAGGTCGGCTCTCTGCTGCAGGAATGGGGCTGGGATGACATCAGTGTAAGCAGGAGTCTAAAGCAGGGCTGGAAAAATAACACAGGAGTCGGCCTGAATGCTAAATCCCAGAGAACAGCCCAGACTTGTTCTCTGAGCCTCATTTCCTTTGTTGCATCATGGTAATATCAGTCCAGAAAGAGAGATCAGTTGATATAAAATAGGCTTTAAACAAAAGTGTTTTCTTTTCCCCCAGCGTTGCTGCTGCGGGGCCGGGCAGGGCCGTTTCTCTGGGCTGTGTGTGCTACAGGAGCACCCCGTGGTGGGGCTGGCTGCAGGAGCACCCCGTGGTGGGGCTGGCCGCAGGAGCACCCCGTGGTGGGGCTGGCCGCAGGAGCACCCCGTGGTGGGGTTGGTCCCTCCCTGTCAGGGGAGAGGGATCGGAGCCACTCCGGCAAAGCAGCGTCCATCCCGAAATAAGCTGTGCTTGGCTGTGAGCAGAGGTGATGCTCAGGTAGGGGAAACCCTGTCACCTGCAGAAAGGAAGTTCTAAAAACTTCCCTTAACTTGTGTCTGAGCTGCCTGAGATGTAATGGTGGAGGGGCAGCCCTGGTATGGCTGTGGCCATGCACTGTCGCACTGCCAGCAGCCTCAGAGCAGAGGTGGCATCTAGTGGCTGCTGTGACCTTCTGTCCCCAGATCCCTGGGACAAGGAGGGAGCCGAGGCTGAGCTTCAGCTGTAGGCTGGGCCTGGGAAAGGGAGCTTGGCTGCTCAGCTTCGCTGTGAGCTGTAAATGGGGGAGTGCCTTGGGCTGCAGCTCAGGACACAGTTGTGTGTTACTGGGACTCAGATATAAGGGGCCAGTACTGGTGTTCAGCACAGTGGTGAGTCCCATGATTTGGATGCCACTTCCAAATTGATGCAGATTTTATCTCACCAGTGAGCCATGGGAGAGCTGTGCTTGTGAACTGCAGCCTGCTCAGTGCTAACCAGCTAAAATAACAGACCAAAGCCAGGGTGTGCCTTTGAGCTGTTCTGATGCACTGAGTGTTTATGGAAAAGGGAAGCTGAAATTTTCTCCAAAACATTGCAGTTGTGCAGGTTTTTGTCTTTCATTAATGAGCTCGTAGGCAGGGTTTGCTCCATAAACCTTTTCTAAATTCAGTCCTAGTCTCAGTTTGGGTGTTTGCACATTAAAAAGGGCAGTACTTTCTTTAGCCCATAACCAGATACCAGCTTGCTTTTAGCTGGACTGTGTGTGACCTCCTTGGGCCAGTGTATGTAACACCCAAAGACTGCTGTCCCTCTGGATTAAGATATGTGGTGTAGTTTCAGATGAACATGGATTATTTAAAGCATTTCTCTGGTGACCAAGTCATGAGTTTTGAGGACAGGGAACCCATGTTCCTCTGGGGAAGCAGGCTGGGCAGTTAGTGGGCGAGGAGCATAATGAAGACATCTGCGTATTTGACATTTCCATTAACAAGTTTCCTTCTCTTCCCAGTTAAGCTGAACCTCTCTCACTTTTAAAAGCTGTAGTCAAGCAATTTGTTTCAGCTCAGCAGTGGCATTTTTGGAAGCACGTGGCCTCCGTGCCCTGAAAACTGTCCCTGTTCCCACCCTGTGGTGCCTTCATGCAACTGCTCCACCCGTGCACTGCTGGCACTGGGCGTGATGGGGACTCACTGCTGACAGGGAGCTCTTGTGCCTAAGGAGGGGCCAGAATCTCTGGGGATTTTGCATCTGAAACAGCAATGGGCTTAATTAGCCCATTCCATTACAGCCCATCAGATCCTGGTAAAGGAACTGGCAGGGGAAGATGTCTGGATGCTCCCTTCTGGTAGCAGAGCAGCCTTACTCCCAACTACTCCTCGCCATCCCTGGGGATGAGGGAGATTTATGTCTGCCTGGAAATAAATACAGATCATTCACTTGTCTCTGGAGGAAGATAAAATGTAAACTGCCTATTTTCTGTGATACAGCACTGGAAATAGTTGGAATTTAAGATAATTATCTTTATTGCTTTTTATAGCACCCTATGAAGGCTGAAACCTAATTTGTTTTTCACTAACAGGGAACTCCTGTGGATGACTCAGAAAAATCCATTTGCTTTATTGACAGACTTGTCTGTTTGGTTGTCAGGGCACTGTTCTCCTTGCAGGAAAAGGGAAATGCAGGTCATAACACAACAGCGTGGGGTTTTAATAGAGATTCAAAGTTTGATATCTGTTGGCAAGAAGAAAAACTAAAGTTGATGTAATTAGAGTGAAGTGACACTGCTTTATTAAAAGGTTGTAAATTAGTTGATGCTTCAGTGGGCGTGCAGTAATGGTGCTCTGTGCTTTGTTTATGCAACTTGACTACACTTGAAGCTCATTAACAAGAGCTTGCTGAGAAGCTGCTTTTCCTGGGCACCTGGTGCCCCTTGGCTTTTGGAAGGAGGTGGGAGGTGCAGTTGTGCCTCTTGCCCTGTGCCTGGGGCTGCAGGGAATGCTGTGTTCCCTGTGCTTTGGGCCTGTTGCTTGCGAGGGGAGTTGTTTCTTTTCAAACTTTTCAGTCTGACTGTGAGACAGGCTCCCAGTTTTTAACTAATTTCTTACGTATCTGAAGGTAGTGAACACCCCTGGTATGAGTTGCATGCCAGCACAGCTGGGTGTTGTGTTTTGGGGGGTTTCTGCTGCTCCAGTGCTGTGGCTCAATGAAAAGCAAAAGCAGATGTCTGTGCTGCCTCTCAGCCCTTCACAAGGGGGGAGTGTGTCCTGCCTTTACCTGGCCCCTGTTATCCACACCCCAGAGCTGCTCTGAAGAAGGGACAAATCTTTCAACAGCCTTCCTGTGACCTCTCCTAAAATGCCCTGTGGCTGCAGGGAGTGGTGTTTGAGAAATGCTGGGACTGCAGGCTGATGTAGCAGAGATGTATCTAAATTGTTTCTGCCTGTTCACCCCCCAGAAGTCTAATTTATCACTGCCATAGGATAATGCTACAAATCACTGAATCGTGGAGTGACTTGGGTTAGAAGGAACCCTAAAGCTCACCTTGTTCCATCCCCTGTGCCATGGTCAAGAACACCTCCCTAGGTTTCTCTAAGCCCCATCCAACTTCTCCTACAGCTCAAGTTCTGAGAGGTTTAAAACCACAATGAAGAAGTCAGAAGCAATGTGGGGGTTAACTGTGTTTTCAGGGAGGAGGGATAGAGCTCCACAGAGCAGTCTTTGCCATGGAGCAGAAGTCTGTTCCTGTCAGGTCTCTGTAGCTCTCCTCAAAGAGGCAGCAGAGCAAAGAGGAGAAAACATCCCTTTAGGAAACATGAAATGAGAGCTCCATGTGGGCAGAGCAAGGTTCTTGTGCATCTCTGAAGATGTTTTCAGGGTTTGCTCAGCTTTTCATTGCTTTTCTTTCAGGAATTGACTACAAGACCACTACTATCCTGTTGGACGGCAGAAGGGTCAAGCTGGAACTCTGGTGAGTGTTTCTGAGCCTTTCTAACCCAAACCCTGGGAGCTCAGGCCAGGTGAGCAGGGACACAGGGCTGTGGAGAGTGTGGACTATCCCTGGGGGTGTGGTGGGACTTCCTGGCTATTCTTGCCAGAAAGTTACTCTGGCAAACAAGATTCCTTTCTGTCAGTCAAGTAGCACAAACACCATGCTGCTCTTTTCTGGAATACTCTGAATTCAGTAATTGTCTGTCATAACTGACCATTTTCACTGTTACTGTGCACTTGAGACCCCACCTGTAGTTCTGTTGTCCAGAACTCCTGGCACAAGAAGCACATGGATATGTTAGAAGAGGTTCAGAGGAGGCCATGAAGATGCTCCAAGGATGGAGCCCCTCTGCTCTGGAGCCAGGCTGGCAGAGCTGGGGGTGCTCACCTGGAGAGGAGAAGGCTCCAGGGACACCTCAGAGCCCCTTGCAGGGCCTAAAGGGGCTCCAGGAGAGCTGGAGAGGGACTGGGGACAAGGCATGGAGGGACAGGACACAGGGAATGGCTTTCCACTCCCAGTGGGCAGGGTTAGATTGGGAAGGAATTGTTCCCTGGCAGGGTGGGCAGGCCCTGGCACAGGATGCCCAGAGCAGCTGTGGCTGCCCCTGGATCCCTGGCAGTGTCCAAACCATGATGGATGGGGTTTGGAGCAACCTGGGATGGCAGAAGGTGTCCCTGCCATGGCAGGGGTGGCACTGGTTGGTGTATAACATCCCTTCCAACCAAACTATAACATCATTCTATGTTCCCATACTGCTTTTGATCACTGAGAGACTAGTATTTTTTGGAAGCAATACTGGATTTTCCTGATATACCAGGATGAGAAATAGAAACAAGAGAAGGAAAGTAGAAGAAAAAAACAGGTGAAACTCTTGGTGCCTCAGCAGCTGGATATTTCTCAATGCCTTGAGTAGAAAATTGAAACGAGCAGTGAACAGACATCACCACATCAGGGTAGGGTGAACCCCTGGAGAGCAGGACTGACTGGACTGACCAGACCCTGGGACAGAGATGGGAGAACACTGCATGGGAGGAGTAACCCCTGTCTTATCTGTCAGCACCAGAGGGACAGCTGGAGTCCTTCTGGCTGAGCTTTGTCTAACTTACTGAGGAGCTGACACAGCAGTCTGTGGAGATGAAAGAGGAAGGGAAGGACAGGAAAGGTAGTCTATCCCTACCCTGGTTTTCACACAGGTCCAGGAATTAGGGAATGACACAAGTCCTAAAACATGGAGTTAAATATCCCCTTACAAATGCTTGGGTCAAGTAACAGGAATATTTGTAGCATGTGTGAATTGTTAAATAGGAATGAAGTCCGTGTTCTAAGCCTCAGTGACTGACTCTAGCATTGTGTAGTTTGGTGGTTTAATTACACCCTTGCTCTTTGAAGCTGAATGTCCTCATTTTTCTTACAAAAAAGAACAGAAGCAGCTAATTTATCTCTTCTAGCCTCCATGTTTTTATGTGCCACTTGCTTTCTTGTCTCTCTTGTAAGATACCTATTTTAACATTTCAGTCCCAAGTGTGTAGTAACTTAGTGCTTCCCTCTTGAAACCATCTTTTTATAATGTAATTCTTGAGCTGGAGAACAGCACAGAAACTGAAAATCTGATAACACTGATTGATGATGCCTTAGTGTGATCTTTTACCATTACTTACCCAGTATTTGATTGTCGAGGGAGAAGGACAGGTAAGCACAGGCTGTTAGATTGATGTTCAGGATCCTACAAAGCTTTAGATCTGAAAAAATGACTGTCCTGCACATGAGGTCAGTATGTTTTTCCTAGAGCTGCAAATCTGGGGCTGAGGGATTCCTCAGCCTACTCAGTGGTCATTAAAGTGTCTTTTATCCTGGCCCAGGGAATAGATTTGAGAAACACCATAATGTGTCTCTGATTAGCCTGACACATTTCAGTATATCCTGGTTAAATCAGAGTGCTGGACTCCGGTGTCTTGTTCCAGAAGGGCATTGAGAGGTGCTGGCAGTGTTGTCAAACTTAGTTGCACCTTATCCATACAGGACAAACTCTAGTGACTGAAAAGCCCCTTATTGTCACAGTGGTCTAGAAACACTGTACCCCACTCCTGATCCTCAGCTTTCTGTAGGGTATATAGCCCAGGTCTGTCAGGGATCTGGGTATAAAGAGAAGTCCCTTTATTTTCGTTAAAATGTACTGGAAAAACAGGTGAAGCCTAGTGCAAGGCAATTTCTCCTCCTGTGAGTGGTCATACTTAAGTTTGCTGTTCTCCATGGCTGGGAGACCTCTGCAGACTCACTCTGACTTTGAACTCCTGTGGACTGAAGGGAACTAGGCAGAAAATTCTTTACCCAGAGGAGTAAAATGACTTATACCCTCACACATCATGTGGTAGTGCTGCAGCCCAAGGTTTGGGTATCTTCTCCATGGGAAGCACGATGACAGTGACAACCTGTACCCAAAGGTAGAGGTGTACCCACCGGTTCTTCCCCAGAAGAATCCACCACACAGACAGCTTTGGGTACCATGCACATCCTAAAGATCTGACAAGATCAACCCTGATTTCTGTTTTATTTCTTTATGGCCAGTAGGAGATGTGCATGCAGTATGGGAGTCAGTTCTCCACATGTCATAGCTGTAACTTTTCTGTGTTTTAGGGACACCTCAGGGCAAGGAAGATTTTGCACTATTTTCAGATCCTACTCCAGGGGAGCCCAGGTAAGTGCTGCTCTCAGGGCTTTGCTTTAACGTTGCTTTAATATTTGCTTTAACTTCAGGCTGTGTAAGTCTTTCCTGCCATGGTAGAGGGCTCTGAAAGGAATGCACTGATCACCAAAAGGATCTCTGTAGATGATAAGAGACACTCAATGTTGTCGTGTTGCCTGGGATTCTGTTCTTATGAAGTGGTGGGAGAGAAGGGAGTGAATGGCAGAGTTTGCTGAACTACAGAAAAGGTCTGTGCAGACAATATTCAGTCTCAATTTCTAGAGGAGGGCTGAGAGGTCGTTAGAGAAAATGAGACAATTCTCGCTCTAGATCTGCCTCAGCTTTAATGTGGGAGCTCCTACTTTCTGAGGTTTTTAAAATTTGTTTAAATATGGCACTGGCTTTCCCAGTGGAGTTCTTCCAGTCTGTGTTGCTTTCGAGTCAGTTCCAAAAATAGGGGTGGCTTCTACTTGCATGTTTGAGGCAGACTTGAAACTAGAGCAGCTCAATTGGAACGTAAAGTATGTGTGTTCCTCAAAACATGAGGCACAGTGTTACATTTTGAGTTTCTCCTTTGGGCCTCGCTCCAGAATAGCATCAAGATTCTCAACAGCACAAAAATCTTGCGGTCGTCTGGAAAATTGCTGTTTAATAGTGCTTTCTGACAGTCCTGCTGTTGTCCTTTTAGTAACATGGCAGGGTCCCTCCAGGATAAAGTTTACCTAAGTTAAGTGAGTTACTTTATTTTCCTTATTGTTTTTAAGTTGGAAGCTTTGGAGAAAATTCCTCCTCTGTTAGACACTAGGAGTCAGAAGCTGTGTATCAGCCTCCTGAGCAGGCCAGTATCCTGGGAGGTTGCCAGCCTTTGGGAAATGTTGTACTTCTACTCAAGCTCTTACCACTCTTGGCTTTTTGCTCCTTCTATCTGTAGACCTTTGCTTTGCTAACTGGCAAAATCCGTGTTGTTCTCCCTCTCTGACTTCCTGCAAATTCACTTGTGCTGTAGACATAGGAGCACCTCACCTGGAGTGTGCTGTTGAGATCTCCCCGTGTCCTGTTTATTCATGTTAGTGCACATCTCTGGTGGTCTGGATGCTTTGAGGCAGCTCCTTTGAAGCAGAGGCCAATTTCCTGGTGCTTGCAGAAAAGTGCAAGGGAAGGAGAGTTGGAGTTCTGCAGTGGGAGAGTGCAGGATCTCCCGTTCACACGTTCAGCCCCGTGTCTGAGTTTCTTTCAGCTTTTGCATTTCATTTCTTTCAGCCTCTACATTTCATTTTCTTTCAGCCTTTACTACTTTTTCAGAAAAATCTGGAACCCCAATCACATAATCACAGTTGGTATTGGAAGGGACCTTAAGGCTCATGTCATTCCAACCCCCTCCCATCTGCAGGGACACCCTCCACTAGCCCAGTGTCCTCCAAGCCCCATCCAGCCTGGCCTTGAGCACTTCCAGGGATCAGGAATCCACAACCTCCTCAAGGAACCTGTGGGCTTGAGGCCATGTTGCTTCCCTCACCAGTTAGAAGTGAACAGAACTGGTCAGTGTGGTTTTCTGGTGACCACAGAACTCAGCTTTGGTCAGGCTCTTTCTAAGACCTGGCTGTGTCAGATGCTCAGATCAAACTGGGAATGAAAAGCAGCAACTACTGTGTCCAGGAATGCCACCTGGGAGCTTTTAGCCGTGTGTGCAGCCACTGTGCACAGTGGTTACTCCCCTTGGTGTGACCTGGGAGCTCCTCAGAGCAAGTGCTGTGACTTGGCAGGGCTGCACCCTCAGAGCCTGAGCCCATATGCCAGACCTTGTACCTGCTGCTGCCACAGAGCAAACTGGGGCACAGGGCAAAGCTGAAATGAGCAGTGATGAGAACACTCCAGTTGGATGGGGAGAGAGACACACATCTGTCTGGAACCTGCATGGAGCTGTAAGGCACTGGTGCAGCACCTCCATGTGATCCCTGCAGCCTCTTCTCCCTGGACACTACATTTGGGTGCCACAAGGTGTCATGTACCTGGCTGCCCACAGGCTTGAAAGGGATTGATTTTCTCTTCCTTCCACAAAGTGAAGCTCCTGACCTTCTTCAGGTGTATTTATCAGTATTGCTGGAGGAGCTCTTACCTCAACCTCAGCAAGGTTTGCCTCATCCATCTCACTGCTTACCCCTCCCAAGGAGTGAGTCTGAGACAGTGAACCTCATCAGCCAGGCAGGGGGACCTCTAATGGGAATGCTTTATAGAATCGTGGAATCACTAAGGTTGAAAAAGCCCTCTGAGATCCTCGAGTCAAACCAGGAACTCGGCACTGCCAAGGCCCCAGCTAAACCATGTCTCTCAGCATGACATTCTACGTGGATTTTTTTAACATCTCCAGGGATGGTGACTCCACCAGTGCACTGGACAGCCTGTGCCAATGCCTGACTACCGTTTCAGTGAAGAAATTACCCCAAAATGCAATCTAAACTTCCCCTAGCACAACTTGAGGTTGCTTCTTCTCACCCTATCACTTGTTACCTGGGAGAAGAGACCAATCCCCACCTGACTCCCACCTCCTTTCAGGAAGTTGTAGAGAGCAATTCACTGCTGAATGCTGGGGAATGAAGCTCACTTGCACAGCGAGGTGTAGCTCACACCTTTGCCTCAAGACTGCCCTCTGCTTGTGCAACAAATGCCTTTTCCAAAGTGCTGTTGTGATGACTTAATCCTGATCTGCCCAAACAGTCAATGCTTAAAAGCAGAAAACCAGCCCTAAGGAGCAAGGCTGCCTTGGATGAGGAGAGGTAATTCCCAAGGGAAATCTCTCCAGGCCCTCTGAAAGTGCCCAGGAGATGAGCACAGGGAAGGTGCCTCTTGAAAATGACTGGAGTCCTTGTACATCTTCTTCAGGTGGCTTGGAGTAAAACTCACCTTGTTTTCAGCAACAAGTGGTTGGATCCCGTGTGATGTTCCAGTGTTATTCCTGTATTAACAGGAATCCAGATACCGTGTCTCTAACTCACCACAACTTGCAGTGGAAGAAGAAAGTATCTAAATTTATACTCTGAGTGGTTAACCAAAGCAAGAGGACTGTTTGTTTTGAATAACAAATGCCTGTGTGACTGCAAGGATGGACTTCCAACACCTCCAGTTATTTTCAGTATGCAGAAACTGACTTCTGGCATGGCCTTAGCAAAAATACAGCATAACCTATGTGGTCTTGGCAGAGAAACATGGAGATGCTTCTGAGTTCTCTGATTTAGAATTACAGAATGGTTTGGGTTGGAAGGGACCTTAAAGCCCATCCCATTCCACCTCCTGCCATGTCCAGGGACACCTCCCACTGTCCCAGGCTGTTCCAATCCCTGTCCAACCTGGCCATGGACACTGCCAGGGATCCAGGGGCAGCCACAGCTTCTCTGGGCACCCTGTGCCAGGGCCTGCCCACCCTGCCAGAGAGCAATTCCTTCCCAGTATCCCATCCAGGCCTGCCCGCTGGGAGTGGGAAGCCATTCCCTGTGTCTTGTCATTTTATGCCCTTATCCAAGTTCTTTTGCAGTTCTTTTGGAGCCCCTTTAGGCTCTTGAAGGGGCTCTGAGGTGTCCCTGGAGCCTTCTCTTCTCCAGGTGAGCACCCCCAGCTCTGCCAGCCTGGCTCCAGAGCAGAGGGGCTCCTGCCCTTGGAGCATCTTCATGGCCTCCTCTGAACTGTTACAAGATGTCCACATCCCTCTGGTGTTGGAGGCCCCAGAGCTGGGTGTAGTACTCCAGGTGTGGTCTCCAGGATGTATTCAGGGCTGTGTGCTGTAGTGGCTTCTTAACTGCTGTTGTTTGCTTTCCTTTCTACTGTCTTGGAATCATCAGACTTCAAGACTTCTGCTGTAGGAAGGCTGACACAAATCCCCTTTGAGGCAGGAGAAACAGCTTATTGAAACTAAAAGCCAACAGCTCAGGAAGAACAAATCCAGCAGAGAAAAGAGGTGCCGGCATGGGAAAAGCTCTGTTTGAAGTTCAGTGTGATATTTGTACAAGAACAGATTGGTGTAAACTGGCCTTGAGCACCTTCATGCTGAGAACTTGTGGAAGGTTCTCACTGAGTGGAGGACTAAAGAGCTCAAGGGGAGCTTGAAGAATGAGGTTCCAGAGAGGACTCGTACAGGTTGGCTGTGAGAGCAGGAGGCTGGCTCAGCAGCCTGGCAGCCCTTACCCGGGTCTGAATAGCCAGTGCTTAAGAGAATACTTGTCTGAATAGCCAGTGCTTAAGAGAATACTAGAGAATACTAGCCAGGGAAGCATACCTGACTTTCCCACACACTCTATTGTTTCTCAAGTGTAGTGATAAAATTGAATTTTCTGAAGCAGACCCTGGAGAGGTTGCAACACGGAAAAACAGTCTCTGGACAGCAAGCAGACCTTTTTGGGAGTTCTTTTTTCCCTCATGGCACAGCCTGGTGCAGTGCTCAGGCTGAACTTCTGGTTGGTCCCTCCCCAGGGAAAGGACTCGTTGATACCTTCCCCAGTTTCACCTCCACACCACTGGCCTGGGTCCCAAGCCATGTGGCTTTCACATTCAGCAGGAACTTCTTCCTCTTGAAATTATCTGCAGTAAAACATCCCTGCTGCCCCTGATGAGCTGGCTTTGAGCAAGAACCAGCCTCTTCTTCCAGAATGATTGCCTCAGGGTTTGCTATGAGGATCACAGGTCTCTTGCCTTTCTCCCTGCCCTGCATTAGCAGATCTGATCTCGTCAGGGACACAAGGAGCTCTGGGCTCCAGCTTGTGGTGCTCGTGTGCCTAGGGCCCTTCTTCTTTTCTCTTGCTTCCCTAGGTGTTGAGTTTCCACTTCATTGCCTTCTCTCTTGGGGTCTAATGGGCCAGCAGGTCCTGAGCACATCACTTCAGGGTCCCCTTTTGAGGCAAAAGAGGAGCATTTGTGTCTGGGATAGCACTGGCCTCCAGGCACTGATGGGGCAGGGGAGTGTGCAGTCAGGCATGGTGACAGCAGGGCCAGGGAGGAGGGAGAGATGGAAACCAAGTAATGTTGCACCCTGCAAAGCCAACTTGGGCAGTCTGGACCTTGCTGTGTTGCAGAAGGATTTTATGTTAATTGTCACAGCATGGGGTACAGTGGAAAGTATTTAGTGTGCTTAAAGGTGGTGCAGAAATCTTTTTTGTTTTTGGACTCCTGTTCCTTTTCTGCTTGGCTTCTAGGTCTCAGTCATTCCATCAGAGCTGGCTCGCTGATCTCGGCTGTTTGAGCAGCTGTGACTGTTCTGGCTGCTGTGAGCAAATGCAAACTGTTCCAAGAGTGATCACAGAGGGGAGAAAGAGCTGTGGTGGTGCTTCCTGGTCTAGCCAGGAAGAAGCAGTGTTAGGATCCTTCCTGATGTCCTCATATGCCAGCGATTTAAACTGTTTCTGAAAATGTGACTTTGCCAAACTCTTCCCAGACAGTGTGATAAAATGCTCCCATCTTGCAGCAAAGCTGCAGCCCTAAAGAAAAGATGAATATTGTTGAGTTCTGCTTAGGCAGGTGGTTTGAGGAGCTGCTGTTTATCCTCTTCAGGGCTTCTTAGTATGCAGAAAGGTGGTGGATTTTTGGCAGCTCAGCAGACTCGGGTGTAGATTAAGCCCTCCCTTATGGCTTTTTTTTGGTTACTACAAATACCTCACCTGCCATGGGTCATTTGGACAGGATTGTCCAGCTGCTGGAGGAGCCTGCCCTGCCTGTGAAGTACTTATCAAAAGCTCAGTGATAAATGCCCCCCACTGTTGGGAAGAGGTTTGGCAGCAGGATGTCACTGCCCGTGAGCCGATGTCCAAGGTGCCAGCTGGAAAGCCACGATCAAATGGAGATGTGAAAGAGCAGGCAGGAGACAGAGTGTTCTGGTTCCTGTCAGCACTGGACCTTCTGTTTAAGGTTTATTTCATCCTGTGGGACAGAAAATTCACTCTGAGGGGCTCTTCAGCCTTCTTCAGCAACAGCTTTTTTCCATCAGTGGAGAATATCAGTAAGTGACACTTTCTTGGCCACCCCATCACCTGCCTGCATTGGGCTGAGGTCCTTGGCAGTTGTGCAAGTGTTCCTAGCAGCTTCTTGTATGCTGGAAGCCCCTAAAGCACCTGGGAAGCCTTTTTAGACAAGCCTGCTTTGCACTGACAGTGTGCAAGCTGATTTTCTCTTACCTTTAAAAGCTTTTTGCTTATAAACCTGGTCCAAACCTGCTGCAAGCAGGCAGAGATGATATTTCCCCACCACCACCTCAGTTACATGGACAGATCTCTGTGTAAGCTCCTGCTGGAAGCAAATTTGGGTTTTGGCAGAGTAAGTGTCCATATGTGCTGCTGGATACAATAACTGGTGGTCTCTCTGTGTTCCTTGTTCACTGTGGGAAGCACTCATGTGGAAATTTCTGTCACTGGCTGCTGAGAGTTGTGCCATTCCCAGTAGTGTGGAACAAAACCAGAGTGGGAATGAACTCTGAAAATCCAACTGTGAAAAGACCTCAGATGGATCTGGGGATGAGTCCAGTTAGCTTCTACACAGAAGCTGTAGGCAGACTGAGGAGGAAAAGAAGGAAGGCTCTTGGAGGGTTGTGAGGGGTCCAGGTCTCCTTGGTCTGAGAAGCTGAATGTGGAGCTTTTCACTCTGTACTGTGGGAACCTGGGATACATAATGGTACAAAAGGGCTTTGTGAAACTGAAAATTGAAAGCTGTGGAGACAATAGGGTGTTGACAGCCATCTAAGCACTTAGAGAACAAATTAGGCTGCAAATGGGAAACTGTTCATTTGTTGAGTTGAGGAAATTAAAATTCTGTGCCTGTTATTCCGAAGGAGACTTTAAAAAAGCCTGACAGGTCTTACTTGGAACTATCTGCAGAGATGGAGCCAGCCCCCTCCTTGTGCACGGCTGAGTGCTGTTCTCTCTGGGGCAGAAGTGGCAATGACAAAGTGGATTTGGGACGCGTGCTCTGGAAACGTGGTGTCTGCAGCATGCCAGTGCTACTTGGAAGCAGTGTGAGGTTATCTGAAGCACCAGGAGCTGGCCAGGGGTTGAGCAGCCTTCTTCCTGCCCCTGCTGAGCTGCAGCACAGCTGGGCTCCATACCCAGCTGGGCAGGACAACCCGGGATGGAGCAAGGCAAGGGCAACTTGGCCTTCGTGTCTTCTGACCTTTGAGAAGCTTTCCTGGACAATCTAAACGTGTGTGCTGGAGCCATGGTGTGGCTTGGAGGCTCAGCTGGCAGACAAAGGGTCGTGTTTTGCATTTAGAAATCATGGTCTTGACCTTCTACCCTGCTGAGAACATTAGGGGTGTGTGGTTTTGCTGAAGTTTTATCCTTATTCCTATTCAAAGAAGATCCAGGCAGAGACTGCCAGCAAGCTTAAGAACTGTCTCCTCCTGAGGCATATTCCTGGCAGAAATAATCGTCACAAACTAGGTCTTGGGTCTGTTTTTCTTGGCTGAAGGAACTTGTCAATCCAGAAAAGAAGCAAGTAGACTTTATTTATCTTGCTGGCCATTTGTGTTGGAAGGGGCTCATCAAACCCTTTGCTTCGTTATTTACTGACTCTCATTAATTCTCACACACAGCCTTGGAAGCTAGAAATCAAAACAAATAGAGGAAAAAGTAAAACTCAGAGTCTTCTTGTTTTTTTTTAATATGCAATTAAAATATGATGTATCCTGCTAGTAGGTATTCCAGATTGGGTCCTTGAGAAGCAGTATCTTTGTTTTTTTGGGATTTGTGTTTTGGGATTTTTTAATTATGGAAAATCATTACTTCCTTCTTATTTTTCCTCTCTTAATTAGGAGAAACTGATCCTTTTCTCCTCCAAAACAAAAACAACCTCAATTTCTTTTGATTATGAAGTTTTTGGACTGTCCTAAAAATGAAACTACAAAAAATTACAAACTAAGTAGGAGCTCCAGACTTTCCTTCAAGGAAACTGAAGATGTTTCCCCCACCCCACAGATGCTGCTGCCATTATGTAAACTCACCTTCAGATCCTACAGAACAGCATCAAACCCAGACTTTGAGGGGCTTTCTCTTTGTGTTGGACTGTCAAACATGAAGCCAACCCATCTGGCTTGCCCTTTGTGCCCTCTGCCCTTCTATTTTTGTGCATTTGAGCCTTTCTGTGGGGGTACAAATGCAGATGTGGAGATGCTGGAGGACCAGCGAGGACAGAAAAAACAAACTTCACCTGAAGAGTGACTGCCTGGCGTGGAAGCAGTGGGCAGTGAGGCTGGGGGTACAGCTCAGTAATCAGAATTGTTCTACAAGGAAGAATCGGAATTGTTATAAAATTATAGAATTGGTCATGCTTTGAGAGCTGCTTATTCCAGAAGAGCTGAGAGGGAGGCAGACAAGGTCGAGGCACACCCAGTGCATTCCAGGAACTGCTACTGTTCCATGAGAGGGGAGCAGTGCTAGTGCCAGCTGCAGATGTGACTTTATTATGAGGATTCAGGTGCCTTTGTGGCCCATATGCCAGTTTATCATTCCTGTGTGCTCCACATTTCTTGTTAATGATTTTTTATTGTAAATTTGAGGTATATCGTACACAGAGCTTCTGCACAGGCTCCTCTCTGTTCACCACGGGGGCTGGCAGCAGCAAGACTGTAAAGCTGGGGTTTGGGAGGACTGGGCAGCTTGTGTTTCCCATCTGTGTAGCACACCTTCCATTTCAGTGGGCAAAGGAGCAGCTCCACTGGTACATGAGAGTGCTCCATGGCCCCTGACTCGTACCAGGGCAGATGCTGGGAGTGTCTGAGCTCTCTCCTTCCCTGTGCTCAATCCAGGCCTCTCATAGAGAGGACTGGGCTGAAAGCTGAGACCTTCCTTTGCCAATTTAAGATCTCTGCTAGTGCTGGGGCTTTGCTGTAAGGGATGGCTGTTCCTGGAGGATACCACTGATTCAGGGAAGGCTGATTCTGCAGAATCTGGTGCTAGTTTGGTTTGCCTTTAGTCTTGCTGCTGCTGGGTTCCCTTTCATCCAGCGCTGCCTTCCCAGCTGGGTTCCTCCTCTCTCAGCACAGCATCATCTCCTCCTCCCTAGTTCCCATTCCAGGCATCTTGTACTGAGATTTTGCCAAGTCAGCTTGGAGTGCCTGTTGTCACTCGGAATGTCCTTTATTGTAAAGAAGAGTGACAGGAAGTCAGAAAAATATTGGGAGGGTTGCAGAGAGGCTCTGCTGAGGACAATTCTATAAATGCTGTCTGTGCCCAACTGGTACCAAGAGAGGCAGCTCCTGACTCGTGTGCCAGAAGGGCCAGGCACAGACTACTTTCCTTGTGTCTGTCCTCAGAAATACTCAGATTCAAGAAAAGCTCATTTGCTGGGAGATGCTGTGGACCTGAGTGGTGGCCAACAGTCTGGCCATGCTCCTGGGTCCTGCCAGCCTGGCTTGGGGTAGATGGAGACTCTTCAGAGCTGCTCCTTGTCTTTCCTTGCCAAGCTGCTCCTTGAGTCATGCCCGTGCTGCTGCCGGCACCGTGTGCTGCGCCTGAGGAGGTGACTGGGAAGCAAGTCATGGATGTGGGTGGTGTTCAGGGACAGTGGATGTCAACCTGAGGATGCTGTAGGTACCTCTGGCGTGAAGAAAGCGTCCTCTGCCAGTGTGGCAGTGACAATGAGAAACACCTTCAGTGAAGTCTGGATGGATCCTAGTCCTGAGAGCTCAGTCTGTGGAGATACTGTGGTGCTTATCAGCATTATTCATCTTCTTCTGTGTCAGCAAAGGGCTCACAGTCACACAGGTTCTGGAGAAGAGGGGTGTGCTTGAAAATTCCTTCCTGTCCTGCTGCCACCTCACCACTGACTGCAGCTGTTCTGTGTAAGGGGATAGAGAAGAAGGTGTGTTTGTGCCTCAGCAAGTTTGTATCAAGAGCTGTGACAGGAGAAAGGTGTGTTTTGCTCCTCCAGATAGAGCCACCAAGGCAGTTCCTCCTCCTGTGTAGAGACTGCAGCTTTGGAAATTATTTGGTGGATACCAGAGCCAAAACAGGAGTAAAACATTCCCTAATGACCTGGGACTGCATTAGCACAGCCCTGATGTCTCAATTTTTGCCCTATCAGCACACAAACAGTGCAGCTGGAGCAATGTTCTGTCCCTTTGCTTCTTGGTTTCTGCATGTGGGGGTCTGTCAGGGGTGTCCTGCCCCTTTTACGTTGCCTACTATGAAACTTCCTGATTGCTTCTGATTGTCTTCTACCAGGGAATTCTCTTGGTGTACGACATCACTAATCGCTGGTCCTTTGATGGGATAGACCGATGGATAAAGGAAATAGATGAGGTAAGTGGATGGAGGAACATACACAACGATCTGTAGCAGAGACATAGGGAGGTGTCACCCAAGGTGTTACCTGACACGGGGACAGGAATGGCTCTGCTGTGGAGGGGACATGATGGCAGTGCAGTCATAAGTGGAAAAGCAATAAATGTCTGCCCTCCACCTCTGTGTAAATCTGGAGTAATAGGAAATGGCTCAGGAATGGTCAAGAAAGACAGGAAAGTTCCCTCAGAAATTAATGGACTGAGAGGTGACAAATTAGTTGTCCCCACCACACAGAGGTGCTGCTGGGCAGTCCCTTGGCCGCAGAGCAGCATCTGCTTCTTTTCCCTTACTGCTGTTGCAGCTCAGCAGAATGCTGGGTGTAACCATGATTGCTTCACTTCTTTCCTTGTTGCAGCACGCCCCAGGTGTCCCTCGGATCCTGGTGGGAAACAGGCTGCACCTGGCCTTCAAGCGGCAGGTGCCGACGGAGCAGGCGCGCGCCTACGCCGAGAAGAACTGCATGACCTTCTTCGAGGTGAGCCCCCTGTGCAACTTCAACGTCATCGAGTCCTTCACGGAGCTGTCCCGCATCGTCCTCATGCGGCACGGCATGGAGAAGATCTGGAGGCCCAACCGAGGTCAGTGGGCAGGAGGGTGCTCCGGGGGGGAAAGTTTGGGATCACGTGGAGCCCTGGGGCTGTGGCTGCCCAGGTGGGAGCTGTGGAACTGTGGGAGCTGCATCCACCAGACGTGGAGAAATGCCTCGGGCCAGACAAGCTGAAGCTGAGCCAGGAGCTGCCCGTGCTGGAGTGGGGATGGGCAGCTCCAGAGGGCAGTTCAGCATGTCTGGGACCAGAAGTGCTCTGGGACATCCTCTGCCTTTCCACTTAGTCTGAATGAGGCTGAGGGCAGTAAGCTCCCACATTGAAAGTACTTCAATCAAACAGTTGTGTAGGATAAATCCAAGTGTAAGCACCTCACTCCTTGCCCTTGCCTGAGCCTGTCTTCTTCATTTTGGAGGGAAGCAGAGTGTGCCCAAAGAGCTGAAAGGGACTAAATCTCATCCCTGCTGTCAGCATGTAGCAGTGGGCTGGGTTATTCCATATATCCAGGCATGTATGCCACAGGGAGGGAAACCACAAGCAGATTCCATGTTATGTCTCAGCCTGTTGAAATTGAAGCAGAATAATCTCACTTCCCACATTATTCCTGGCTGGAGGCAGTGTGTCCCACTGCAGTCTGAGCAGCAGCAGATCTGTGTTCCTGGAGTGACCTGCTCTCATATGGACCTTCAACCCCTGCTCACTGGGGTGAGAAAATCCTGTTTGCCAGCCCCAGTCACCAGATTTTCTGCCTGGGCTCCTATCCCCAACCTGGCTGCTGTGCCATGGTCTGCAGGTCACAGAGGGATGGTGGGCAGGGACTGGGCTGAATGCACAGACCTTTCCTGAATCTTTTCCAGAGGATTTGTGACTGCAGACTGCCTGCTTGGGAAGGGAAAGGGCAAAAGGAAACAGCCTCAAATTGTGCCAGAGGAGGTTTAGATTAAACATTATGGGAAATTTCCTCACAAAAAGGGTGGTCAGGCACTTAAACAGTGCCAGGGCAGCAGTGGAGTCACCATCCCTGGAAGTGTTCACTAAAAATGCAGATGTGGCACTTGGGGACATGGTTTAGTGGAGGCATTGGCAGTGCTGGGGGAATGGTTGGACTCAATGGTCTTAGAAGGCCTCTCTAACCGAAATGGTTCTGTGATTCCACGAACGGGGGCTCCCTAGCAGGGAGTGGGGATCTGCCTGCTCGGAAATGGCAGCGTGGCTTTGGCAGGCAGGAGGATAACGAGTGCCCTCGTGTGGCCCCTGGCTGGGAATTCCCCGGCAAGGAGAGGGACTTCCCAAGGCAGGCTCACATGGTGCAGGCTGAGCTGGGAGGACGCTGGGAAACTGGAACGGGCAGAGTGGTGTTCTGAGTGTTCTGGCTTGTTGGGGTCTCTGTGGCCTGGGGGTTCTGCAGAGAGCTGCCCGCCCCCTGAGCAGATCCCAGCTGACCTTGTCCTGTTTCAGGACTTGCTGACCCTGTTGCCTCTTTCCCAGGCATGTCCTGGTTGCCAGAGGATGGGCTGAGAAGCCAAATGTCTGTCAGGAACGTGAGCCAGGCTCTGCCAGCCCCGGGTGCTGAGCAGAACAGGGCTGGCAGTGCCTAACCCTGTGTTCACACCAAAGCTGAGGTCTGGCAAAGCACAAACCTCCGACAGCAAAGCTCACCTTGATTTTCCAAGGTTCTGTCCTAAATATCCCGCTCCCTACTCCCAGCTCCTGTGCAATCATTATTGACATATCTCCCTGAGGAGCTGGAGCTGTGCAGTGTAAGGAGTAGTTGTGGGGGAAGAGCAGCCCAGGAGATCTCCTGGCCCTTGACTGTGTGGTGCTTTCTCCCCGCAGTGTTCAGCTTACAGGACCTGTGCTGCCGAGCCATCGTGTCCTGCACCCCGGTGCACCTCATCGACAAGCTTCCCTTGCCCGTCACCATCAAGAGCCACCTGAAATCCTTCTCCATGGCCAACGGGATGAATGCCGTGATGATGCACGGCCGCTCCTATTCCCTGGCCAGCAGCGGGGGCGGGAGCAGCAGCAAAGGGAACAGCTTGAAGAGATCCAAATCCATCCGGCCGCCCCAGAGCCCCCCACAGAACTGCTCACGCAACAACTGCAAGATCTCTTAGCAGGACGGGCACCCTGAGCTTCTGTCGGATCCGTGCCCACCCGCCGATGTACAGCTGTTTGCACACTGAACCCTTTTCCACTGGATCCTTTCAGATGGGCCACGGTTGCTTTTCCAATGGCACGCACAAGCGTTAGGAATGTGCTCACGTTTTGGCTTGGCATAGGAAGAAGCGTGGTGCCGGCTGGATCCCGCAGCGCTGGCGGGGAGAGGATCTGCCAAGTGACCCTCCAAGAATGCTTTGGGCTTTGCCTCTTGGCCTGGGGTGGAAAATTCAGCAGCTGCCGGGTTAGGGAGGGGGGAAGGGGAAAAAAAGCTCATCCAGTCTCAATGGAGCAATGGATTTAATGGAAGATTTGAGAGGCTTAAGGGAGTAGGCAAGGAGAGTCTGTGCTGCAACTTTAACTCTTGGCCTCCTGAACAGATTGCTGGTGCAATAGTGATCCTTGGATGTAGACAAAAAGGGACAGGGGACTAATGACAGTTTTCACCAGGATGTTAACCTTCTGTTGCCAAAAAAAACCAGAAAACAAGGCAAGAGTTGGCCGATTGGAAAGGGGAAGGCAGCGCTCCGTTCGCTGCCTTCACTTATTTATGTAAATATTATACATATATATAAATATCTCTTGTTTTTTAAGGGTTTTTTTAAGAAGCAGTCAGGGAAAATTTTATGCAGCCATGTAAATACAAGCACTGGATTGACTTTCCCAGTGTCAGCAAAGGGGACAAGTGGAGGATTTTCCAATGAAAACACATAAATGCTTTAAGAGACTTTCCCTCACCTCTGGACTCATGCTGGTGCTTTTAAATACTACATGTGCAGAAAAAAAGGACGATTGGTGTGGAACATGCCCCAAGCTGCTCTATTCCTACCATTCACTAGAACCTGTGAATGCTGAAGGCAGGGTGGGATGGCAGTGCATGGAGAAGCAGAGCAGTGAGGCCAGGGTCCTAGGGGGTCGGAGTGTTTTGGCAGGCAGGAGGAAGAGGCAGCTCTGGGGTCAGACTGAGGCCTTGCTCACTTTGTGCTTTCTCATTGGGGATTTGGGAGCAGGCGGTGGAAGCATTGTGCCTAAAGCAGAGGAAAAATGCTGAATTTTGTCCCTTATTGTTGCAAAGTCTCATCCATTGCTTCTAGTGCCCTCCATCCATGACAGCACCACATGTGACAGCTCCTGGATCCTGGCTGCTTCCAGCTTTGCTTTCCCAAAGATGCTGCCTGAGCTCACGCTGCTGTGGCTCCTCCTGGATGAAAGTGGGCAAGGACAGAAGTGGCTTTTCCCACTGGAGCATGAAGGAGCAGGGACTAGGAAGGTGGAAGGTTGGGGTGAGGAAATGGCGATCTCCAGGTCCCTCAGTGGCAAAATCACTTGGCTCTTGGAGCAATCCCAGATTGGAAGAGCAAACTGCTTTGCTCCATGGCATGGCTCCTGGATCTTGGAGGGGCAATAGCTTGGGATGGATCTTCTGTCAAGCAAGTGCACCTGCCTCTCTGGCTTTGTTCCACAGCTGATCTGTGCTGGAAATTCACCTGCAAGCTGAGAAATAGCACCCAGCCCTTATCCCAAAAGCTAAGGGAGCCTGGCAGTGGGGCTGGGCTATGGTGGCAGGTTCTCATAGGTGGCCAGGGTGTGTAGACTGTGATAGCGTGGTAGCAAGTGAAGTGTACAGTGCTGCCATCTCCTCCTGGGATCGCTTGCTCTGCTCCCCCTTTCCAGGCAGCCTGGGGCACCGCGTAGGCAGAATGAAGCCGCTGCAGTGGCCGACGGACCCGCTGTGTCCAGGCAGCAGGGACAGGAGGGACGCGTCCCCCTGTGGGGACACCACGTCCCTTGCTCCCAAGCCGACCTGGGGGGTGCCGGAGGCTTCCCCCTCCCCTCCCTGCAGAGCACAGCGCAGGCAGGTCTCTTGGCTCGGTTCTCTCGTGCTTTATCACCCAGCTCAAGTGAGCGAGGACAGAATTAAACCCCAGGCAGGTGGAGGGGGAGAGGAATCCTTTGAAGGGGTGCTTTGGCTCAAGAGCAAAGCCGCAGCCGGGCTGTCCTGGTGGCACGAAGGCCAGGGGATTTGGAGAACCTGTCTGGATGGCTGGCACCTGTTTCCCATCACTTAACACGCAGCAGAAGACAATCGCTGGCTCAGCAGCACAGGGATATACGGCCAACAGGTGACCGGCACCGCCAAGGGCAGGAATCACCCCGGGCCCGGCGCCGGTGTGTGGGACAGAGAGGGAGAAAGGGATCCTTCCTGGAATCACCAAGCTGCTGCATGTCTCAAAACTCGCTGTACCTCTGCTTTGGTTTGGCTGTGCCACATGTGCCACCTCCCCATGCTGTTTCCCTGTGGTTGGTTTAGGTTTTGTCACCCTGTAAAGTCTCACAGCTCCTGTCTGGAGTGGGGATGGAGGATTTCCCTGGAGTGATTGCCCAGCAACAAACTTTTTTTATTTTTTAATTTAAAAGGAAAAGATTCTTGCATCTGGTGTCAACACTAGTCTGTAGCTGCTCTCCAACACTTGTACCATTCCTGAGTTGGTTTTTTGGACTATCCTTTTATTTTTTTATTCCTTTGTACAGTCAGTGTTGTTTAACTGATTCTACATGGTTTTGTTTTGTATAAATTAAAGTCTTTTTGTTTGTTTTGAACTACCAATTGAAAAGAGGAGAAGTTGTATCCGTTTTTGTGTGGGCTCAGAAGAGGTTGAAGGGAAAAAGCTGGTGGTTTTGCCCATGCCTGGGGATTTGGGACTGTTTGTGTTACAGGTGTATATTCCCGTTTCTAGGTCACCCACAAAATAACTTGAATTATTTTCTGGGGAGCCATGATTCCTGTTCTGTAGATGCAGAGGATAAATCTGTTCTTGATTCTCACAGAATCACTGATTTGGGGTAATGGAGCCCTAAGAAAACACAAACTCATCTCTAGCAGGGCTGGTCCTGTAGGTGGCTGGAGGAAGCCACGCTCTCCAACAGTTCACCAGGAATTGTGCCCAGTCCCTGCTCCACAGGGCAGGACAAGTACAGTCAAACCCTAAATCCCTTCTTTGGATCTGGATGATCCTGTGGGAGTAGCCAGTGCTGTGGCAGACCAGACTGGAGCAAGCTGAAAGCCGTCCTGGGACAAATGGGACTGAAAGGGAGAGGATGCTGCAGGGAGCTCGGAGCACCAGTGTCACACCAGAGTGGCCTTTGGAGGTACCAGGAGCCCCAGAGAAGGGGCATTTGATCCTGGGCTGGAGGGAGACTTCTTGTCTGATCCCCTTCTCCCAGCCCACCTCCCCTTGACCTCCCTTTTCCCCTGCCTTCTCACTTCCCTAGGATCAGATTTTCCACTTCGTACCAGACTGGCCACGCTTGTTTTAACAGCTTAAGTAGTAATTGCTGGGGCTGGGAGGGGGCAAGGGAAATGAGATCGTGTCTGCAGCCTGGAAAACCCTGGAGCTAAGGTGAAAGCCTGGTCAGGGAAGAGTCACACAGCCCTTTTTTTTCCTCTTTTTCTTCAGGGGGTTCTGGAAGTGTCTGTTCCCTCTCCCAGGGCCGAAACAAAGGCTGTGTGTGGTTTCAGGTGGGGTCGGGACAGCCGGAGCCCATTACGGCGGAGCAGCGGGGGCTGCGGGGCCGCAGCTGTCTGCCTGGGAAGAGCTGGGCAGGAAAACACTGCACAGCCTGAGCGGGGTGGGAAGGCTGCGAGGGCTTCAAGGCTCTCTGCTCCTCCAAGAAAGGAGGGAGCAGGTTGCTCTGGGATGATTCAGGTCTTTGGTCACTGAGTGTGTTTCTCTGCACTCATCTTTCTGATGTGAGGTTTCTTGGGTTGGTCCCACTGTCCCACATAGGCTTCGAAGAGGTGGTGACCTTCATACAACTTGCAAGATTTTTGGAAATGAGGGTGCAGCTGCCCATGGGTGCCTTGGAGGGGCAGGAGCCTGCTGGGTGCCGCAGGTTCTGGGAGCAGGGCACAGCACCCTTTCCTCCAGGACACAGTGCTGAGCCAATTCCTTGTCTTGGAGAGAGAAGATGAACCATAAAACCCTCATCTATGTCCGGGATCTTTGAAAGTGACCCAAAAATCCCTGTTCTAGTGTGCAGTTGATGCCTGGACACATGGAGGTGAACAGCTGAGAACTATTGAGATGGTGGAATTTCTGTGGGCTTGGTCAGTGTGGGAAGAGTTGCTTTGTCGTTCACCTTCAGCTGAAGAAGCACTAAAAGAGGCTGGGTGGGGGTCCCAAGGTGTGGGTGAGGATTTCCAGTTGTTGGGAGCTGCTTTTCTAGCCATGCAGCAGCTGCCATTTCTCCATCCAGCCTTGCACCACTGTGATGAAGGTTCCTGGCTTGTCCTTGCAGCTGCTGATCTTAAGAGCACAGGCATGAGGCACCTCAGGCTCCGGTGTGAGACACCTGCCACCCTCTGGCGCTGCTCCTCTGGGTGTGGAAAAGGGCAGTGGGGCAAGAACCAACCCAGAGCCTGGCACTGGCTTCATGCTGTGACCACACAGAGCTCAGACATGGGTATGGGCAGAAGTTGGGCTCCAGGTCTTGTTTGCCCTTCCCTCCTGCACCACCCCCCTGGAAGGACCCTGGGACACCCCAAAGTGGCCGTGTGCTTCTGGGCTGCAGCCCTGGGGACCAAGGTGCCATGCATCTGCCACGTTGCTTCCCAGCTGGAGTTCGTGGGTTTGTGGATCGGGGATCTCCAGGCAGCGAGTGCCTGGGGCCGGCTGGGTCGGTCTGGGGCTTTCAGGCTGCCAGGTACAGGCCCTGGCAGCTCCTGGCTGAGCTAGCCTGATGCAATTCCCTGTTTGTAGAACATCAGCCTCCCCGTGAGTGTCGCAGGGCAGCATGACCTTCCCTCAGCATCTGCAGCTGGATGGACCCTTGGGTGCCTGCTTGGCTGAGGAATGGGATTCAGGGCACAGCCATGGGACACACTCCAGCCCTCCATGCATGGTCATGGCCAGTTGGTGACAGACCTGGCTGTGCTTTGGGGTTTTGGGCCCTGGGGAGCCCCAGAATCACCGTGGGCAGCCCAGAGCCAGCAGCAGTGCAGCCGTGTGCTGGCGGGCAGGGAAGGGGCAGGGGTGGCCGGTCACAGCACTGTGTTGGTGCTACTGGCTGGACATCATCGTGCCAGAGCATTGTGGCTGCACCCTGCTCACACCAGCATGGGGGTGTTGAGGGTCCCCCGACCTGGACTGGGGCAAAAGGGCTTCCCCAAGGAGCCACAGATCACCCCCACCCCACACCCCCCTTTCACCCCCGCCCCCCCTTTCACTCTCCCTCTTTGGAGACTTTCTGCATTCTGCCTTTGATCTCCCCCCGTGTTTGCCCAGGGATCGCCGGGCTCGCCGGGGTTAGAGGCTGAGGTCAGCGCCTTTCCCATTCCAAACACCCAGAAACATCAGTGGGAAGGGAGGGGATTCAGATTACAACCTTCCCGTCCTCCCCTTCCACCCCACTCGCCCCGCTGGCCGTGCCGGGGATGGACTGAGCCCCGAGAGCCACCCGCCACTGCCGCCGTGTCCCCGGCGCCCCGAGAGCCGAGCGGCGGAGATGGATGGAGGCGGTGGGCGGCATCGTCGGTGGTCCGGCGGGCGCCGGGTGTGCTGAAGGACAGAGGTTTGGTCCTCTCCTCCTACTCTTTGTCCCCCCGCCCGCCCGCCTTCTCCCTCATCCCGTCCGTCCTGAATGTGATTTATCCTGAGCCCTCGCCAGCGAGCCAGGCCGGCGGCGCGGGGTGGCCCGATGGCTCCTCGTGGGAGAGGCGGGCGCGGGGCCCGGGGCCAGCGTGCGGGCCGGCAGCGGGTCCCCGTGGGCATCGCGCTGCTCCTGCCCGTGCTGGCGGCGGCGGCCGGGCTGAGCCTGCAGCCGGGCAGGATGCGGCACCTGGGCGTCTGCCCCAACCAGCTGAACCCCAACCTGTGGGTGGACGCCCAGAGCACCTGCGAGCGGGAGTGCCAGGCCGACCAGGTGAGCGGGGGGCTGCGGGGGCGGCGGGCGGTAACAGGGTTTGGGGGGCATCCCCAGGTCCCCTAAGGAGACGCTTCGGGGTGTGGGTCCTGTGCTGGGCGGCACAGCCGGTTCAGTTGTTTCAGAGCAACGGGGTCAGCCCTGCTGCAGCTTTGCCCCCTAAGCCCCTCCTGTCTGCTGGGCTCTCCATTCAACCAAAGGCAAAGAAACGGCTTGTTGCCCCCTCATGTCACCCCCTCAGACCTTGTCCCATGGTCAGAACGCCCTCCTTGTGCACCCCCAGGATGCTTCCATCCTGTCAAAAGGCTGGCTGGGATGAAGGGAATGAGTGTGCTGGGACACGGACCCTATCAGGCCGAGGACAGAATCGTCTCCCAACTTTGCCTTGAGGGCCGGAGCCCACCCACGGACCGGGCTGTCCATCCCAGAGAGCCCTGGATCTGAGCTCCACCAGGCTGAGCAGGGGCAACCCCACCCCGGTTAGGGCTGTCTGAACCCCGAGGGGAGACTCCTTCACAATTCATCTGTATGCATTCCGCCTCCCCTCGGCCAGCAAAAGCTGAGAAGGGCACGTTGCTCTGTACCGTGGGGAGAAGGGACCGTCATCCCTGCGGTGTACCCCCAAACATCCTGGGGGTGCTGAGGGTGGGCTGGGGCTGGTGCAGCTGTGCCGGGGAGGTGTGGCTCTTACCCGCAGCCCAGCGACGCTGAAGGTGCACAGGGCTGAGCGGGGGACACCTGCCCACCCTAAAGTCCCACAGGGGTGGGAACAGCACCCACAGCCCCAGCGTCCCCCCCGCAATCTGTTCTCCCTCCCCGACCAGGACTGCGAAGACTTTGAGAAATGCTGCACCAACGTGTGTGGGCTGCGGAGCTGCGTGGCCGCGCGCTTTGCCGACGGCAGCGTTCCGGCGCTGGCGCTGGCGCCCGCCGCCTCCTGCGAGAGCTTCGTGTGCGCGCAGCAGGGCTCCGACTGCGACATCTGGGACGGGCAGCCCGTCTGCAAGTGCAAGGACCGCTGCGAGAAGGAGCCCAACTTCACTTGCGCCTCCGACGGCCTCACCTACTACAACAAGTGCTACATGGACGCCGAGGCGTGTCTGCGCGGCACCCGCCTCACCACCGTGCCCTGCAAGCACATCTTCACCTGGCCCGACACCAGCCCCGTGCCGCAGGAGACCACGGCGCGACCCACGCCGGGCGCCGGCCCCGAGGTGCCGGTGCCCCCCGCCCTCTACACCAACCCCTTCCACCAGTCCGTGCGCGCCGGCGGCACCGTCAGCTTCCGCTGCGACGTGAGCGGGCGCCCGCAGCCCGACATCACCTGGGAGAAGCAGAGCGAGCGGGAGGAGAACTTCATCATGCGGCCGGACCAGATGTACGGCAACGTGGTGGTCACCAATATCGGCCAGCTGGTCATCTACAACGCCCGCCACGAGGACGCCGGCATCTACACCTGCACGGCACGGAACGCCGCCGGGCTGCTCCGCGCCGACTTCCCGCTGTCGGTGCTCAGGCGGGAGCCGGGGGGGACCCCGCGGACCGGCAGCCCCCAGCCCTTCCCCAGCTCCGAGTGCCTGAAGGAGCCGGACCGGCGGCGGTGCGAGGCCACGGAGGTGCGCTGGCATTTTGATGCCAAGCAGGGCTCCTGCCTGACCTTCCGCTACGGCGGCTGCGGGGCCAACAGGAACCACTTCGAGACGTACGAGGAGTGCCGAGCCGCCTGCCTGGGCAGCGCCCGCCCCACCTGCCTCCTGCCCATGGTGCAGGGGCCCTGCCAGAACTGGGAACCGCGCTGGGCCTACAACCACCTGCTGAAGCAGTGCCACTCCTTCGTCTACGGCGGCTGCGAGGGCAACACCAACAACTTTGAGAGCAAGGAGACCTGCGAGGACGTGTGCCCCTTCCCCAAGAGCCTGCAGTGCAAGGCCTGCCGCCTGAAGAGCAAGATGGTGCTGAGCCTCTGCCGCAGCGACTTCGCCATCGTGGGGCGGCTCATGGAGATCGTGGAGGACCAGGACTCCGGCATAGCCCGCTTCGCTCTCGAGGACGTCCTCAAGGATGAGAAGATGGGCCTCAAGTTCTTCAACATCAAGTACCTGGAAGTAACCTTGACCGACATGGACTGGAGCTGCCCCTGCCCCAACATGACGGCGGAGGACGGGCCCCTGATCATCATGGGCGAGGTGCACGATGGAATGGCCACGCTGGACCCCAGCAGCTATGTCCGGGCAGCCAACGACAAACGGGTGAAGAAGATCTATGAGCTGATGGAGAAGAAAACCTGCGACCTCCTGAACCGTTTCCAGGACTAGGGGAGAGTCAGGATGTGCCAACGGAGGAAGCTGCAGACACAGCCCGGAGGGGACAGCCTGAGGGAGCCCCTGCACCAGCGCCTGTGTCTAGAGGTTACCACTGTCATGTAGTTCTCCCCACTCCTATACTGAGCCCCATACCAGCTCCCACCTCCACTGTAATTTATCTGCCACATGTTCCCCCCACCGTGTGATCCCCCCACCCCAAGACTGTCCAGGAGCAATAGAGAACTGGGTTGGGTTGCAGAAGGGTGGGAGATCTGCCGGGACCACCCCACTCATAAAATCTTCCCACTTCACCAAAGCCTCTGGGCCCAATGTAACACCCCTGGGTGCTGGACCTGACCCTTTCATTGGTGCTGGAGGTGGAACTGGGGACACCCTTAACCCCAGTGTTTGTGCTGAAAACATCAGGGAGCTGCTGGGGTGTGGGGGGGAAAAGCCACAGAGTTTATTAGGGGGGCAGCAGCACAGTCCTGAGGAGGGGGGGAAGGGGGACACCATCAGCACAGCATCCTCTGAGGAAATGGAGCAGGGAGTCTCCCCCATGCCCAGGGGTGTTGTGTCCCCCCACTACAGCTGTGCCCCCCATGGCAGCTGTGCTGGCTCTTGTGGTCCAGGCTGGGGCACCTCACTGCAAAGGGAACCCCAAAGGCACAAGGGGAGATGGATCCTGCCCAGCCAAGTCAGCCCCAGCTGTGTGAGTGGGGCTCTGTCCCATCAGCGCTGTCCCCAGCCCCAGTGGCAGCCACGGTGGGACAGTGACACCCTGCAGGAGGCATCAGTGGGGACAGCAGTGGTGGGAGGCGCTGGAAGTGCTGTCAGGGCAGGTTACAGCTTGCGGAAGATCAGGCTCTTGTTGTTGGCCGGCATGTCCACCTGGAAGCAGAGCCGGGCTCAGGGTGCAGGCGGGCACGGGCAGCCCCCCGGGCCCATCACCTACCATCCTCTCCAGGCACAGCCCGTTGGCCTCGGCCAGCTCCCGCAGCAGCGCCGTGTCCCGCAGCCCCCAGGCGGGATTTCTGCGGGGAGGGAGGCGTGGGTCACCCACGGGGACACCCAAAGCAGCCCCGTCCCCGGGGGGCTGCCCTCAGGCCTGGCTTATCTTGAAGGACCACGCTGGGAGGGAGCTTCCTGCAGCTGCAGGGGCGGGACAGAGAGGACAGGATGGGCCCCCAGGAGCCTGAGCGCCCCAGCCCCCTCCTACCTCTGCCTCAGGCTGCGGTCGAAGTCCACGTTGCTCTGGGGGCTGATCTGGCCATCCACGGCGTAGGGCTGTGGGACACAGCTGGAGCTGCAGGCAGGAGCCACCCTGTGCACCCCAGCCCCCTTTCCACGGGCTGCTGTCCCCACGAAGCAGAGAAGCCAAGTGGGAAGAGACACGGCCCCCAAGGAGTCCTGTCACCCACTGTGAGTCCTGTCACCCTCTGCAGGCACCCCCAGACCCTGCTTTGGATAAGGTGAGGGAGGACAGGATCTGTCTCCTCCAAAACCGCCCCTTTCAGGGCTCAGCGTGTGCCCCAAAAGGCAGAGACCCCCCAAAAGCCAAGCCCCTGCATTTCCCAGCTCCCTCCCTAAGCCATGGCTGGAGCTGCCCTCCCACTGCCCCCAGTATCTGCTCTGACACCCTGCACCCCCCAGGATGCTCCTGCAGCAGGACAGGTGACCCACCCCATAGGTGAAGAGCACACCTCCAGGCTTGAGCAGCACCCCGGCACCCTTGAAGAGGCCCTGAGGAACGAGAGAGGAGGGGAGCGGGTCACGGGGCCAGAGCCCCCCTCGGCCCTGGCAGGGGACAGGGGCTGTCGAGGCTGCTCACCTGGGTGCACCGCAGCTCTGCGATGTGCATCATGTTGATGCTGACGAGGAGGTCCAGGGTGGCGGGCTGGGTGTCCCCCCAGCTCTCCCAGCCCTGTGACACGTCCAGCAGGATGGGGGGCAGCAGGTTGGGCACCCCCGTGGCCTCCACGAAGGCAGCGATGCTGTGGGCACCAAACCCCAGCTCAAGCCCAGACGGGTCCCCCTGCACCCCCAGCAGCTGCGGCAGGCAGGGACAAAGCCCTGCGTGGACTCCCAGAAGTGGAAAAACACCCACAAAGGGATGTGGTGCAGCACAGCCTGGGGGCTCCTTGCCCAGCCCTTTGCTTCCAGCTGCCAGATGCAGAACTGGAAGCACCTGGACAACCAGCAGCATGTGGATGCAGAGGCCTCAGGGCCAAACCTCCCCAGTTTTGGAGCACTCTCCCCTTGTGGGGAACCCCACTGGCACCATTGCACCAGCACCTCCTGATTTTTGTGTTATTTACACCCTTTTTGGCACATTCACCACCTAGGTCTCAGCTCCTGCAGCCTGCCAGCCTGGAGATTATTTTTACCCAAGATGGTGGGTGCTGCTGGGTGGGCAGCACAAAACTCCTCCTGGACAGGGGCTGCTTTCAGCACATCCCCACCAGGCTTATTATTTTTTTTTTTTCTGTGGTGGAAAGCTGGATTTTGGGAGTTTTCTGGGAAAAATAAAGTCCTGAGCTGGGGAGCATGGTTATTTGGGAGTTGGATATTGGGGATTTATTGAAAAAAAATATAGTGAGTATTGGCCTGGGGAGCCTGGGCTGGGCAAGATTTGAATATTGTGGTTTGCCTGGAAAAAATAAAACATCAAGCCAGAGAGCCTGGGCTGTCCCAAGGGGGGTTTTGCTGGGAAAAAATACACATTAAGCTCATCTGAGAGAAGGATATTGGGGTTTTCCTGGAAAGAATACAGTACTGACTGGGGAAGCCTGGACTGCTGGAGACTTGGCTATTGGGTTTTTTCCTGAAAAAAGAAAAAAATTGTGGAGCATGGGCCCACTGTTGAGTGGGTCTTTTCTGGGAAAAAATACATATCCAGTTCATCCAGAAGGTGGATATTGGGGCTTTCTTGGAGGGAGCAAAGCACTGCAGGGCTGCAGGAGAGTTGGATACTGCGGTTTTCCCAAAATCCCCAAAGGAAATAATCTAAATGAAGAAAAAAATAAAACGGGGAGCAGGGAACCGGGGCTGCGTGTCCATGGGCCCGTGGGAGGGGGCTGCAGGCCGTGCCCCCGGGGTCCACCGGAGTCCCCCGTCCCCCCGGGACCCCCGGCCCCGCTCACCTGCGCAGCGCCCGGGGGTCGATGTCCGAGGGCTGCCAGCGCGCCTGCGGCAGCGCCCGCGCGAAGTGCGCTGCGTGGAGCCCCGCGCCCGCGCCCACCTCCAGCACCCGCAGCGCGCCCGGCGCCGCGTACTCCCGCAGCACCGCCAGGATCGGGCCCTTGTTCCGCTCCGCGGCCGCCGGGACCTCCATGGCGGGGAACTACAGCTCCCAGCACCGCCGGGACCGCCCCGCGCCGCGGGTGGAGCTCGGCACGGCGCGGAGCGAAAAAGCGGAGGGGAGGGAAAAAAAGAAACTGCGCCGCCCGGGAATCGAACCCGGGTCGCAAGAATGGGAATCTTGCATGATACCACTACACCAGCGGCGCGCCTGGTAGGCCGCATCCCCGGCACCCCTCACACCTACCGCCCGCGGGGACCGACCCCCCCCGCCACCCACCCCCGGTCCCAGTGCTGCCGCTCCCCCGCCACGCACCGGCACCCCCTAAAAGGGGCACATGAAGCTTTGCGCGGACACCTCAGGAAAACGGGGGCCCTTTCCTCGACAGCTGTCGCTGGTGATGGAGGTCCGGAGGAATCCATCTGGAGCACGAGGATTAGGGGTTCAACCCTTCCGAGCATGGAAAAGCTCAGGGATGCGCCAACAGGCGCTTAGAAACCCCTGGCAAGTCCGGGGGAAACTGAGGCACAGCCTCCAGCACGTTACAGGGCGGGTGACAACCAGTGGTGACATCCCGTGGCTCTGGGTTGTATTTAGGCACAGTAACAGGGGTGGGGGTGACAGCAGTGGATGCACACCCGCAAAAGGTCCACCCATTGCAGTCAGGCGCTGCTGGGCTTTTATGGGAGGTACCCTCCTACAGCCCTCCCTCCTTAGCCACTACCGGGGCAACGTGGCGGAAAGGCAAAGGTCACCCTCGTGGGGTGGCTTTGCAGCCCCTGGAGCCTCCCAAAGACCTCAGTGCGTTTGTCACTGGATCTCTCCCCAAAACTCTGGGTGCTGTCGCCAGCCGCAGGGGCGGCCGGTGGACACAGGGGGGTAGCCGGGGACCGGCTCGGGGTCGTGTCCTGGGTCTGCACCTCCTGCCACGTGGGGACACCTCAGCGGGACCTCCCACTCCGAAGGTCACCGTGCTGGCCGGGACGCGGCTGTCCACCCCGGCTCCCTGCGCTGGCCCATGGAATGTGCAGCTCAGGGCTGTTCACAGCGCTGTCCCCGTGGGGGTGGCACCTCAGCCCCTGCCTCTGCACCCCTTCATTTTCCCCTGCCTGGGTCCTCTGTGTCCCAGGAATGACCCCTATCTGTCCCCTGTGTGTGCCGTGGCTCCAGTGTCCTGTCTCCTGAATGTCCCCGTGCAGGTCGCCTCTAAGTTTCCCGTGACTGCCGTGTCCCCTGCGCGCCTGTGACATCTTGTGTCCCACGTGCCTGCTGTGCCCTCTCCCCTACTTCAGCCCCGCACGGTCCAATGTCCCTTCTGTGCATTCTGTGTGTACTGTGCGAGTCCCGTGTCTCCCACGTCCCACATGTCCGCTCTGTGTCCCATGAAAGTCCCACATGTGCTCCCAGCATGTGCCCTGCTTGTCTCCAGCGTGTGTTCCTGCATTCCGAGTGTCCCCATTAATCCCCAGGCGCGCCCCCGATGTATCCCGTGCGTGTCCCCTATGTGTCCCCACAACCCAGACATGTCTGTTCGCACAGCACATATGTGTCGCATGTGTCCCGGCAGGCCTCCCACGTGTCCCCCCGACCTGTCCCGCTCGTGTCCCCCGCGCCCCCCGAGCGGCTGGGCGCTGTCTCCGCGCGTCCCCCCCGCCGTCCGCGCGTTCCCTTTAAGCGCGGGGGCGTGTCGGAGCTGGGGGGGCCGCCCGGCCCTGCCCGCCTAAGGCCCCGGCGAGGGGCACTTGCGGCACTCGAGAGGGGCGGCGGGGCCGTGGGCCGGGGCCCGCAGGATGTACACGCTGACGCGCGGCCCCAGCAAGCTCGCCACGCAGCGCCGCACAGGTATCGGGGGGCGCGGGGCCGGGGGCGCGGGGCTCCGTGCCGCCCTCGCCGCCCCCTGACGCCCCGCGCTCCCCGCAGGTCCCACGCAGCAGGCGGTGGAGAGCAGCAAACTGGGCGAGCTGCGGGGGCGACCCCAGCCCGGGCAGTGGCCCCCCGCCAGGTGAGCCTCGCGCCGCCGTGACCTTGGGAAGGGGACCGGCCCTGGGGCGGCCGGGCGTGACCTTGGGAAGGGGAACGGGACGGCTGGGCCGCCTGGCGGGACGCGGGAGGGGGAGCCGGGGTCTCCGCTCGGTGCCGCTCGCCCCGGGGGTCTCAGCGGTGCTTGTGCCCGCACGCGTCCCGCGGAGCTCTGTGCACGCGTGCCGTGGGCCGCCCCGGCTCGGGGACACGCCGGAGTGGCTGCCCCTCCTCCTTCCCACGGGACATCCCCAAAAACCGTGGGGAGTGGGAGCGGTGGGGTCACGCCAAGGAGGGAGTGCGGGGGGGGTCCCGGTGCGGGCCAGAGCCGGGGCCGGGCTTGCCCAGCCCCTCCGCGGACGGCCCCGATTGCACGAACCGGGCGGCGGGGCCAGCGCCGGTCCCGCCCGCCTTGGCCGCGCCGCGCACCCGCGGGGGCCGCGGAGCCCACGCGGAGCTGCTGTTCCCCTCTGCCCCAGAAGCCGGGGTGACACTTCCTGGTGAATTCCAGTGTCCCGCAGCAATACCTGGAGCTGTTGGCGGGGTGCTGTGGAGTATTCCAGGGGCTGGGAGGTGGTGATGGGATCCCTAGGGAGACCCTTTCTCGACTGGAGGGCTGCTACCCAAGGCAGGGTAGTGGGACCCCACTGGTTCTGCACGTCCTCTCCAGCTCCAAGAAAGGGATGAGCTCCCCCCTAGCCACCCAGTTTCTCTCCTTCCCAGGATCCCTGGAATTCACTGGAGTGGCTTCTGCCACACTTGCCCTCCTCCTGCCTGCCCAGTGCCCCTGGCTGTGGGGTCTGGAGGGTCACTGCCCTCCCCAGCCCCTGCCTGCAGATCTGCAGGAGCTGCCTGCTCCCAGTCTTTCCTGCCCTCCAAACCCACTCCTAGGGCCCCTTAGACTTTGCCCCGTGAGGAACGTGGCTGTTGCAAACGTGTCCTGCCCTAGAGCTGGGTAGAAAAGCCGAAATACTGGAGTTTGCATTGAACATGCTCCCAGATCTCGTCCTAAGTCTTGCCTTTAGCTCTGGTGGATGTTGCTGCATCCAGGCAGGGAGTGGTTGAAGTGCCCTTCCCTGGAGGGGATCCCAGCTCTGAGGAAGCCTCCCACTTTTCAGAGCATAACATCCCAGTCCCGGGGCACCTTGTGTGCCCCATGCTGGGGCCAGAGCTGTTCCAGTGAACCTGGGTGCTTGATGTGCAGAGGATGGCACATCCCCTGTCCAGTACCTTACTGGATTTCACTTCCATTTCCTGATATTCCTGCAATTTTGATGGCAGATTTTTTATCTTGGGGACTGCACTTGGTGCTAGATTGGAGGATGGGTAGGAGATGGGCAGCTGGTGCTTTTCCCCAGGGAGCTCCCCTTGCACCCCTCCTGTGTCAGAATCCCCTGTCCCTGGGGGCTGGGTCCCTTTCCATCCCAGTTCCTTGGGGACGGGGCTGGGTGACTGCAGCTGTGGGCAAGCGTGTGCACCGTGGGGCAGCCCAGGACACCTGAACTGCCCCAGTTCTTGCTGGGGTGAGCAGAGCTGCCTGTGCCCTCACCCCCCCGCCCCTTGTTTCCCTCCCTCCACAGCCCAGCGCAGAAACTCGTCTTCAACAGAGTGAATGGCAAGAGGCCCCCACTGCTGCTGCAGCAGGTCTCATCCCCTGAAGAATGTTACACCCTGGCCCACGAGGAGAACGTCCGCTTTGTCTATGAAGGTGAGGGCAGAGGGTCCCTGGGACAGCACCCAGGGGAGCTGGAGCAGATGGAGCCCCTCCCCAGCACCTACACCATGCTGGGGACATCGGTGGCAGGCAAGGAATCCTCAGCCTGGGGACTTGCCCTCCTTTGCTCCGCTTCCTGCTCCTGTCCAGCAGCCCCCCACCCTGGAAACCCCGTCCCAAACCCACCCAGCGCTCGTTCCCCCTCCCCAGCCTGGCAGCAGGTAGAGCAGCAGCTGGACGGCAGCCGGAGCGGGGAGAGCGCCTGCGGCCCCGTGCAGTACGTGGAGAAAACCCCCAACCCCGGACTCAAAAGTAAGTGGGCAGTGGTTGTGACACTTCGGGGTGCATCAGGCTCGGGGTGCAGTGAGTGGCTGTGGGCTCGGCCTGCACCTGAACAGGGCTGTGGTGGAAGGAGGAGGAGGAGGATTCCAGTGCTGGATGTGCCAGAGGGGCTGGTTGGGTCTGTCCTGGTGCTGAGGTCACTCTGGGGGTGCTGGGGGGAGAGGATGTCCCACTGCATCCCTTGGATGGCCCACTGTGCTGCTGACTCCTCTGGGATTCAGGCCTTCTCCTGCCATCAGGGGATTCAGCATCATGCTGGAGAGAGAGGAGCCGCCCGTGGGAACCCGCTTCTCCTGGGGCCAGCAGGACAGATTGGGCTTGGGGACAACACTTGTCTGGTGGCACCTGGAGTCAGCAGCCTGCAGGAAGAGAATGTCAAGGAAGAGAATGTCCCCGTAGACCCAGTCTGGCCTTTTGAGGACATGGCACAAGGATGGAGGAGACTTGGGGGTGTCATTAGATTGGAGACCAGGGAAAGGTTCTTCCCCCCAGAGGGCGCTGGGGCACTGAACAGGCACCCCAGGGAATGGGCATGGCCCGAGGCTGCCAGAGCTCCAGGAGCGTTTGGACAAAGCTGTCAGACCCAGGGTGGGATTGTTGGGGTGTCTGTGCACAGCCAGGAGCTGGACTGGATGATCTCTGTGGGTCTCTTCTAGCTCAGGATATTCTGTGATTCCATGGTTATTTTTTCTGGGGTTTGGAAGGGAGCACCCAGAGCTCTGCTCCTGCTCCAGCCGGTCCCTTCTCTCCCTCCCTTCTTGTACAGACTTTGTTCCTATCGACCTGGAGGAGTGGTGGGCACAGCAATTTCTGGCCAAAATCGAGAACGGCTCATAAAAGGGAAGAAAAGGTTGCGTTTGGTTTCTTTGTAAGAAAAACGAAGCTGCGAGCACCTGGTGGCAGCCCAGCGTCGGTGGCGTTTTTGAACCACGTTTTTAAAAGAGGCCCAAAGTGGAGCGAGCCAGCCCAGAGGCACCGGACCACAGCCATGCCCGGCCACGCGCCCTCCCCGTGCCCGGCCGAGGAGCAGCGTGCAGCCCCAGCCAGGATTCCTTAAGTGCCAGTTCTCGGACTGCTGCAGCTCCTGCAGCCTCCAGCTCCAGGGACACTGCGGTGCCACGCTGGGGACGAGGGAGCGGCTCCCCCCGCAGCCACGGGAGGACAGGGGGGTGCTGTAGCAGGACCGCCAGACAATAAAGCGCTGAAACTGCCCGTGGAGATGCGCTTGTGGGACAGGGAAGAGGGGAAGCAGGGGCTGCAGCATCATGTCCCCTGGAGAGGGGATGCTCCCAGCTGACTCGTGGCTCAGTGGGAACCTGGTTTCTGTGGATTCAAGGGCTTGGAGCTCCTCTTCCTTGCAGCTGCATCCTTGCTCCAATGCTGCCTCATCTCCCGGGGATCAGCCAGGGGCTGGTGCTGTCTTAGGTGATGTTTGGGATTGGGGGGGTGGGGCATATGGGCATCTGCAAGGGGGGCTGAGCACCCTGGCTGTGCTCCAGAGCTGGGCTGCAGCATGTAGGTGGGCAAAGCTGCAGGGATGGGAGTGCCAGGGCCAGCTGCCCACTGCCATGGAGGCCAAAAGGCTCGAGGTCTCCCCCTCAGCTGTGGTTGTTTGGGAGAGCTGAGAGATGATAGTTGTGGCTGCCTGAGGTAAAAAGAATAGGGACCCCAACTTCTGCTTTTACAAAAAAAACTCCTCAGCTGATGGGCTTTTCCAAGCCAGACTGACCTTTTCTAGTTCTGGTTTTGTAGGACACCCCTCTACCCCCATGTCCTTCTCCCCAAGCAGAGAGCAGGAGGCCAGCACAGGGTGAATAGTCTGAATCCAAAGGAGGCCAGGAAACACCCACTGGAAAAAAAAATCATCTTTATTATTCCTATGGTGGGAACAACCACACTGCAGCCAGGGGGGAGTAGAAGCTGCCCAGGAGCTGTGTTGCTTCTCCCACCTGGGAGGCCTGAGCAGTGCCAGCACAGCTGTGCCCCTGGCACCTGCCCACGGAGCACTCCTGGCCCTGCTCCCTGCCCAGCGGGCACACCTGGCACTGTGGCTGTGACTGAAATCAGGAGCAGCACCATGCACAGCCCACAGTGCCTGCCTTGCTGACAGGCAGGGTGTTACAGCCCCCTGGGACAGGGAAATGCTGCTTCCATAACACTTCCTTCACTTAGGCCAGGGTGGCCCCAGAGTGATGGAGGGCTGGGGCCAGGGGCTGCCATTCTTGCCATGGGCTCTCGCAGCAGCTCTGCCATGGCATCACGGGCAGTGTGGGTTACGCTGCCTCCATGTCCCCACCCAGCACCAAGCCTTGCAGGGGCACCAGAGGCAACAGGACATGGACTGTTGCTGCTGTGCTCAGGCCACTGTGTCGTGGTTTGACCAGGAAGTGAGATTTTGGGAAAGCCTGTGGCAATTTTGCATCTCACCCCCTGAAACCTCCACATTCCCACTGTTCCCCCTCCCAGGAAAAGCCTGTGAGGATCTACTACCTCCTGCTGTACTTCCCTTTCCAGAAAACAGTTACTGGGAGTTTCAGCACTTCAGCTACCCTCCCAGAAAAAAGCATCCTCCCTTTTTCTTCCCTCCCTGGGAAAGTCACTGCTGCTGTGATTCCCCCCTGCACGGTGCCCTGGCAGTGGCTGGTTCTGCTGCCCGCCAGGATGCTCCCAGGGCGCAATCCCTCCCTGCCAGCAACTCCGAAGGACTCCAGGGTGTCTAAGCAGGCCATTCACCTGCTGGCTGCTGACTAAGAAAAACACACATCTTTAAGATCCAGGGAAATTCTTAGTAACATGATGCACCATTGTTCTGAACAACAACATTAGGCAAAGGGAGAAATGGAACAGGAATAAATGAGTCAGTCACAAGGAAAAAAATGAAAACCCAACCCAAAAATACAACCCAACCCCTGACAATGCAATCACTGGGAGGGAATCAGCCCCCCCTTGCCATAAATATTAATTATGTGCAATTGTGTGTAGTACTATAGTGCAAATAGCTCTGCATTGATCATGGGGCAGCTCCCAAGGGGCTGCCCCAGGTGACACAGGGACTAGTTAAGGACAGACAAGAATCAACACAGATTTCCAACAAACAAACAAAAAAAAAACCCCAACCCAGTCACTGGGAAACTCCCAAAAGGAGTTGCCTCCCCCAACTGGGCCCAGGCAAGACTGGGCAATGCTGGTGCCCAGCAGCATCCTGGAGCCAGGCAGGGGCAGGACAGGGCTTTTGCTCCCTGCCTGCTGCTGGCACAGCCTGGTGAGGGGCAGAGGGCATGAGGAGGGGAATGCAGGACAGATACGGTCAGGTTGGAGCTGTGTGGGGTGTAAAGAGGTGAGCTCAGCAGGACACGGGCACAGCGAGGGCATCGCTGGCTTCGAACGGGTCCTGTGGCTGCACTGCACAGTGCGGGGCCGTGCTGCTGGCAGAACGCCTGCGTGGGCACAACACTGAGGCCAGCAGCATCCCTGGGCACCCTGTGACACTTCATACCCGTCCTACAGAGCACAGCTGAGACCCTGCAGCACCTCTCACTCAACCCACAGCGTCCCCAGGGACCTTGTGGCACCTCTCACCCGTCCCTGCAGCGTCCCTGGGCGCCCCTCACTGCCTCCAGCTCTGGCTCCCCAGCCGTGCCCATCACGTGCTGTTCCTGGGGCCGAGCTCTGGGCATTGCTCCATTGCTACCTCTCACCCAGTGCCAGCTCCTGGCACCACAGTTTCCCTTGCACAGCTGGGGCCAGAGCCAGCTCCTCGGGCCAGGCTTGGCAAGCAGGCAGGAGGAGACAGTTTTCTCTAGCACTTAAAGGAGACAGAGCCTCCTCTTTCCCATGCCAGGCAGGTGCCAGACAGGAGCTGAGCTGTGCCCCCGTGGCTAGACACAAAGTGCTCCCAGGGGCTATCCCAGCACATCCTGCTGCCCCAAGGAAGGTTTGGATCTGAGCTATGTGACAGCCTCCTGCTAAACCATGAGCAACCACCAAACAAGACAGGGACATGCGGGTGAGGAGCACGGGCAGCGTCCCACTGGGTGTGAGCGACGGGCAGGGAAGAGGGGAGCAGAGGGGATCCTGCCCCTCCTCTGCCAGCCCGAGTGCAACGCCCCTCTCCACCCATCCAGGCTCTCCCGGCTTTTTGGGTGGATTTTTTTTTGCTGTATGGATGGAAGAAGGCTGGAGAGTGGCAGTGTCACATGCACACACACACGCACACCCACGCACGCCAGCGGCAGGAGTGCTGCCATCCTCTCACCCCTCTGGAAAGGTTTACATTGATACAGTATTTAAGACACTCCGATATATAAATTACTGTCTCTATATATACTATGTATAGGCTGAGGGCCAGTCCGTGACCAAGGGCGCTGGGGGGCTCATTTCCCTCTGTCCTCTGTGTAGTGCTGGAAGCGAGTGAAGCTCATGAAGACCTGCTCCAGGGAGATCTGGCTCACCGAGTAGTCCTCCAAGCGATACTTCTCTTTGGCTTTCTCCAGGGCCCCAAAGACCTGCAAGGGAGGGCAGGGACATGAGGCAGCGTGGCTCGGCATGGGGAGACTCCTGGGACCGCAGGGGAGCCCCGGGCTGTGACAGAGAACACCCCGCCGTGACAGGGAAAGCAGAGAAAGCTTTTTTCTCTGGGGAGACCCAGGAAAATGACACCTTCCCTGGCAGGAGAGCGGGAGGAAGCCAGGAGTATCTGACACCATTTAAAAACATATGCTATGGATATGATTGTTTTACACATCTGTAAGTGATAAATGCATACATATATATAAATACATACATATATATATGTCTATATATGTATTTATATATATATATACACATCTGGGTTTGCATTCCTGCCCAAGGTTTCTCCTAACACTTTATACATAAAAATATTTATATAATATAGAAATAACACTGAGGATACTATATACACTATACGTAACTATGATGTGTATATGATTATACACATCATTTTTATATTGAGCTACATATAATATACATATTTATAAACTCACTCTCTTCTAGTTTTTACATAATCCTATACATAGTTCTAATATAATTTGTATACTGTGTACTCTCTCTATATATACTCTACAGACTAAACTGCATACTTGGTATAGAGTATATACTCCAGACTATATACGTATAGAGTATTACCAATACCCTATTGAGTATACATATTGTATATATATAATACACAGTATATGATAGACACTACATCCAGTGCATGCAATATACAGATATACATATATATATGTATATATATACTTAGATACTGCATATGAAAACTATCTGTATACTTTGAAAATCTCTATAGTATACATGTATTTATATACAGATAATGTACATATAGACAGTATATACAGAGAGAAATACAAGGTACACTCTATACATAACTCTGTATACTGTATGCAGAGGGTTACATACTGTATCTGTACTGTGGGTTTTTATCAGTGTCCCTGGGCTAGGAGCCCTCAGGACCCCGGGGGGACCACACTGAAGCACTGCCAGGGGGTTCCTGGGGCTGAGGGGCAGGAGCAGGGAGGTGTCAGCACGGGGAAGTCCTGCCCACCCATGCCACGTTCCCACAGCGCAACGCAGCGCAGGGAGGATGCACCACCGAAAGCAAAGCACCAGGAACACGGGAAGGGGCAGGAGAAGGGTTCCCAGTGCCCCCCTACCTGTGCCCAGCTGAGGTTCTTGTTGGTTAAGTGGTAATGCACCATGCCCTGGTGCTCGTGCTTCAGGACACTGCCTGGGGAATCGAGCAGGGAGAGGCTCTGTGTTAGGGAAGGTGCTGAAGTTCACACCCAGCACCCTGCCCCTGCTCTGGGGGCAACCACTCCAGCAGCTCACGGTACCTGGGAAAGTCTTCTCCACGAAGGCCTTGAAGGCCTGCAGCTCACCCTCCTCCTCACTCCGGGTTTTGGCCAGCAAGGTGTATCCACTACCAAACTTGCTTTTGAGGTGCTGGGGGCTGCCCAAGCACTTGAACTGCCCGTTCACCATGATGGCTAGTCGTGTGCACAACGCCTCGCACTCCTCCATGCTGCAGGAAGGAGAGGACTCATTCAGAAAATCCCAGGATGGTTTGGGTTCGAAGGAACCTTAAAGCTCATCTCGTTCCACCCCCTGCCATGGGCAGGGACACCTTCCACTAGAACAGGGTGCTCCAAACCCAGTCCAGCACGCCCCCAGAGATGGGGCAGCCACAGCTTCTCTGGGCATGTAAGCACCAGGACACAAGCAGAAGCTTCTGGGAAGCAGCTGGAGGTGTGTTCCCTTCTCTCTGGACTCTTTGAGGAGGGAGATTTGGGTAAAGCCAGCCACTGGCTGCAGGTGGTGCATGCCCACCCACCAGGCCCTGGAGGTGTGTCCCATCCCTTGGATCCCACCACTCTCCCTGATCTCTCATGCCAAACCCTGCCCAGCCAAGTGTCACCTGTGGGAGGTGAAGATGATGGATTTGCCACACTCTCGTGTCCGTGTCACTGCGTCCCACAGCAAGCGTCGGGCCACGGGGTCCATGCCGGTGGAGGGCTCGTCCAGGAAGATCACTGGGGGGCCACCAATGAGGGCAATGCCAGCACTCAGCTTCCGCTTGTTCCCACCGCTGCAGAGGAATCACAGAATCATCAATGTTGGAAACGACCAGCGAGATCATCAAGTTCCACCTTCAGCTGAAAACGGGAGCGAGGAACGGGGCCGGAGAGCCAATACGAGCGCAGAGAGCACCGCGCGAGAGGAGAGGCAGCGCTTTGCCCACGTCTGCTCTCACCTGTAGGTCCTGACGAGCTTGTCGGCGTGCGGCTCCAGGAGCAGCCCCCGCAGCATGTTCTCCACGCAGCTGCCGATGTAGCGCTCGGGGATGCCGCGCAGCCGCGCGTACATGCTCAGCGTCTCGCGGCCCGTCATGTGCTCCAGGAGGGCGTCGAACTGCGGGCAGTACCCGATCCGCTGCTGCACCTTGGGCCGAGAGGAGCGCACGGCAATCAGCCCACGGGCAGGTCTCTGAGCCGGAGGTGCCTGCGCACCCACAGGCCCTGCTGCTCCTCTCTGAGGTTTTGCTCAGTGATGGCAGCTCTGAAACCACGGGTGGAATCAGAGGGCAATGCACCCTGGAGCAGCTGGGCTGACAGGAACGGACAGATGTGTCTCTGCACGGCAGCTGGGTGGGCTCACAATGCCTCTGCCAAGCTGGTTCCTCACTGTGAGGGACTGTTTTGGGGTTCCCAGGCTCTCAGGAGAAGGAAAGAGCTGGAGGGCTTGTACCTCCCCCATGTCCTGCTCACTTCCAGGGACAAGAGCATGAGAGAAGGCAGTTTCAGGGAAGGAAGCAATTTTGGGGCATGCTCTCAAGGAATGTTCTTCATGTCTGACCTTGTCTGGGATCCCCATTCACTTAAAAGTTGGACTTGATGGTCCTTGTGAGTCCCTTCCAAATCAGAATATTCTGTGAAATCTGGGACAGTGGTAGAGGAAGGACTGGACGAAAAGCCTAACCCCTGCTCATCTCTTCCTCTTCCAAAGGGAGTGGGCAATTCCCAGCAAGGAGACCCCTAGCAGAGGTCTGCAAAGGTTTGATACACTCATTTTAGAGACCGTCCTCTTAAATATTTTCCACATTTCCAACTATGGAGGTAAAACCCTTTGATGAAGGGTTTGCTACCCTCACCAGGTTTGGCCTCCATTTTGTATCACATCTGTAATCTCAGTGGAGAGGAGACTGCTTCCACATGGCCAGAAAACGGAGAGCTGACCCAGCCAAGGACACAATGTCCCTGGGATATTGTCTATGCCTCTGGAACTGCAGCCATGTCCTCCTGGGGGCACCTGCAAGGTGGCTCAGCCCAGCCAAACACAGGATGGTCTGCAACACCACCCTCAACCCGCAGCCTTGGGTACCTTCTTGATGTTGGCCAGAATGCTGTGGCCATCCACAAAGGCGTCCCCCGATGTGATGCTCTCATCACCCGTCAGCATCTTGAAGGTGGTGGTTTTGCCTGCTCCGTTGAAGCCAAGGAGACCAAAGCATTCCCCTTTGCTGACGGCCAAGGAGATCCTGTCCACTGCCAGCAGGGACTCCCGGCTGTCGTAGACCTGGAGGAGACCACACACGAGCCACACGTCACTGCCCGATGGCACGGCAAGGCAGGCGGTGGCTTTGCCGGCCCCGAGCGGACACGGCTCAGATGGCAGCAGGATGCTCAGCCTCACCTTGGTGAGCTCCTTGATGACCAGAGGGCTGCTGAGAGATGACAGCAGTTCTGGTGGTGACTCCAAAACCTTCTTCCTCTCATCTGCCACGTCCCTGTCCTCTGGCAGCACAGACACCCTGTTCAGCAGGGCCACCTGAACACAGGGGGAGACATACGCTGTGTCACCTGGCTGCTGGGGGATGAATGGGTTCCCCCAGTGTCCCCAACCCTAACAGGATCCATCCCTTCCATCAACTATCTCTGGAGATGCCTCACTCCCTTTGCCAATCCATACACTTAACAGGATTGGCTCCTCCAAGCTCCAGGGATGCTCCCTGGGAAGATGATTTAGGTGATGAGGGCGTCTCCAGCTCACAGGGACTCCTGGGCTGGGCTTGGAGGGCACAGCTCCCTCCCACGTGCTTCACTCACCCTGGGGCATGCTCTCAAGGAATGTTCTTCATGTCTGACCTTGTCTGGGATCCCCATTCACTTAAAAGTTGGACTTGATGGTCCTTGTGAGTCCCTTCCAAATCAGAATATTCTGTGAAATCTGGGACAGTGGTAGAGGAAGGACTGGACGAAAAGCCTAACCCCTGCTCATCTCTTCCTCTTCCAAAGGGAGTGGGCAATTCCCAGCAAGGAGACCCCTAGCAGAGGTCTGCAAAGGTTTGATACACTCATTTTAGAGACCGTCCTCTTAAATATTTTCCACATTTCCAACTATGGAGGTAAAACCCTTTGATGAAGGGTTTGCTACCCTCACCAGGTTTGGCCTCCATTTTGTATCACATCTGTAATCTCAGTGGAGAGGAGACTGCTTCCACATGGCCAGAAAACGGAGAGCTGACCCAGCCAAGGACACAATGTCCCTGGGATATTGTCTATGCCTCTGGAACTGCAGCCATGTCCTCCTGGGGGCACCTGCAAGGTGGCTCAGCCCAGCCAAACACAGGATGGTCTGCAACACCACCCTCAACCCGCAGCCTTGGGTACCTTCTTGATGTTGGCCAGAATGCTGTGGCCATCCACAAAGGCGTCCCCCGATGTGATGCTCTCATCACCCGTCAGCATCTTGAAGGTGGTGGTTTTGCCTGCTCCGTTGAAGCCAAGGAGACCAAAGCATTCCCCTTTGCTGACGGCCAAGGAGATCCTGTCCACTGCCAGCAGGGACTCCCGGCTGTCGTAGACCTGGAGGAGACCACACACGAGCCACACGTCACTGCCCGATGGCACGGCAAGGCAGGCGGTGGCTTTGCCGGCCCCGAGCGGACACGGCTCAGATGGCAGCAGGATGCTCAGCCTCACCTTGGTGAGCTCCTTGATGACCAGAGGGCTGCTGAGAGATGACAGCAGTTCTGGTGGTGACTCCAAAACCTTCTTCCTCTCATCTGCCACGTCCCTGTCCTCTGGCAGCACAGACACCCTGTTCAGCAGGGCCACCTGAACACAGGGGGAGACATACGCTGTGTCACCTGGCTGCTGGGGGATGAATGGGTTCCCCCAGTGTCCCCAACCCTAACAGGATCCATCCCTTCCATCAACTATCTCTGGAGATGCCTCACTCCCTTTGCCAATCCATACACTTAACAGGATTGGCTCCTCCAAGCTCCAGGGATGCTCCGTGGGAAGATGATTTAGGTGATGAGGGCGTCTCCAGCTCACAGGGACTCCTGGGCTGGGCTTGGAGGGCACAGCTCCCTCCCACGTGCTTCACTCACCCATTTCCGCCGCCTGCAGATGCCACAGACCAGAGTTCTCAGTCTCCAGAGAAGGTTTGTCTCAATCAGGAAGAGGAGGAAGAGGAAGGAGAAACCCTGGATGGCCAAGGAGGTCAGGTACCGCCCAATCCCAGGGGTCTCCCAGGAAAAGTAGTTCATCTGATAACTGATATCTGAGGAAAGATGGAACAAAATCAACTCCAGGATCAATCCACATTTTGGGGAGGGGCAGATAAACTCCAGAGGAAGCTGTGAACCCAAAGCTTTGCCAGGCTTATCTTCACCCCACACTAGCTCCCTGCCCACAGCTCTTTCCAATGCTCCCCACAGGAGGATTTGGGTCTGGAGGGGATCTGGCAGAAGATGCCCAGTGGAGGAAGTCAGAGGACTCCAGTCTTGGGATTGGCACTTCTTTACTCATCTGTGAAACTTCCCCTAGCTCCAAATCATGAGTAAGGTGATCCAGTTAAGGAACTTTTTCCTATGTATGTCCTAAAATGCTGCCCAGTTTTTGCTCTAAAATGGTACCTGCAGCTACTGCCCATGACACTGCCCAGTTCCACCATCCACCCCACACAACCCCCCAGTGATGCTGTGGGGGGTGGCCAGGTGAGGACGCAGAGACTCACTGAAGGCCTTGCAGATGAAGATGGCTTCAACAGAGGAGGTGCAGAACTGAATGAACTCGTAGTTCTGGTAGAAGTCACTGATGCACTGGCCCAAGCAGTAATTGGGTAAGACGAGAAAAACTTTATCCAGGGTTTTGGAGAGGTCCACCAGTCCCAGCTCTGAAAGAGAACAGATGGATCAATGAATTAGAGAGTGCTGGTTTGCGAGAAAATACCCCGACACCTGAAAAACCCTGAAGTTTAGAGGGAAACCAAACATATTTTGTCGCATTTAATGGGTGAGAATGGACCGTTGTAGTGTTTTATGGCTATTGTGGGACCAGCCCTGGGGTCAGAGAGCCTCCTGGGGGCTGGACCTTGTTGGTGACGGCTGGGAAGGTACAAAGGGCAGGGACCTACCTGGGATGCTCATGATGGTGACGGCGAGGAAGGTGGCGGTGCCGGAGAGGATGTTGAAGATGGTCAGACGGGTGTAGGCTGTGGCTGCCACCGAGAAGAAGAAGCTGAGGAGGTACATGAGGGGGATGATGGCCCAGCCATAAAGGAGGAAGATCAGCATCACATCAACAAGATGGCTGTCTTGGGTGAAGGCTTGCACGTTGAAGGCTTGGAATATCACCTGGGGCACAGCAGTGTGGGGAGAAGGCACATTTGGCTTGACCTCAGGCAATGTCTCCTTGTCCCAGTGGCCCAGGGTAATATCAGCACTTCACTGACCCAGACAGCCCCTCATGGATGGGTCCTACCAGCAGCCCATGGCTGTCCCCAGGGGAGGCTCTTTCTGCAGACTGGGATGCAGAAGGGCAGATGTGGGGAATTCCTCTCTGAGATCCCATGGATTTAACATTTTCTAGTCCCAACAGCTAAGTGGTCAGCTGCCAGAGGACACTGGCCCAGCTGGCTGGCCACGGTCCAGCTCCCAGCAGGACCAAGGGACAGCTTTCTTGCTGGTCCTTTCTACACAGACATTGACAGTGGCCTTGTCCTTCTCCCTGCACCCAAACACACTCCAGAGGAGCAGCACTCAGCACTCCCACCAACACTGAGGCACTGAGGTGCCAGGGGTGACTCACCAACATGAGAGCACAAGGGATGAGGAAGTTGATGATGTCCCAGAGCAGGGCAGAAAGCCAGAAGTTGACCACGTAAACGCCGCTGACGAACTGGACGTGCTTGGCCTTGATGGCGCGTTCGCTGACCAGCAGCAGCGCGAAGGTGCTGGCGAGCGAGGCCATCCCATAGAGCAGGTTGATAGCAATGGCAAACCCAGTCTGGCCTCTGTGGGGACAGGGGGACACGTTAGGGCACAAACACCTCAGCAAACCAATGTTGAGGCTACACAGGGACAGCATAGAATCATAGAACAGTCTGTTAGATGGGACCCACAGGGATCACCCAGTCCAGCTCCTGGCTCTGCACCGACACCCCAACATCTCTGGGCATCCCTGAGAGTGTTGTACAAATACTTCTGGAGCTCTGGCAGCCTTGGGGCCATGCCCATTCCCTGGGGAGCCTGGGCAGTGCCCAGCACCCTCTGGGGGAAGAACCTTTTCTTAATTTCCAGCCTAACCCTCCCCTGACACAGCTTCAGCCATTCCTTCAGGTCCTGTCTCTGGTCACCGAGAGCAGAGATCAGCACCTGCCCCTCTGCTGCCACTCCTGAGAAAGCTGTGGCCAGTACACCCACACTGGGCTTCCTTAAGAGGCTACGCTTTGCCAACATGCTGAAGAAACACTCAAGGGAGACAATCATATCCCAGGCACAGCCCACCCTGCACACCACAGACCTCCATGCTGCCTTGGTGAGGTCCCAGACATGGCCCCCCTAGGGGGTGGTTCTAGGTGAGGTTCAGAGGCCCCGGATGTGGGGTTTTGTGAATAGCATGGCCACACGGCCTCCCCTACTATGAGCACCTGAGAAAAACTAACCCCAGCCAGTATCTTGATGGGAAGAGCCAGCCCCTGAGATGTGCCTGAGGTGATGTGGCTGCCAGGCTCAGCTCCACAGCTTTGCTCCCCTGAGTGCAATCACAGCTACATTTGAGTTGGAGAAGCTCCAGCCTGGCTTCTCCACTGACCCCAGCACAACCAAGCCAACCTGCACCCACGGGAGCCCTAGCAGGAAAGCGAGTCCTGTGCCATCACCACACGTACTCCATGAGCTGGTCCTTGGCCTTCTCGGTGATGTTGCGGGGCTGGGGGTAGTTGGTGATGGTGATGGAGGCGTTGGGGCCTGCCAGCACCCTGAGGACGGCGTTGTCAGCCAGCATGAGGGCGGTGGCCGGGGAGTGGTAGGCCTGGTTGTTGAAGAGCGCCGTGACCAGCGTGCGGTTCCCCGCGCCCTCGAAGGAGGCAGCTGCAATGTAGTGCTCGTTGAAGGCTCCTCCTTCCTCGGAGGCTCGGGAGATGAGGTACTCCTCCAGCCCACCTGCCAAACACCACCGCTGTTACGGGCGGGCTCCATCACACCACTGCTAACTGAGGCCAACTGGAAAAGACCCCAAGCAGACTCAGCCCTGGTGGCCCACCCTAGTCCTGATCACAGAAACACAGATCCATAGAATCTCCTGAGTTGGAAAGGACCCACAAAGATCATCGAGTCCAACTTCTGGCCCTGCATAGGGCATGGTGGCAACAATGCCACCATGTGCCTGAGAGCGTTGTCCAAAGCTCCTTGAGCTCTGGGAGCACTGGGGCTGTGACCATTCCCTGGGGAGCCTGTTCCAGTGGCCACAAACATGGGGTTATGGAGAAGACAGCTCTGCTCAGGTGAGGAGAGGTCCTGCCAATGATGTGACACTCCCACGTAGGAAAGAAAAGCATCAGATACGCCGCAGCTGGGACCTAAACCACCCACACCAGTGGACCTTTGGACATCCCACCAGGTACCACCTGCTCCAGGAGTGCTCCCTGAGCCCTCACCCAGCACCTCCAGTGGCGACTGATGCTGGGCATCCAGCAGCTCTGTGTACTGCTCCGCCAGCCTCTGCGGCAGCCCCGCGGCGCCCGACACCGAGAAAGGCACGATGGTCTGGCCGTAGGGCTCCAGCGTCAGCCGCAGCTGGGACGAGTCCCGCGGGCCCGGGAAGGTCTTGGCCACGATGAGGGCAAAGGCAGTGAAGATCAGAGGCACGAGGAACTGCGCTGCCACCATCTTCCAGTTGCGCCAGCTGTACATGGCCCGCTTCATGAACATGGCGTAGAACTGCTGGCAGCACAGGTAGAACTGCGAGGGGAGAGGCTGGGTCATGGAGAGCCCTGCCAGCTGTGGACACGTCACCCCACGCAGCTGATGTGGAAGATGACCCCAAACCACCGCCATCCTTTATGCACCTGCCAGCCCGCAGCAGAGCCTGCTCTCCAGCTCAGCCTATAAAGGGATTAGCAGGGCAGCTGCCCAGCTCCAGCTCATCCAACTCCATGGCTTCTGAACAAGTCACAGTCACTTTGAGATCTCAGGTGTTAAAAGCAGCTTTAGCCATGACCTTTACCTTCCTCCACCTCCCAGCAGCTGAGGCTCCCAAACAGGATTACTGTAGTGTCAGGTGTCAGCCAGAGCAACCGGGTGAGCACCTGCAAGTGCCCAGCCCAGCCCCTGCAAACACCTTCTGTGCTTTTCAAACCCAACAACATCCTCCTCCCCCTCTGCCTTTGAGACGTGCCCTTGAGAAGACAAGCGATATTGATCACAGGCACTGAGCAGCGGGGCATGAAGGGCTGCCAGGGAACTGGAACACAAGCCCAGTGAGGAAAGGAAGATGGATTTTCTCATCTTCCTTCTGCAAAACCCCAATGATGGAAAAACAGCAGGTGGAAAACCACAGTAGATCACCTTGAAGAGCAACTCAGATCCCAAGATTAACATGAAGAGTAACCCTACCAACCCTAAAAATCATTTGTCCTAACAATGCAGATTCCAACTTGAACTTTCAATTCGATGTTCCAAACCACATGCAACAAGAGCAATCCTGGGGGAGGCTCCACCTGGTAACCCTACTTCAAGCCCCTCCCTTCACATGTCCTCTCCCTGCTCCTGCTGCGCCGACCCCCCAGCACTCACCCCGGTGTTGAGCTTGATGCTGGAGCAGTCTTCGGTAATGAGCGCCCCGCTGTCATCTGTCATGTCCGTCATGCCACTCAAGCTGCTGGAGTCATCCATGGCCCAGTCGTTGGAGCGTCTCTCATGCTGGTACTGCAGAGCAGGCAGCTGGATGGCCTGGATATCCATGCTGGAGTCCACAAGCTTCCCAACCCTGTGCCAGGAGGAAAAGCGGGTGATGAAACAGATCCAGGCAGGATACAGCTCTTCTGAGCTGGGGAAGCCAAAGCCAAGAGACCAAAGCCAACAAGTGTCCCAGAGGGCTGTGCTGGACATCACCAAAGCACACGGGCACTGGTCACCCCTCCACCTACCTGAGGAACACCTCCTCCATGGTGGTGACCGAGGCGCCGTAGCTGGCGATGCCCAGCTCCTCCCGCCTCTGCTCCAGCTCCGTGAACAGGGCCTCAAACCTGAGCGGAGAAGAGAGACGTCAGACACCGACACTCGTGGGAGGGGGCACTCAGGGGTAAAGACCCTTTGGGCATCAGTCCTGCAGCTGGCTGGAGTCTTGCATCCAACCCCAGGGCGACCTGTGGCATTGAGTACACCCCTGTCCACAAGGGCAGATTTTGGGCTCCACTGGCTGTTTGTTCTTGCCTCAGCTATCACAGAATCATGGAAACACAAAGGGGTTTGAGTTTGGAATGGACCTTACTGACCATCTCATTCCACCCCCTACCATGGGCAGGGACACCTTCCACTGCCCCAGGCTGCTCCAAGCCCCATCCAGCTGGGCCTTGGACACTGCCAGGGATCCAGGGGCAGCCACAGCTGCTCTAGGCACCCTGTGCCAGGGCCTGCCCACCCTGCCAGAGAACAATTCCTTCCCAATATCCCTTCCATCCCTGCTCTCTGCCAGTGGGAAGTCATTCCCCTTGTCCTGTCCCTCCATGCCTTGTCCCCAGTCCCTCTCCAGCTCTCCTGGAGCCCCTTTAGGCTCTGGAAGGGGCTCTGAGCTCTCTCTGGAGCCTTCTCTTCTCCAGGTGAGCACCCCCAGCTCTCCCAGCCTGGCTCCAAAACAAAGAGGCTCCAGTCCTTGGAGTGCCTCTGTGGCCTCCCTGTACTTGTTCCAGGAGCTCCACATCCTCCTGCTGGTACCTCCAGACCAGGAGGGAGCACTGCAGGAGGGGTCTCACGAGAACAGGGCAGAAGGAGACAATCAGCTCCCCTGACCTCCTGGGTCCATAGATCTGATTTCAGAGCCAGAACATCCTGCCTCGTGTGTGCCACCCTCAGCACTACAGGAGGAACTGAATCCCATTTTCCATGAGCAATGCTGATGCAGGGAGCAGCTCCCCTTTCCAGCAAGCCTGTGAGACAGTGTGTGAAGACAAGGGGACCCCCCCAGGGAGGGACAGCAGAGGACAATGCCATTACCTGTGTGTGCTCTCCTTGGGCAGGATGAAGGACAGCTCTGCCCCAGCATTGCTCTCCATAGTGGCATTGGGCACGTACTGGCAGATGAGGCGGGAGATCTCCCCCAGGTTGCAGTAGGGCTCCTTCACCATCACCATGTGATATCCTGCCCCTGCGGGGAGCCACCAGAGAAGGGAGAGGAGGGTCAATCCCAGCCCAGCCCAGCCCAGTCCAGCCTGCGCAGGGGCCTGGAACAGAGAGGGATGCACAGGCACCGCTTTGCACTGGACACGATGCAAGAGCAAATGTGGGGATGGGCCCCAGGAGAGGCTGAATAGCAGGATGGGGAGCAACCAGCCATCAGGCAAGGAGCAATGGATCCCCTCCCTGCTCTCTCTACCCCTCCTGCTCCTCCCTGGCAAGGAGAAGACACAGAGCACAGCCTGCTCTGCTCCCGTACCGTATTTGCGCTTGAGGAAGAGCGAGGAGCCGCAGCACTGCAGCTCGCCCTTGGCCATGATGGCTATGCGGTCCCCCAGCAGGTCTGCCTCGTCCATGAAGTGAGTGGTCAGCAGGATGGTTCTGTTGCTCCTCTGCTGCTGCAGAAGATCCCACGTGGCTCTGCGGGACGCTGGGTCCATCCCCGACGTCGGCTCATCCAGCATCACCACCTGCACTCAGGAGAGGGGAGCAGGTCAGAAAGGGTTGGGGGAGGCCCAGCAGCACAGGAGGGGACAACCTCAGGGCCCAGGAGGAGCCTTGGCCTCACAGCAATGACCTTAGGGAGCACCTATGAGACAGCAGAGCCTCAGGGCGTGACCCTCAGAGTGGGAGCGCTCCTGCCCACTCCCCACTGTCCTTGCTTCTCCCATTGGCTCACTGCAGATGAGGAACAGCCTCAGAGCCACCCCAAGGACCAGCATTGGCCCCAGGTGAGAGGTGAGCCAGCAAAACCACCTGCCTTGGAGTCCCCGATGAGGGCGATGCCGATGGACAGCTTGCGCTTCATGCCCCCAGAGAGAGCCTTGGTCAGGGAGCGGCGCTTGTCCTCCAGGCTGAGGATCCTCAGGATGTGGTTGATCTCCTCAGGACACTTGGAGGCTGGGTATCCCTTCAGCTGCCAGACAGGGGAAGGGAGGGATGAGCCCACCTGCAGGGCTGCCAAACCCCACCACACTCCCTGCTCCACACACAGACAGGAAAGTGGGGAAGCAGGGATGGACTCCTGCCCACGCCTGCAAGAGCTGGCACAGCTGGCGGGGGTGTTCCATGGAGCTGTGCTGCCTGAGACCCTCCACTCCTCCACCAGCCTGCAGATGAGGTGGGAAGAGGATGCAAGGGCTGTTCTGCTTATGGAATCACAGAATAGTTCGGGTTGGAAGGGTCCTTTAAGATCATTTAGGCCAACTGCCCTGCCATGAGCAGGGACACCTTCCACTAGCCCAGGGTGCTCCAAGCCCTGTCCAGCCTGGCCTTGGACACTTCCAGGGATCCAGCGGCAGCCACAGCTTCTCTGGGTAACCTGTGCCAGGGCCTCAGCACCCTCACAGGGAAGAATTTCTTCTGTATATCCCATTTAACCCTGCTCTCTCTCAATGTGAAACCATTCCCCGTTGTCTTGTCATTCCAGGCCCTTGTCCAAAATCCCTCCCCTGGAACCCCTATAGTCACTGCAAGAGGCTCCAAGGTCACCCTGGAGCCTTCTCTTCCCTAGGTGAACACCCCCAGCTCTCCCAGCCTGGCTACAGAGCAGAGGTGTACCACCCTCTGACCATTTTTGGACCCACTTGATATATCTCACCACACTTCCCCACCTCCAGGAGCCCAGGTGCCTCCCCCAGGCTGTCCCCTTGCTCGGTGCCAGGCTCACCCCTGCATAGAAGTGGAGGTGCTCTTCCACTGTCATGTTGTCGAAGAGGACGTCGTGCTGGGGACACAGCCCCAGGCTGCGGCGGATCAGGACCATGTCCTGGGAGATCTCGTAGCCATTGATGTAGGCCTGCCCGCCCGTCGGGGAGTGCAGACCTGTGGGGAGGGGAACACAGATGCTCAGGGTGACCCCAGTGGCAAAGAGCCAGTGGAAATGTGGAGAGTCCTGATGAGCATCCCCCCCCTGCCAGCTTTCTCCAAAAAACAGAGCAAGCCTGTCTCATGCTCAGGCTGGGGTACAACAGCTTCCTCCTGCCCGCAGGACGGGCTGCAGGGCACCCACAGGTGGGAACTGGGCCAACAGTGCAGAAAGGAGAGGAAAAGGCAGGTCAAACATGGTTCTGAGCTGTACAGAGAGCCAGGCAGGGCCAGGGCAGAGGTCCAGGAAGGTTCTGTGAGCCCCCTGAGTTGCCAGGAGCAGCTCAGAGCAATAGAGAACAGAAGAGGACCACCAAAGGTCACTGTGTCCATCGTGCCAAAATAGGCATCCTGGAGCCCAGCAGATCAAGAATGACAAACACCAGTTCCACCCTATCTGCGTTATCATGGCAAAGCCTACAGAGAGCAATCCTACAGCAGGTGTAGTCTCTTCTCACAGCTCTCCAGCACAAAACCTGTCTGTCATTTCACCCACTGGCTGATCCCACTCCTGTGGAGGGTTGAGCAGGGATCCCCCATGCTCCTTCCATCTCCCTCTCACTAACATGGCACTCCTAGCCAATGGCTCAGGAAACTGAAGGTGCTCCAAGGAAGATCAAAAACCCCTCCACGCCCTCAGAGACGGGGTCTGGCTCTTCTTTGAGGGTAAAGCCATCAGTTCCTGCAGCAGGAGACTCCTACCTGTGAGCATGGACAGAGTGGTGGTCTTCCCAGCACCGTTGTGTCCCAACAGGACAGTGATCTGCCCTTCATACATGTTCACTGTCAAGTCTTTCACTGCCTCTTTTGTCTTGTTTCCCACTTTGAAGACCTGCAGAGATCAAGTCCATGAGTTGGTGCTGCACCACAGGCAAGTGCCTCAGCCCCACCCAGCAGGCAAAGCCTGGGATGCTCACAGGGTGTTACCAGGAGACAACAGGTCTAATTCAGGTTAAACTCAGACGTCAACAAGTTAAATACAAATGTCACTGCACCTCTAAGGACGCAGCACTTCATCCCACCACAAATGCAACCAGCTCTGGGGAAGAGCCATATCCAGCCCCAGGGCAGCACTAGGATACAGAAGCTGCCTGCAGGCAGCAGACTGTACAAAACCAACATTGTGGTGTGTTTGTGCCCTGCTGGGCAGTCAGTACCTTGGACAGGTGCTTTATTTTGATGCCTGACACGAGGTCGGCTGGTTCCTCCTCAATGTACTGACTCTTCAGGGCTTTCTCGGGGTCCTCCTCCTCCTCTTTCTCTTTCCCCACAACAGTCCTGGGCCGCCCGCACCAGTACGAGGGCTGAAGGAGGAAGGGAGAGACAGAAATCAGGCACAGGCAGAGCCCATCTCTTCATCCCAGCCTTGGCCACCCTCCTCCTCCCACAGACACCTCCCCAGGATCTCCCAGACCGCTCTCCTTGGCCTGGGAATTACCAACCAGAACATCTTCAGCAGGCAGGGCTGACACAATGAAACAGATCCTCCTGCCCTCCTGCCTTCCCCCATCTCTCCCTTACAGCAGGACTGCCTGTGATTACACAGCAGCTTTTCCCCATCTTCATCTCCATGGGAAAAATTCCACTGAGAAGTAAAATCACTCAGGCAGAATCATCCTGCCCAGGAGAGCCCACGGATGATCACCCCCTCCAAAACCCCTGAGAAACACTAAATACAGCCTAGGGTCCAGCTGCTGCAGTTACAGCCCCTTTGACATGGCTCTCTAGGAATGAAACTGAATGTTTGGGACCTTAAATCCCGGGGGGAATAACAACTCAATAACTCCTGGATGCAAAATCAGCTTTTGTCAATGGCGGCATCTCTGTTTCCTTGGTCTGACTGCAAGAGGGAGTGAGATGCTGGAGTGAAACCACTCTGGGATGAGGAATTTGGACAGGAGAAGGAAAAGCCTCTCTATCAAATAACAAAGGATCCATCTCCAGTACCCAAACACAACATATTCTCTCTGCAGCCATGCAGCCGCAGTGCCCTCCGCAGCTGCAGCTGCTGAGGGTGATGCCAAGTGTTTGGCTTGGCAGAGTGAGGGTGGCTCAGCTGATGTGGCGACAGTTGTCACCCATCCCTGGCACACGGCGGCTGGCAGCGGGACACAGGTCACCCATGCCCACCTGCATGGGAACGCTCAGGGGTGTCAAATAGCTGGATCTGGTTGCTCCCACCTGGGGTTTCTCTCCAATGCCTTTGCTTGGGCCTGGAGACAGCAACACCCTGCATGCCAGGAAGTGCTGGGAGAGAGCTTTAAAGCCAAGACAACCTTCATCTACAGGTGCATCAGCCTTTAGTGAGGACATGCTGCAGGCCCTGTGATTTTGGAGGCCAGATGGTGCCACCCTCGTCCATCAGACTGGCCTACTGCACAGCACAGAAGTGGTGACTGTCCCAGGTGATGCACCTCGAGCCCAGGGAGGGGTGTAAGCAGTGCTCACCGTGAGGAAGAAGTACCAGGGCTGTGGCACACCGTACTCCCCGGGGAACACGGCCTCCACGTACCAGGCCACCACGCCATACAGCACCGAGTCCAGGAGCAGCATCCCCAGCACCTGGGCCAAGGTGAAGTTGTCATCCACGCTGACAGGCTTCATGAGGTCCTTCCACTGGATGCCAGTCCCTGCAAGGCACACGGGACACTGCTACCTCTGCATCCCCAGGAGGACCATCTTCTCTAGGACTGGCAGAGAGCATCCCCTCTGCCAGCTCTCTAACCAGGAGCACCTGCACCGCTCTATGAATCCTCTGCAGATGGAGGGAAAAGAGGCACTCACCCCTCGAGGCTGCCCACCCCACCATGCTCCTTCCATGGCATTCTCTGCCACTGCCTGGGAAGAAACGATCCACTCTCCAGCATCACCCCTCCAATCACTACAGCCACTGAGCTACTGCCATGCCTAGTAAATGCATGGCTCTGCATGGAAGCAACAACAGACTCTTTTAAATTAAAGACATTAAAGATATATTGTGAAGGAGGAAATGCAATGGTTCCCATCCATTAGAACAGAATTCCTTTGGTAATTAAAGTGAGGATGGCACTTTGCACAGCCCAGGGGCACAGGCACAACTTCAGAGAGCCCTGGTATGGGAGTAAGCAGCTGTAGTAAGAAGGAAATTGTTTCTTCTCTCCAATGTCTCTCCACCAAGCCAGTCCCACCCCACCACAAAATCAGGCTGACAGGAAGGGAATGCTCCTCTCCCCAGGAGCAGATGGCCCTGCTCACCTTTCCCTTCAAACATGCCGATGAGTTGTGCCCCCATGGCCATGGCCACGTTGGAGATGAGGCAGGATGCCAGCTTCTGGCTGTGGGACATGAGGTCATAGCGGGGCGAGATGAAGAAGTAGGGGATGTAGGAGAAGAAGTAGAGGAAGCCTCCAGCAGCAGCTGCGACATTTGCTGTCAGCACAGGGCAAAACAGGAGGGGAAAAAGTCAGGGTGATGCCACCCAGCACTCCTCACCAGCTTCCCATCCAGGGATGTTCCAGATTTGTGGACAAAGCATGATTATATGGGGGCAGGACAAGGACATGCCCACATCCCACAGCAAGGCAGGAACCTGACCCCAACCCCAACCCCATAGTGGGCAGCTGCAGAAGCCTTCTGCCTACCCCAGAGCAGAATCTGGGGTCAAGCCAGCCAGATGAGGCCCTAAGACAGGAGCTGGTCATAGTACCAGGGAATGGTCTGAGTTGGAAGGGACATTAAAGACCACCCTGTCCCACCCCCTGCCATGGGAAGGACACCTTCCACTATTCCAGTTTGCTCCAAACCCCATCCAACTTGGTCTTGAACACTGCCAGGGATCCAGGGGCAGCCACAGCTTCTCTGGGCACCCTGTGCCAGGGCCTGCCCACCCTGCCAGGGAACAATTCCTCCCCAATATCCCTTCCTTCCCTGCTCTCTGGCAGTGGGAAGCCATTCCCTGGGTCCTGTCCCTCCATGCCTTGTCCCCAGTCCCTCTCCAGCTCTCCTGGAGCCCCTTTAGGCCCTCGAAGAGGCTCTGAGGTGTCCCTGGAGCCTTCTCCTCTCCAGGTGAGCACCCCCAGCTCTGCCAGCCTGGCTCCAGAGCAGAGGGGCTCCAGCCCTTGGACCTGCTCTGGTTTGGGAAGCAAAAGTACCCACATCCCTTTCCACACACTGTGTGGAAAATGCAGCCAAAGGGAAGAATTGCCCCCTGCACAAGTCAAAGTGGTCAGTAACAAAAGGAGGCAGCACAGGGGGACTCACCTCGTGAGAAGAAGGTGCTCACCATGAAGTTGAAGGAGATGGAGGAGATGGAGAAGATGGCGAGGAAGGTGAACACCAGGGTGGGGTCACTGTTGGTGAGCACCGCTCCCTGTTCGCTCACCTGCCAAGAAAATCTTGTGAAGCCCAGAGCTGCTGGAGCCAGCTGCAGCTTTAGCAGAACAGACCTGATGTTCTCCAAGTGCTGGAGACAAACTCAGATGGGTGAGGACACCCAGAAACTCTAAGACCACTCCAGAGGGAGGAAATACAGATTGCCCTTGTGTGGTGCAGGGTCTAAGGGGCAGGGAACACCCTGGCCAACACCTAGACATTCCCCTCCTGCTTCCCCTGCTGCGGGCACATGTGGAGGGGAGAGCTCAAGGCCCTCCAGCTGCTGGGGGAGCAGGGTGGTCCTGCTCTGCATGCAGTGTCCCTGGAGCTCCAATCCCCACCTCCCTCTGCGGGGAGTCACCCCTGCCATGGATGCAACTGTGGGGCAGCACTGCCCATTTCAGTCTGGGAAACCCAGACTCCAGTCTTTGGAGGAGCCCTGGGACACCAGGACAGTCCCATGGCAGAGTGGCCCTGCTATCCCTCTCCCTTGCCAGCACAGAGTTCGTGGCCTAGGGACAGACGCTCACCTTGACACAGAAGAGCACGGTGACGAAGAACACGGACACCAGGAGGAAGAGGAAGAACATGAGGAACCAGGCGCTCCAGTGCAACCAGTTGCTGAGGCCCATCATGTGCATGTACTCCTGTGGGAGTTCACGGTGTGACCCACAGCTGCACCCACACTCCCCGGGCACAGCCAGGGCAAGGCACAGGTGGCTTTGCCTTGTGGCACAAGCAATGAGGTGGCAGCCCCGGTACCACCAGAGTGGTCCTGCACAGCCACCAGCATTGCATGGCTCCACCTCCCCAAACAAGGGCTGCCACCACTGCAGGAGTTCCCAGAGAGCTGAGCTGAGCCCAAACCCAGAGCAGAGTGCCAGTGGTGCCACCGGGGCCACCCAGCACAGGGCACGACAGCCAACGCCTGGAGGAAGCCAAGCCCTGCTGTTGTAACCATGTGGCCGAGCTCCAGCCGCCCCCACAGCACACACACAGTGGGGCTCTACATGCAAAGACAAAAACCTTCCTTCAAACAGGCTGAACTCTTGAATCCACAAACTCTGGAACCCAGACATGTTGCCCTCTCTCCCAGCTCAGGAGAAACACCATCCCTGTGGTCCAGCACCCTGGGTTGCACTGCAAGGAGAGCCCAGCCTCCCCATGGCAGCAGGATTAGCAACATTCTTCCCTGGGGCTTGCTAATCCGCTGCCATCCCCCCCTCACTGGCTCTACACCCAGCAGGGATTTTGTTCCTAATCTAAAGACATCATCCATTGGGAAAAGCTGCAGAGGGAGGGGAGCACATCCCATCTCTCACCTTCAGCTTCTTCTCTTTCTCGTGAACAACGGCACGGACGATGTTGAGCGAGGTGTAGGTGAAGCTGAGCATGAGCAGCAGGGGCAGCTGGTTCTGGATGGCCAGGAGGAAGAGGTCGTTGACGTAGGCCGGGAAGGGGAAGCGCTGCACCACCACGGTGATGTTCTCCAGCAGGCTGGCAGAGCTGGCACCGGCGTGGTACTGCATGATGGCCCTGTCCACTGCATGCTGCACCGCCAGGAATCCTTCCCGGAGATAACCTGCACAGCAAGAACCACACTGGGAATAGAGGGGGCTGGGGTTTGGAGGGAAGGATTGCATGGGAAGAGGAACAGGGACTAAAACTGGAGTGCAGAGGAAAAGCAATATAACCATCACTGTGACACAGGGGACTGGGGAAGGATCAATACCACAGCAAATTCATGGAATTGCTGGTTTGGCTCGGAAAGGACCTTAAAGCTTATCTTGCTCCACATCTTGCCATGGTCAGAGTAACCTTCCACTAGACCAAACCAGGATCTTGCATAACCATCATTTGGAAGGAGCTGCCAGGAAAACTCTGTTCATGGTTCCTGTCTTGCAGTATGCCTGTGACTTTGTAATGGGGAGATTCTCTGTCATCATCAACCACCACAAGTCACTGAGCTTGTGTTTCTCCCCTTTTTCTTTTTAAAACAGAAGAATAAACAATACTACACAGGTTGCAGTGAGGAAAAGTATATCCTGTGACTCACACGTCTGGCTTAAACTTTTGTGCATTAGAAAACACTGCAAATACTTTAATTTCCCAACAGCATCTCCCAAGTGGGAAGGGACACACAAGGATCATGAGTCCAACTCCTGGCCCTACACAGACACCCCAACAATCCCACCCTGGGCATCCCTGGCAGCACTGTCCAAACACTCCTGGAGCTCTGGCAGCCTCGGGGCTGTGCCCATTCCCTGGGGAGCCTGGGCAGTGCCCAGCACCCTCTGGGGGAAGAGCTTTTTCCTAATATCCAATGTAAACCTCTCTTGACACAGCTTTAGATAACAAAATAAACTTAAAATAGTTTATTTTTAAGTAGAATTGCTGCCAAATGTTACCTGAACAGGAACTTAAATTCTCTTACAAAACCCCAAATTAACATTTTGAAAGTCAGTCAGCTAAAATGATCCACAGAGAGAGAAGATAACAGAGGAATTATGAGATTGGGAACTTTGTTTGATATTAACTTATGTACTGAGCAAACACTCTGGGGCTCTGCTTTATTTACACATTCTGAGCAAAACCTGTTTGCCCACTTCCTTGCCCTCACTCTCCCTGGACACTGCAATCAAATACACAGGGAGAAATCCCAATGAGGGAAATATTCCCTTTGCCACCACAGGAGGAGCTCCCAAAAATCCAGTCCTAAGCCAGCACCAGCTCCAATAATGTCCCTGCTGGCTCATGCTCTGCCAGTGGTTTGGCTGCTCTTAAACACCACAAACCATAGAACTGCTCTATTTACTTTTCAAGTACTTAAGCAGTACAATAAACACGGGGCAGTTTGGATAGCGATATAAAATTTCCATTAAACATTGAAATGGGAAAAAAATTAAATTTTAAAATGATTCATGCACATTAAAATTTATTCTTATCCAACCCTGCTCAGCAGAGGTGCCCAGAGGCCAAGCAGTGCCCATGAAGTCACAGGATAAAATTTAAATAAAGGATAGCTATAATGAATATAACAAAATTGCAAATATAGTTTAATTAAATCTAAGCAATAAATAATAACTCAACAAAATAAAGACATATTAAGATACAAATAATAACTGACTATCTATAATTAATACATTAACAAATATTAAGAAGCTCTATATTAAATAATTAATTTGTATTTTAACATTAATTTTAAAATGTGTCATTATTTTTTAAATTGTTTATATACGCACAAAACTGAATATAAACATCTATAGAAAAGCATAACCATTTAACTATTTATATATTCATAAAGATTTATATGTAAATTTTAACATGTTAATATATATATTTAATTGCTTGTATTTATAGAAAATAAATATATACTTATAACAAACAAATACTTAATTGTTCACACAGATATAAATTTAATGCTGATATAAATAAAAACCAATACTTCATTATAATTAACTGAATTTAATAATTTCTTTTAAATGAACCTATTTCTTAAAGAGCTGAGAGCCTGCCAGGTGCTGTAGGAAGGTGACCCCACGTCCTGGGCCGTGCTCACCTGGTGTGCCCCCATCAGCAAACTTGGCCTCGCGGGGCCCGGGCAGCTGGAAGAGCGGGAAGAGGTAACTGGTGTGCCAGTCCCGGTCCAGGTTGGGGTTCAGCCCCGTCTGCTCGCTCCGCGGGGCATTCCTCGGGCTGTACTTGAAGCGCAGCTCATACTCCACCTGCAGGGAGTTCAGAGCGGGGTGGGACAGATGGCGGTGACAGCAGGGTGACACCTGGGTGGGGGATGCTGTCCCACCTTCCCCCGGCTCACCTGGAGGGGCAGCGGGGCCGAGCTGTGCGGGAAGCGGTGCCGGAACACGACGGCGGCCAGGACGCCGCCCGAGCGGTTGTCCAGCCTGACGTACTCCTCGAAGTCCCGCTCCGAGGGGAAGCCCTGGGCTGTGGAGGAGAAACAGGGAGATGCAGGGATAGGGCACAGCATGCACTGCTGCTCGGCCATCCCCAGGAGCATCGCTGGGCCCAGGACAGGAGGGATGCGGCGTGCCTGCTGTCAGACACGGGGGAATTACACAGGATGCTGCCCCGTATCCTGGGCATGCAGACATTCCTCCTCCTTGAGAGCAGGAGTCAGCTTTCCCACAGAAAATCCTAACAGCTTTGAACACCAAGTGCTAAAATTTTCTGTGCCGAAAGATTTCCAAAAATACTCTTTCACAGGGAAGCGCTGCCACCTTATTTAACTGTTTTAGGGTGATATTTTTCTAGATGGAAACTGCAATAAAAAGAGACCAAAAAGCAATCCCATATCCTGTCATTTTACTGAAAAAACCCAAAACCCATCAAACTGTAGCCTTGAAGTTCAGAAAAAAATGGTGTTCCAGGAGCATGAGGATTCAGAATCAGTTACAGAATGGCTTGGGCTGGAAGGGACATGAAAGACCATCCAGTTCCAAGACCCTGCCATGGTCAGGGACACCTTCCACTGGACTAGGCTGCCCAGAGTAAAGATCCCACCCATTTCTGGGGTGGAAGAGCCTGCTCACCCCAGCCCTGCTCACCTCTGATGTTGATGGGCAGAGCTCTCTCCACCGCCTCGGCGATGCTCCGGACAGCGCTGCTGTTGGAAGGGACATAGGCCAGCTCCCAGGGGTTGCTGGCGTGCTGGGAGGAGAAGAAGCTGGGCAGGTCATCCACAGACTGGGTGGGGTACAGGGTGGCGTTGGGGTGGCTGACGGAGTGCACGCGGTGCCGCAGAGCGATCAGGATGGCGGCGAAGAGCAGCGGCAGGCACACCTCGATCAGCGTCACCAGGATCTGCCGCTTCTGCACGCCAGGGGGACAATTACAAACAGGGGGTAAGGATATAAAATACATTATGTACCTGTATATTGCACAGACATCTAGATATCTGCCAGAAGTATGTACCTGTACACAGATACTTATCAATATATAGTACACTCTCTCAAGAGATAAAAAAGAAGATGCAAACACTGAAGGTAGATGAGCACAGTCACAAGGTTCAGGGCATGAGAACACCAAGGAGCAATAGCATTCTTGCATTCCACAAGGTTTCACAACCTGGGTTTTTCCAGAGGCCAGGAATGACACTGTGCTGGTTCCCACATCCTTCAGGACGCTCCAGCCAAGGAGTCCCCTATCCTAAGCACTGCTCCAGCTCAAACCAGCCTCCATCAGAGCCTTCCTCACCACCTGCGTTGAATGACCGTGGCTTGTGGTTTGCTCCTTCCCTGTGCCCTGGGGCTCTGCCACGTGCAGCAACACTGCCTGAACCAGCAACTTTTCCTCCTGGAGCTGAGTTGCTTCAGGCAGCTGGACATAGGATCTGCATCCCAGGATGGGGCCCAGCAGAGCCTCTGGCTACAGGACTACAGCATGGCAAGCACACCCATGGGCATACCCAAGCCACTACTGCACTACCCACAGTGGCTCTTTTTTTTTTTTAATTGATATTCAAGAAGCTGGAGTATGAACTCAAGCCCTGCACTCTGGACCTTCATCCATCAATTCCCCCAGGGCTATCTCTCCTGCACAATGCCTCCTAGCTAGTAACACCCCCATCAACACAGGTTCATTAGCATCCAACCCGATCAATCAGCATTTCAAACTGGTGTCCAGGGGGAACTGTGGTCATCTGAGCAACCTGGTCTAGTGGAAGATGTCTCTGCCCATGGCAGGGCAGTGGGATGGATGGTCCCTTCCTATCCAAACCATTTTGGAATTCTATGATTTTCTCCTACAGCTGCCTTCACCCCAGGCCAGGCTCAAGAGCAACACAGCACACTCAGCCTCAGCCACAGCAGTGACAGCTCAGAGATGTCCCTGGCCACAGGGGTTAATGGCTGCTCAGAGCATGTGCCTGGAGGAGAAGCAGCAGCATTAACCTTTTCTGAGGCGTCTGGCTAATTTGGGCTTCACAAGACATGGGGATTTTGCACCCTCTCCCTTTGCCAGGCTGGAAAGAGGAGCACCAAGTGCTTAAGTCTCACAACTTTGCTGTCTTAGCAACTACTGTCTTAGCAACTGCAACTGCAAAGGCTCAGGTGGGCAGAGTCTCCAGTGGGGCAGGTAGGGAGCCCTGAGTGCAGCCTGGACATCCTGGGAAGGGAGAAGCCCTGCAGGAGCCAGGGTGAATGGGATCTTGGACAGTTTGTAAGGGGACTATCATTACCCTGGCTCTCAGCACCCACTGTCAAAGCCCAAAACACCTCTTGTTGGGAGGAACAGTCTGCTCCAGCCACAACCAGCCCCAGCAGCATAGGCAGGAGGCAGAAGCTTTGGGCAGGCAGGGAAAAAGGAGCTTTCCCAATGCCACGCTCATAAAAGTGAATGCTGCAGATGGCTGATGGATTTATAATGCAGCCCTGGCAGCCCAGCTGCCTCCCACTGATTTACTATTACACTAAAGCTCTCCCTTGTCTCCTGGGCTGCCTTCAGAACAGCTCTGCCTCCCTGAACTCACAGGCTCACACACATTCACCAGCTCTGCAGCAGAAGTCATTCAAGCACTGTATTCCAGAGGTGACAAGGGATAACTCATCCACAATCACCACCTCTGCCTGGCCCAAGCAGCTCTGGAGAGCCACATGTGCCAGCATCTGTCCTCTCAGCGGGCTGGGGGTGACTTGGGAGCTCTGTTTCTTATCAGGAACAGGACTTCTGGCTGTATCCCGGCACAGTAGACCTGAGTCAGCTTGTGGCCTTGGAAAACACACTGGGATGTGTCCCCAGCCTGGAGCACACCCAGAAAACAACACTCTTCCCCTGCAGAAGGGATGGGGGATGCTCCTGGCTGCAAATCAGCCCTGCTGCCAGTCCCTTTAGTCCCCTCGAGCCCAGTTCCCTGTTCTGTGCCTGCAGGAAGGCCGGGTGCAGCCAGCACTTCCCTCTTCCTCTGGTTTATTTTTACAGCAACACTGTGCTGAGCTGCAGGCGGGTAACTGAAAGCGTAAAGCCAGGCTGCAGCCATCCCTACTCCCTCCTCTTCCCAGACACTGCCAGGGCTGGCTCCAGGTCCCAGCAGAGCCACAGAATCCACCCAGGAACACTTAAAGGGGCTGTGGTCTGGGCCAGCACCAGGTGGGACCTGCTGGCCCTGAGGTCCCCAAATCCCTCAGTACGATCCAGCTACCATGATGGGAGGTGGGCTGGCAGTGGTTTAATATTTTTAAGACCCCTAAAAGCTGCTCCTGAGAGTGGTAGAAAACAATTGAGGAAAAGAACCCCAGGGCTCCAGTGGGTTGTGAAGGCACCGGGACTTCCAGAGGAGGCTATGCAATGAGACAGCTCAAAAACCCCCACTGTCACATGGATGGGGTGTGGGTTACCCGGTCCCAGGAGGAGAGAGCTGAGCTCACTGCCAGAGGGCAGGCTGGAGAGGCTGGGGACAAAGAAACTGAGTACAGAGCACAGCCCATAAGGCCACACAGTGCAGCACAAAAGACACCATGTGCACAAATAACCCAGTTTTCCTCCTGGAGATGCCCTGTGTCCACGTGGGAGGTTTCCTGATGAAGCCAGAGGCTGGGCAATCTCTGATGTACCCCCATTTAGCAGTGCCAGAAGCAATCCCCGGGTGCAGTGCCAGCCTACCTGCAGGATGTAGTTCTTCCAGAGCAGCAGCCTAAACTGCCTGAGCACAACCATCCTCCCATCAGAAGGGGCCCAACACCACCAATGCTCCACAGGACCCTGGAGGAGAGAGAGGAGAGAGCCGTGAGTGCCAGCTGGTGGAGGCGGGCAGCAGGAGGGGAGCATCCCACAGGCCACACAGGCCAGGGCAGCTCACACAGCCCAGGGCAGCTCTCTGCTCCCAGCCTGGAGCCACAGCAGCTGGCTTGACCCCAAAAATAACCATTGTGCTCCCTCTCCTAAGAGCAAGAGCCCCTGATTCCTGGCATGGCTGCTCCCAGAGATGGAAGCTGCTGTTTCAGTACCCGGGTCCTTCCCAGCAGCAGGCAGCAACAGCTTTCCTCAAGCTGCAGGAGCACAGGGTTACAGAACCACAAACACCCGCCCCAGGAAGGCTGTCAAACTCCTGGCAACCTATTATTTTGGGATGGGTGGAGATTCCAAGTTGTGCCTCCACCTCCTGCCGTGTGAAGGGTTGGTTCTGCAACACTGGGTGCTTTCCCAGCAGAAACTCTGCTGGGAGAGGCAAAGATGAGAAAAGGGCAAGGGAAGAACAAGGGAAGGTCGGTGCTTGAGAATGATCCCCCGCTGCCTCCTCCCCCTCTCGGGAAGCATCCGCCATCCCTTCACGTTGTTTGTGTCTCCATTTGCAGTGGCATTTCCTGATGGAGCACTGCTATCCCACCAGGACACTGGCTGGGATTTTGGGCTTGCAGAGCAGCACAGAGAAGGAAGGGACAGCCCTGGCACCAGCAGAGGCTTCTGCCCGCACTGCCGGTCTCTGGGCAGCCCCCACCAAGCAGTGCCAGCCTCCGAGCATGGCAAATCCTGACAGGATCACAGTGGGCAGCTGCAGGGCCAGCTCCAAGCCTGTGCTCCAAAGCCTGGCAGCAGTGAAAGCTGCCACGGGGACACGGATGGGCACACAACCCATGAGCAATGTCCTGGCAGATGCCCCACAGCACGTTCTCCAGCCCCGGTTGGGATGGTATCAGCTCTGTGGACGCAGCTGGCACCCAGCAAGCTCAGCAGGGGTTTCAGGGTGCCCCAGTGAGAGGAGAGGAGGTTGCTGACCCAGCCTGCCAACCTCGGCTCCCGGGCTGGTGAATGCACACAGCGAGCACAGCTCCAGTGGCAACAGAGCTGCAGCAACAGCAACCTGAGACACACACAGGGCACGGCAACAACACCCACCTGCCTCACCTGCTCTCTGCCACCAGCTCCTCGAGCTCTCCAGGAGCCTTGGCACACACCTTCCAGCCCCAACGCTAAACCCAGGAGCCTTCTCCTGCCCTGGCACACACCTTCCAGCCCCAACCCTAAACCAGGAGCCTTCTCCTGGCTTTGCAAACACCTTCCCAACCCCAATGCTAAACTCAGATGTGTTCTCAGAGCACAAAAAACCCACCAGCTCTTTGCCACTCCATGCACAGAAGACAGATTCCCACAACAGCAGGGACACCTGTGTTCAAGGATCTTTCTCCAGGCAGGAAAAAACAGAAGAGATCTTAGCTTCAGCCCCAAAAAGTCCATCAGAGCCCCCATCCAGAGCAAGCAGGAAAGGAATAGCAATGGGGACTTGGCAAAGGCACCTTCAAGCGCCTCACGAAGTGCCATGTCTCCAGCTGACCTCTGGTCCACATGCGGCCAAGCAGAACAGTCCAGGCTGTGCCACAGGATCGCTCAGCAAGCCCCCAGGCCCCCACACACACCACACAGCAGCATCTGAAGCACCCCCAAATAAGACCCCCACTCCCAAGCAGAAACCTTTGTCATACGCCCCCTTGAACGAATGTAGAGCAAACCAAGGGAATCAAAGTTGTGGCTCACTTTGAAGAGGATGAATGCTGCAGGCCAGGCAGGAGCAGCTGCTGCCCTCACAGAGATCCCAAATCCCGCTCTCCCTGCCGCACCCTCGAACTCAAGCTGCCCCCCCGACCGCCCTCACGGGTCTTACAGCCGCTGCTGGGAAAATGTCAAGCAGCTCTTGGGTAACACAAACACTATACAAAGACTGAAAACTCCATTATTGCCAGCAAATATTTTCCAAGTTTTTAAGTGTTCCAAGAAAACTCGTTCTGGACCTTTCGCTTGCTGGAGATGAGAGGAGGAAGAAGCTAAGTTACAAAAGTTCTTAGTGGATTTGAGAGCAAAAATGGTTTTCCAGGCTCTGGTATCCAAAGCACGATTTTCTTTCCTACCCAGGAGAGAAAACCTGTTTTCCTGGATCAGCCCTGAGATGTCCATGATCAGAGGCATCTCAGGCAGGGCCCAGGTCCATGTCTGGGCCCATCTTTGGCAGTAAGGGAGAGCTGAGTGCCACAGGTGGATGATGACCTTGGAGGCAACAAGGTGCCTTGCGGGGCAGCACACTGGGTTGTCCCCTCCAGAGATGCTTCCACCTGACCTCAAGCACTACAAGATAAGACTGAATTTCCCACCAAGAGGCAGGGCCAAAGATATGGGAGGAGAGAGAGGTGACCACCATCAACTTCTGGGAGAGCAACCCAGTTCCTCTCCCTGCTCTCTGCATCTGACCACAGCAGGAGGAAGGGTCTCCTGAATCCATGAGTGTGGACACACCCTGGCCATCCTCAGGGAGGTCAGTGAGGAAGGAGACACTCCTGCCTGCCAGCAGCCTGCATGAGTGGATATGAGACTGGTCCTCACCACCTGGTCCCCACCAGCCCCCGCCGCAGTCAAGCTGTGCCAGATAACGTGGTGGCACCAGCTGCCAGCCTGGACCAGAGCTGCTCTGCCAGTGGATTTAGATGAGGACAGGCTGCAGATCGGCAGGGATCAAGGCCACAGCATCCCACTTCCTGACCCACTTCCACACCGCCTCGTCGCCGGGAGGTGGCTGTGCCCGGCCACTGCCTCAGCGGAAAGGGCCGAGCAAAGGCCACGTGCTCCCGGGAGCTTGCAGTTATTTTAGAGCACACAGCGCATTTCTGCTCTTCTGATGTCCCGTTCCCATAGAAACCAGCCCTGCAAATGGCAGACGTTGCCTTTTTTAATATAAATCCGGCGTTTCTTCCTGCTGGTTGACAGAGACACCGTGTCACCCCTACAGGATGAGCTGCCAGGTGCCCGCACCTCCGCGGCTGTGCCGGGGTGGTGGCATCACACACCTGGCAAGGGCTGTCAGTCGCTGGGTACTTTCCACACTGTCAGTGAGCAGGAAATTCCTCTTTGCTCCCCACACTGTCTGTGCTGGAAATTAATCAGCCATAGCAGGGCAAGGACTTTTTATGGCCACTGTTTACAGGAAGAGCGAGTGATTTCCGAGGCGGGTGCGTCCAGAAAGCCCCAGGTCCTGCAAAGGGCAACCAGGGCCAGCAGCCACCAGACCAGCCATGAGTGTTCAGTGACACACAGCTCTCGTTGCTGGGGTGTTTTCACCTTCTCAGTGTTCACAGAGATCTGAGAGTCACAATAGAGCGAGACCATAAAAACCTCACCTTGGTTGTGCAAACAGTAATAAAACTTTCTAAGAGGCTGTAAGGCCGGTGGGGTGCTGGGTGCTGCAGGGACCAGTGACCTCACAGCCCTCTACAAACCCAACACCCAGTCTCTGACAGATATGTGAGTATGGGTTTGACCCAGACAGGAACTTCAGGCCTTGAAATAAAGAAGAAATCTGAGGCTGGATCCTGTTTGCAGAATGAGGGGTTGGCTTGTGCCCAGCTGCTACCCTGCAGTGGGAGTGGGTTGGTGGGCATAGGGAGTCTGACAGGCTCCATGGTTGCATCTATAACTGCCTTTGTGCTGGGGCAGCAGCAGGAGAAGGGGGATAAAACTGCTGCAAGAGCTGGTCAACCCCTTTGCCTTAAAAACATCGCTGGTTTGCCATTGCTCATAAAATGACAAACTCTGCAAACTCACTGGCCTCATGAATTTAGCAAGAACAAGGTCTGGAGCCCAACACATGGGTTTCTCATAGACCCTGGTCCTGCCCCACAGTTCTCAGTGGCTGGGCAGGATAGGCCACCCGGGCAGCTGCGAGCAGAGGACAGGGAGATCCCTTCTGCTTCTACTTGGTTATAAATATTTCCAGGGATAGGGATGCCACCATCGTCCTGGGCAGCCTGTTCCAGTGTCTGACCACCCTTTCCATGGAGAAATTTTCCCAATATCTAACCAAAACTTGCCATGGCACAACCTGAAGCTGTTTTCTCTTGTTCCATCACTTGTTCCCATGGAGCAGAGTCCGACCCCCACCCGGCTGCACCCTCCTGCCAGGAAGTTGTGGACTAAGAAGATCTCTCCTGAACCTCCTTTTCTTCAGGCTGAGCCCCCCCAGCTGCTCCTCATTAGAGTTGTGCTCCAGACCCTTCCCCAGATCCGTTCCCTTTCCTCGACACGCTCCAGCCCATCAAGATCTGTCTTGGCGTAAGAGACTTTCTCATACCGAGCGAGGGCCACGGAGCGGAGAGGGGCCGGCAGATGCCCCCTCGGTCCCCGCAGCGCCGTGTGCGTTCCCCGGCAGGGAGGGGTGGCCGGAGCTCCCCCGGGATGCCGGCGGTTCCCAGCCAGGCGCAGCCCCCCGAGCGCGGCCGAGCATCCCCGGCGGAGCCGCCTCCATCCGCCGCAGCCTACGGGGGACGCGACCCGCGCAGGAGCCACCGCCGGCAACGAGCCCGAGCCGCGCCGGAGCGCGGAGGCGGCAGCGGAAGGAGCCGGCCAAGGGCCCCGGCGCTGCCGCAGCTCCGGGCGGGGCCGCCCCGCCGAGTGGACATGAGGCCGCGGCTCCACGCATCCCCCGTCCGGCCCGACCCCCCGCTACTGCTACCATCACCCCCCGATGCTCGTCAGCCACGCCATGCTGGCGCCGGTTCCTGCACCCATCGCCCCCGCGCTCACTCACCGGGCCGGGCGGCTCCGGCTGCGGCTCCGGTTCCGTCCGGCCCCGCCCGCGCCCACCGCGGGACCGCGGCACCGCGCACGCGCCAGAGGCGGGACCGGAGAGGGGCGGGACCGGAGAAGGTGAGGAAGGGAGAGTGTGTGTACGTACACACGCGCACACACACGTGTGCCACTGTTTGCGGTCATTTATGTGTGTGCCATCCTGTGTGTGCGTGGCCCGTGTGTAGTACTGGGAACCTGTGAGGTGTGTGTGTGTGTGTGTGTGTGTGTGTGTGTGTGTGTGTGTGTGTGTGTGTGTGTGTACACATCCCTCTGGGTGTGAACTCTCAGTGTGTGCCCACACCCCGCTGGGCATTACATGCACCGGTGTGTGTGCGCGCAGGGCACTGTGCACCTGTGCGTGCCCCAGGCATTGCACGCGTGCCAGGTGGGTGTGGCTGTGACTGTGTGTGCACCCATGCCAGTGTGAGTGCACACCTGGGTGTTCCACAGCCGTGTGCACATGCACTGGGCATTGCACGCGTGCCAGGTGTGGGACACAACACAAATTCACATGTGCCCACTTGGACGCCCGAGTGTCCAAGTGTCATGTGTATAGGGCTGTGTGTGTGTATGTGTATAGGGGCTCTGTGTGCGTGTATTTGTGTGTGTGTAGGGGCTCTGTGTGTGTGTTTGTGTGTGTGTAGGGTGCTGTGTGTGTGGGGGGGATCTCTGTGTGTGTGCAAGGGGTCCCGTGTGTATGTGATAGGAGCTCACAGGCACTGTGGGGGGCAGTGGCTGTGAGCAGCCGTGGTGGTTCCCGGTGCGGGGTCAGTCCGTCCCTGCATGGGCATATGCGGTCAGTCTGCCATGTCCGTCTGTCCGTCCACCCCGCTCCCGAACAGCAGCGCTCCGCACCGGGCCCTGCCCTGGTTTTTGGAAGCAGGTGCCAACTCCCGTGCGTGGGAATGCGACACTCCCGGGCCACTCCAGGGGTCAGGTGGAATGCTCCAGATAAGGATGAAAGTGCCGGCGGTGGTCACGCTTGCTGGTGTCTCTCTGCCCTGCCCGTCCTGCCCCCTGGCTGCCAAGTTGGCAGGAGAAGGTGCTGCTGCTGAGAACACCAAAGCGGGGAAAGTTTGCACAGTGTGGGCAGAGGGAGGAGAGGGAGGAGGAAGAGAAGGGTGGGGAAAGGGGACTGCGGTGGGGACAAGGACAGTCATGGCTTGAGGCAGCTCTACTGAACAAAGAACATGGGGTAGCTTGGGTGCTGTGACTGCTGGGGCGGATTTGGGGTGCCCCAGTGAACCCAACCCGCCCCAGGCTATCACAGGCAGGAAGCAGGGCAGCCCCCAGCCACTGCCTTTTTCCACATGATAAAGAGAAGGAATTCAGCTATCAGAACAGGCTGCTGAGAGAAGTGTGGAGTCCCTATAAGTGTTCAAAAATCATGTAGATGTGGTACTTGGGGACATGTTTTAGTGGTGGCCTTCGCAGTGCTGGAGGAACAGGTGGACTTGATCTTAAAGAACTTTTTCAACCTAAATGATTCTGTAATTCTATGATTCTATAATTTTTGGTGTCTCCATGTAGCTGACTGCTACAATGATGGCTTTGACTATGACTGCTTTGGAAACTGTGTTCCTCTCTGATCTCGGGGATTTGTAGCCACTTTCTGGACCGTGCCTGGCCTTGGGAGAGGAGGAAATGAACTGAGAACCAGGGCAAGGGTAAAGGTGTCTGGGTATGGGAGCAGGATTCAGCAGTATTGGTGTTAAGATGAGGCCAAACAGAGAGTGGCACTCGTGACTGCACTGCTGGGACCCCCTGAGCTGGGAGACCCCACTCTCCACCTTGGTGCCTTTGATCCTGGTGATGGCCAGAGCTGAATTTCGGCTCCCCAAGGCACCTGGAGCAAGTTAAAGCTGTGGTCTGGCCCCAGATGGGGTGCTTACAGTTGAAGTTCTGACTGTCTGGCGTGTGCCCAGATCCCATCTCCTGCTGGGCTGCACTGGGAGAGGCCTGGACCCAGTGCCCATCTTGAGAGCTGCAGCTGGGAGCCCTGCTCCTGCCCTCCCCCAGCTGGTTACACAGACACCAGAGGAACTGAAGCTGTCTCCATGGGTGACTGAGCAGCCACCAGACCACAGCAAAGCTTCCCTGCTCACACTGACGCCCTTAGCAGCACACAGCAAAGCTCATTACAGTGCTCAGAGGCAGGAAGGAGCTGCCTGGCTCAGAGTTGTTATCCCTCAGCGGGGCCACACGGGTGTTTTGAGATGATGCAGGCTGGCCAGGCATGGGGATGGTATGTGCCTTCCCTCCAAGCATGGCCTGCCTGAGGGCTCGTCCTCTCCCTGTTTGCTTTCCCCCATTGTGTGTCACCCTTCTGCATGGCATCCTGCTGTGGCCACCTCAGGAATGGTGTGGTCTTGCCCAGCATCTTCATCATTACGGGGCCACTGGCCCTGTCTCAGGTGATGCCAGCAGCCAGCTGAGTAGTCACAGGTAACTGTGGGCCTGGGGAGGATCTGGGACAGTCATTGCCTGCAGTGACACGCCAGAGCCTGATGCCAGCCTGGGCTGAGCCACCTGTCCACACCCCTACTCAAGCCTGGGTTTGATCCTCCCCAATTACAGCTGCCTCAGTTCTCCCCGTGACCTTCTCTGTTGCCTCACGCAGTGCCTCTCCGTGCCTGCCTTTGAAGGAAGCAGAGCCATTAGATCAAAACAAAAATCTTGCCAAAGAAAGTATTTACAGGCTCCTCATGGCGCCTAGAACAGAAGACAGGAGATGTTGCAATAAGGTGCAGTGGCATTGCAGTGACTCAGCTCACACCCAGGGCTGGGAGTGTGCAGGAGAGTCAGCAGGAACATGGGAGAAACCCAAAAAAATACAGGATCAGGCAGCAGGGACAGCAGGGATTAGGCAGTGGGGAAGCACTTCCCTGGTGAATGTCCCTGTCTGACCTCTCACATGAGCCCTTGGAAGGAAGAACCAGCCCCTGTGCCAAACTTGTCAACCCTGCTCCTGCTGCTGGCACCTGTGACCCTGAGATCACAGCTCAAGCTGTTCTCCGCCACCTTTCCTTGTTGGCTGTTGTCACCCCCATTTCCCATGGTGTTATTCCCAAGGGGCAGCCAGAGGGGCCATCCTGTCAGGAGCAGTGGGGAGGTCCATCCTGCTGTTTCAGACCACCTGGGTTCGGAAACCCCAGCCCTGCTCACCCCATAGATGGTTTCAGGGTTTAACCTGTGTTAAAGGCGCTGGCTGGCTTATGAAATAATTTTATCTCTGTCCATCAAGGACCTTCCCTTCCCTGTCCAAACAACACCCAAAATGCAGGACAGGTTGGGGGGGTGTGTGTCAGTGAGTGCCCAGGGCAGCCATGCCAGCGTGGGCCTGGCACAGGGTGCTCTGGCTCCTCATCTCTCAGCCAGCAGCCAAATGCAGATGTTGGGAAGAAGAACTTGGTTAAGTAATTCCTCTTTCAGTTCCTCTGCTACCCTCATGGCCCTGCCATCCTGGGCAGTATCCAGGCAAGGGATTCACTACCACTGTCCTTGTGTGACCACATCTGCATTGCTCCTTGTCCTCCATCCCAGCATCCTGCTGCTCCCTGTGTGGGAGGAAGGAGCATGAGCAGGGCACACACCCCATGATGCCCAGTGGCACCTTCCTCCAGAGCAGCTGGTGGCTCAGGGACATGCAGCAAGGCCTTCCCTGGACATATCCCAGGAGTTGTGGTGCAAGGAAAGACACACCCACTTCTGTTGAGAGCGTTTTCCATCTTGTCCTCATTTCTTCCCATCCTTAACTTTGCTGCAGTGCTGCATGGTGCAGCCCTGAGACTGGCACTTTTACCCTGGAGTGTCATTGCCCAGGAGTAAAATGCCAGGATGGTGGTTCCGATTAAAGAGGATGAGTGGATCTAATACTTTCTCTTGGTGCCCCCACACTTGCCAAGGACCAGATGTCTTGGGCTTCTTTTCCCCAAGGGTGGGGCCCCTATTCCCTTTCACCCCAAGGCATGCCAGCTTGCAGCCCCCCAGTCTTGGCTGCCAGGTTGGAGTCTCTTGGTGTATCGCTTTGCGCTTTAAGTGCTGAGAAGATGCACAGCGAAACAGACTCCCCTCGGAGTGCTCAGACACAGGAAAATCTCCATGGGCTGGGAAGGATGACACAGGAGGAGGCTTTCCAGAATACCTGCTGCTCTTCCCAATCCCTCTTCTCCTCAAGTGTGATTTCCCTGGCAGTTCTCTGCAGGGAGCTGGCACAGTCTCTATCCACACCAGTCTCCAGCAAAGTGTCCCCAGGGTGTCCCTGTGTCCCTGCTGGGGGTTACAGAGCTCCAGGCCCTTGACAGACCCCGGAGCACCACCAGCATTGGAGGAGACATGGCTGGGAATTTCAGCAACCATTGCTCCTCTGTGCCTGGGTGAGCCTCCCGCTGAGGTGGGAGCTGAAGAGGCAGCATGGAGAGGCCATGGACACATGGGCAGGCTCTGCCTGCACTGCCCTAAGGCAGCCTGGTTGTCCCTTCAGCCCAGAGAGGCAGCTGCTGTCCCCAGGGCCAATTCCCATGGGTGTGCCAACAGCCAAGACCTCTTAAAGCTGCTGGATTGGACCTGACAATTTGGAGCTGAAAGGGTTCCAAGGCCTCTCCCAGGACTCTAGCATGGCTTCTCAAGAGGCATCACTTCAGGATCCAAGAGGTGTGTAAATGAAAAGGAACAGCCTCATTTCATTAAGAGGTTGAAGAACTGGCAGCTTTGGGCATTCTGTCAAGCTCAAAGATCTCTGCCAGCACCTAAATCCGATAAGTCATGTGTTTGGGCTGCTGGCAGTGTGCTGGGAAGCCAAGGGTGAGATAAGGGAGACATAACTGAGCTGGCACAAAGGAAACTCCTGCAGGGGGGAGACAAGGATCTTTCTGTTGCCACCCCAGCTGTCTGCACTTTCCCAGAGGGCACAGCAGCACAGACTTGCAGTTGGACTCAATGATCCTTGTGGGTCCCTTTCAACTCAGATATTCTGTGACTCTGTCAGGCCATCCTCAACACGCAAAAGCCACAGGAAGACAGGTTTTTTCCTAAAAATTTATACTTTTCCCTCTTCTGAGAACAAGGGAGAGTTAAAAATTCACCTAACCCACTGCTTTCGAGGAAGCTGGAATAGGGCAGGCAGTGCTGCAGGTTGCTGAGTATGGGGGTAAATTTCAGCTTACAAGAGAAATTTCAGTTTTCAAGAGAAACTTGGGGGATAGAGGTAGCATCTCCATGACAGATGAGCTCTGGTTAAAGGAGAACAAAACTGGGGTGCAAACCCTTGGAATGAAACCCTGGGAGGGGTTTTAAATAATGGCTAATGGGTGAGATGGGCGGGCAGTGCAACAGGGAATTATCCAGAGGTAAATCCTTCCCTGTAAGGGTGGTGAGGCCCTGGCACCTCACCCAAGGACTTGAGAGCTGGAAGATTCAAAGAACCAAAGGTGACCTCGATATCTGCTCTGTCCTGCTCTCCAGAGGCTCTCCAGGAGCCAGAGCCCTCTGCAGCCCAAAATCCAGATTGGTTTTCAATGCTCGAGGTAGGAAAGAGAGAGCAAATTCCTGCTGAGACCAGGCAAAAGGTGCAGTGCTGCAGACACAATCCCCTACGGAGTGACTGCAGGCACCCACATTGCCCTGTTGATGCAAATTATCAGTTATGAAATGGAGAAATTTGTTAATTATTTCCCTTTTCATCTATTTATTATGGGTTTCTTTTTTATTGCTAATTATTACTTTCAATACCGCACTAAGTAGGATGGAAGTTTCTCTTCTCTGATGCTGGCTTGGTGGCTCTTGAAATACATCTTAAAGAATTGCCTTTTCCCACTATTTTCTGTCTGCCTTTCCCTGTCACTCTGTTTTCTGTTTTTCTTGTGTTTTTGGGGTCTGACTTTTTAAAGCACCCTGTATTTCTGTTTACTGCATGGATTCTTCTCTCCCCAAATTAAATGTAATCAGGTCGTGATCACTGTTCCCTAGGCAACCACCAATGAAATGATAGAGCAATGACCAAGAATTAACAGCTTAAGTTTAAAAAATTAAAATGGTAATTGGAAGACTTCATAAATGTGCTGAACTAAGGCATTCCTGGCTGAGCCACTGGTTACTTTGGAGGGCTTGGGGACAATGATCTTGGTTCAGGAATTAGGGGAAGCTAAACACCACCCACCAGCCTGTTAAGGTAAATTCAAGCAAATCTGATAAAGGGCTGCTTATTTTCTGTCAAAATTCTGAGGGTATGCTTTGGTTAACAAATGAATTGAGGGTGTACCTGGATAGGATATGGACAGAGCTGGAACTGAAGTGGTTGTGCAGGGGGCTGGCAGTGAGATGAGGCAATTCAATGTTCTGCTGCTGCCTGTAATGCCAGGGGAAATAACAGAGTGATTGTGGAGTGCAGTGTCCTGATGGCCATGGTGGGCAGGAATGGAAGAAACACTCCAGCCTGCCCTGTCGTTCCTGACAGTGTCCAGGTGCTTCAAAAAAATCTCAGCAACCAGCCGCAGAAACCAATACAAGCGCATGCCAAGCTTCCCAGAGTCATTTGGCAGAGTTCTGGCTTTGCTGGGACTTTTTGTGTGCTTAGTGACTATCAGGAACACGTCCTGGCGTTTGGAGCAATTGAGAAAGGGTGACCAGCCTGTGGCAGACTGAGGTCTGTGCAGGACAGCCTGAGATGCTTCTTCCAAGTCCTGCAGCCCCATGATGGGCTCAGTCAGGGGGTTCATACCCCAGGGGTTATTTCATGCTGCCTTCCACCACTGCTCCACCTTCCACCATTGGCACACAGAGCTCACTCCTACTTCACGCTAAGCTTTTGTGGGAGCAGCTGCTCCACTCAGCTCTTCGTGAAATGAGCAGTTGCCTTCCAGGTCCTGTTGCTTTGCTCCTGCGCGTGCCCAGTGGCTGGTGTTCCATGGCTCACTGGGATGGACTCTGAAAAACATCTTTACATGTGAGATGTTCTGTGGGACAAGAACCAGGTCCCTACTGCCCCCACCTCACCCGCTATCCCTTGCTGTGGGGGCTCAGAAGCCAGGCACCTTCTCCAGGCAAACCCTGGCCTCAGCCCACCTGATGGGAAAGGTTTAAGTCCACCTACACCTCTTTTATGGAAACGGTGCCTGCTTGAGGTGTAGGATGTACACAAGGGATGGGATACACAGATGCATACGCTGAATACACAGCCCTGTGCCACACATTAACTCCTGCACTCATTAACCTGTGAGCGCCTGTCCCGCAGTCCTAGGCTCCTTTCTGAGCAGTTCTCTGGTGTCTTTTACAAAGTAATGTGAAAACACTCGGTCCCAGAAGGCAGCGCTGGGAGCACAGCCTGAGGGGATCCCGAGGCTCGCCGGCCCACCGGGGCGGCCTCACCACCCGTGTCCCTGCCCGGCCGGGCCACGGGAGCCCACGGGCTGCGGGGTCGTCGTGACCCCGCTGCCCCCTCACATCCCCGGTATTCCCTCACAAGTGCGGTGTTCCCTCAGAAGCCCGCATGTCCCCTCAGGAGTCCCCGTGTCCCCTCAGATCCCCGGTGTTCGCTCCCAGTCCCCGTATCCCTTCAGATGCCAATGTGCCCTGCGGCCCCCGATCGCCTACGGCAGCTCCGCTGTCCCGCCCGGCCGAGGCGCGGCCCGGGGGGCGCCTGCGCCGTGGCGGTGGTGGCGCGGCGGGCGGGCCCGGGCTGCTGCGGCGGGGCCATGTCGGGCAGGAGGGCGCGCGGGCGGCGCGGGACGGGGGCAGGGACACGGACACAGACCCCGGACCGGCCGCGGGCGGAGCTGTCCGGCGGCTCCCTTAGGTGCTGGGGGCGGCGGGAGCGGGGAGGTGGTAGCGGGGCGGCGGACGGGCTCTGACGCTGTCCGTGTCCCGCAGGCCCGACCGGTTCTGCCCTCAGTGCGGGCTCGCCGTGGAGCCCGCGTTCCGCTTCTGCCCGGCCTGCGGCGGGAGGCTGCCCGCGCCACCCGAGGAGCACACCGAGCCCGCAGCGCGGGCCCCGAGCCCGCCGCCGGCCCCCAG